>NC_065445.1:203023351-203362518 GCF_917563875.1 Diabrotica virgifera virgifera | reverse complement strand
ATTTCTTTCGATTTTATTATTCTAAAATGATTTCCTAATTGAATTAAGCTATAGAGAGTGTTTTACAACATATATATAAGTAGAATATGAGTCACTAAAACGAGACAGACGCACTGCGCATGCGCCGGTACAGTCCCAGACAATGTCGGTAAGCATTGGATCTGCATTACCGGCCAACACGTAACTTAGCATGGTTCAGAACCTTTTAGTCAAGACCGAAACCATAGCTGACTTTATGACGTCATATATGACGTTATGACGTCACACTACTTTGTACTTCCTTTTTTAATTTTTATTAGCCGCGCAGTCCCGGAATATATTAAAAAATAGTAGGTTCTAGGTTCTGAACCATGCTAAGTTACGTGTTGGCCGGTAATGCAGATCTAATGCTTACCGACATTGTCTGGGACTGTGCCGGCGCATGCGCAGTGCGTCTGTCTCGTTTTAGTGACCCATATTCTACTACATATACAGGGTGTTTGGTAAAGAATGGGCCATAGCTTAACCTCAGGTTCCTGAGGTTAAAATAGACCGATTTAAGCTAACTCACCTTAGCACAAAGTTTATAATAACCGAGATACAGGGTGTCAAAGTTAAACTTTTTTTTATTTATTATTGAATATTTCCTGACAGGAATGAGATAACAACATGAAATTTGGTATATAGGGGTTTTTTGGGTCGAGAAAACTAAATTCCTTACCAAAAATTATGTATTGCCCAGAGGGCGCCACATACGCCTTTCAGCACTAATTTATTACGTTCAATTTTTTTTATCCCTCACTCTGTATAATTTTGACATTAAAATTTTTATTCTCCTATCAGTTTTACTTAAAAAAGGTATACTTTTTTCATCTTCCTAAACTCAACCGTTTTCGAGATAAACGCATTTTAAATCTGCGATACACCATCATTTTTAGCATAATAGCATTGTAGTTACACCCGAAAAATAACTTAAAACCATAATAATTATGCCAATTCTCAAATTTATGTCATTGCATCGCAAATTCAATTTGAAGGAATTTGCGATACATTTTTGGATAATTTTATGGTTTTAAGTTATCTTAACGTTATCTCACGTAAACGTAATCTAAATTTTTAATATAAATATGTGTAATTTCCTTGTTTCATGATTTTTTGCCCATAAGTCAAGAAAGTGCGAATATGGGCGGCTGATTTGATAATTATTATGATGTACAAATTCATATCTTCCAATTAAAAAAAATACAACAACCGGATCTCACCCTAAAGTATAACAAAAACCTTTTGATGTGTTAAAATGTGGTCGAAACTTTAAAATATTTAAACCCCGTTTTCAAACATCCAAAATATTATTAATACATCAACAAATAAAACAATAAGTACATGAAAAGTAGGTGTTCTTCCCCGCTTGTTCTAGATCCATAACTGTATTTTTTTAACAACAAACACTTGATATTTTTTTTTTATTACTTGCACTTGCACTTGCACCAAACAGCTGAGAAAGATACATACACCTGTAGCGACAAGGTCAAACTCCGACTAAAGCTACGGCACTGGTGCAACTTATTACACAACGGAAAAGGTCGCCTTGTGTTCTCTATTTATTTAACTTCACGAGTATCCGGTTTTTTTCTACCGCTTTGAGTTTTGAAAAATGGACTTTTGACCGGCTAGATCGTTTAAATACCCCTATGTGCGTCATTCTGACTCACCCTGTATAATTGAAAATAATTTTAAATTATAGACCTCTTTGATGCACATTAGTTTTGTTATAAACATTTTTTTGTATATCTCATAGTTTAGCCGTAATCAAAGAAGACCAGAGGTTTGGCGCACCCTGTATGTACCTATTTTTACAATTATTGAAACTTAAAACAAGTGGTCACAAAAATGATTGCAATGACGTCCAAATATTTGAATATTTACCATTTTTTTTTAAATTACAAAAAATTACTTTTTAATTTAATGCTGTGCTAGTAAGTTTATTTCAATTTATCCAATAAATGAAAACAGTAACTGATTTCTTTAAAAATGTACTTAACAAAGTTGTGCATTTAACTTCTTTAACTGATTAAGTAATTACTGAATTGATAAATATTATCAAAAATATTTTTAATATATTTTACTCTTTTAGTGCATAGGCTAATAAATCTCGAAATCAAAATGAAAAAATAATTAAAAATTTTTCCCTTCTAATAAAAATATTAACATAGAAATTCACTTACCTATTTGTTTGAGGATTAAAAGAACACAATAAATATACGACGCAATAAGCAACAGGACGAACAAGTTGATATATTAAAATCAACGAGAAACAAACCGCCGAAAACAAACTAGCCAAGGTCGAAAGATTCTGTTATGTTCTAAAAATAGATACTCCGGGCAACGTTGTCATATCTCCTATTTTGACGCAATAATGTTCTAAAGGAAACGAAGTATACGGTAAATATGTATATTATAACCGCGCCACTTTCGTCAACTCGCTGAACTAACATTATTCATTTGGTTACAAGTTTAGAATATTATTGCGTCTCACGATTTTTAGGAGAAGTTTAATATCTCAGAAATCTAACTAGAGAGCGGCATGACGTTTTGGGCTATGGGTAAATATAGAAATCTGCATTTAACTAAGGCGCCATTTTTAAGTAGAAGTAGTGGGAAGTCCATAAAATCAGGATGGTTTTATTGCGTCCAATATTCGGACGTAATAGTTCGAAGGACGCAACATTCAATGCTACGGTATATAATATGGAAGCAATAATGATATAAATATGAATATATATATATATATATATATATATATATATATATATATATATATATATATATATATATATATATATATATATATATATATATATATATATATATACAACTGCGACAAAACCTCCGTTACCACAGTCCATAAGCCCCCAAAAGAAACAGGTAGGGCAGGTTACATGTGCGGAGAGGGGCACATTGGTAACTATGTGTTACTTTATTAAGGCAGCCGGGAACACGATCCCTCCGGTTTTCGTTTTTCCAAGAAAAATATTCTTAGATAATATGCTTATAAATGGACCAGAGAACAGTATCTGATTGACACATAAGTGACAAGGGAAAATTTTGTTGCAACATTAAAACATTTTTTAAAATATTCGAAGGCGACAAAGGAAAATCCATGTCTGCTTTTACTTGATAATCATGAAAGCCACGTTAATGTAGAAGTAATATCCGTAGCTAAAGAAAATGGTGTGCACATTCTTACTTTCCCGCCTCATTGCAGCCATCGTTTACAACCGCTGGACGTATTTTTCCGCTTGGATGACGTCAAATCCCGGGTGAACCATAACCATTTATCACATAGCGGGTTTAGCTAAAACAGCTTTTGATAGTGCAATGTCCAGACAAAACATATTGTCAGGATTTCAGAAAACTGGAATTAACCCTTTCAATCCACAAATTTTTTCAGCTCACGATTTTCTTATGTCCGCAGTTGCCGACCGACCACAACCAGAAAAAATTAATGATGAAGCTAAAACAACGACCTCATCCTCATTGTTACCTACGACTTCCACTACACCAACAGTCCATAGGCGTAACCGGGGGGGGGGGTTTTGGGGGTTGTAACCCCCCCCATTGGGATATACTTTGAGCTCTATACGCTTAACACCATAGCGCTCAGAGACCTTCCAGTAGTTGTAACCCCCCCCCTTTTAGGTAGTTGTAACCCCCCCTTAGGATCATCCTGGTTACGCCTATGCAACAGTCTCTACTGCACCTACAACGTCTACACATAATGACTATCTCGTTACACCTGAATCCGTCGTGCTACACTCCAAGGCAAAACCTACTAGGACTACATCGAATCGGGGCCGTGCAAAAGTGTTTACGCGAATTCTGACTGAAACGCCAGAAAAAAAAAAACAAATAGAAAGATTAGAAAATGAAAGGGCTATGAAAAAAGTGGGTACAGTAAAGAGAAATTTTTGTGAAGACGTCAGTCAGAAACGAATATAGAAAAATAAGTTACTGTCAAGCATACCAGAAGACAGTGAAACTGATGAAGCAAGTGAAGAACTTCTAGATTCAGACGTTTCTGAATATGATCCCGATGATGATCGCAAGCCTCAAGATTTTGATCACTCTGCAACTTGTTCTAGTGTTGGAGATTATGTAGCTGTCAAATTCCCTACAAAACGAACATGTCTGAATTATGTTGGAAACATACAAAACGTAACTGAACAAGGAAATTATATTATTAATTTCTTGCGCAAGAAAACAAATTCAAACACGTTTTATTACCCGGATCAAACGGATATTTCAGAAGTTAATCTGGGCGATATACTTTTGAGTTTAAGTCCTCCGAGTAATGTGACTGTTACCAAGAGAACAAAATGATTTTATAAGTTTGATATTGATCTGAGCAATTTTCAAAATCTAAATAAAATGTTTTTTCGTGTCTTCTCCTGTGATACCTACCTACTTTTTGTTTGTTTCAGTATTTCATAATTTTCTTTGTGTTTTCATTTTTAATCTTTTGACTTTTGGGCAATGTATCTACATAAAATAAATGTTTAAATTGTGTAGATCCTTATGTTTTCACCTTATACACCACAAATATTTAGTGAAACAATCAACCCCCTTACCTGACCCATATCTCCCACCATGAGGGAGGCTTGGGTCAGATAGCGACGTTTGACTTTTTTGTATTTATTAATGATTCTATGTATGTATTAATATTTAAAAAGATGTTATGCACATTGATGGTCAAACATTATTCATCACAACTGTCCGATATTAAAGTGATGTCTGTTTTATTTTCAAATAATTTCGCAATTTTTTTAAAAACTGGCCCAAACCTCCCCACTGTAGCTATCATGCAGTTACTTAAATCTCGATCAATGTGCATTTCTGCAAATTTTTGTATCCATTTTTATTGTTATTAATAATAGTGCCCAGTACATCGTCCTTTTTTGAAAACGATTACAAAAGTATTTAAAATGGTTTTAACTGATTCGTTTGAGCCAGTCTACCACTTTCTGAAAATTTTCAGAGTGCAGGTTGGACGCGTCTTCGCACTCGCAACACCTTAGTTTGTAGCTCTAGCGCGGTTATGTTTTGTTATTGCAAAACTATAATTTTTAATTTTAATCAAAACATTATAATCGCTATAAAACTATAGTCGCTTGGAGGGTGAATTTTAAAAGTGGATGGTGGAGGGGCGCTGCACCCTGGACGCAGTGAAAGAGTGAAATGACATGAAGTCAGAAGTCAGTATCCAACTGACTGCTGAGGAATCGTTTGTTTCATTTGTTACGTTACATTTGGTTTGTTTTTTAGCATATCGTCCTATTATAGGTAAAACTCACTAACTACACTTTTCAGAAAGTGGAGAAAATCGACTTAAAGGTACAAATTGTTTTTTAAATTCACCTGACTTGAATATTGGATTTTTTTAATGCAACTGGAAAGAATAAATAAAACAGATATTTTAAGCCATGGTTCGTCACGTAGTGGGTCTGCTGGGAAAAATTGCCCTTCTTTTATACACAGCATTTATTACGCTTTCCTCCATAGCCAGGCTACCCAGATGGAATATCAAACACGACTGATATGGGTGGATAGGCGCCTGGCGAACCACCGGATGGTTAGATGGTAGTGGGAAGCCACTGCGGCTACCGTCGTTTTGTTATTCGTGGTATAAGTAGCTAGATGGTCGAAAGGCAGGTATCTAAAATCCACCATCCTACCTAACTTCCTGCAGTGCGGCATCGGCCTTAAGATGTCACTCTGACGTGGCACAGTTTTGTTATTACAAAACTCTTGATATACAATTGAAAGTACTTATAATTAATTACAAAAGATTGGGTTTATATTTTTTATGTCTTTTCGTTGTACTTGAACTGATTAGCTCTTATTTTGTAAGCCAATTTCTCTATTATATATTGCTTACGCCAGTTATTTTTTATTTTAGATTTTTCCCAGAAGAACCAAGTGGAACAACAAACTATGAACAAGCTTAAACCAAGTCTAAACTACGAAGATGCAGCATTAAAAGATTCTGCTTGTTCTAAAGAATTCCCTGCCATAAATAATTTAAACAAAACTACTAGCATCCAGACTGAAGAAGGGCTTTACAAATGTGAAATTTGTTTTAAACAGCTCAGCGGAGCAGGCAGTTTGAAAGCGCATTTGAGAGTGCATGCTGGAGAAAAACCTTACAAGTGCGAAATTTGTTTTCGGCAGTTTTCTCAGAAAAGTTCCTTGAAAACACATATGATAGTGCACTGTGCTGAAAAACCCTACAACTGCGAAATTTGTTTTAAGCAGTTTTCTTACAAAAGTTCTTTGACAAAGCATTTGAAAATACATACTGGAGAAAAACCATATGAGTATGAAATTTGTTTGAAAAAAATTGGTGAAGCAGATCATTTGAAAAAGCATTTGAGAGTGCATACTGGAGAAAAGGCTTACAAGTGTGACACAAGGCCTAAAAGTCTAAATTATGAAGAAGCAGCATTAAAAGATTCTGCTTATTCTAAAGAATCCCCTGCCATAAATAATTTAAACAAAAATACTAGCATTCAGACTGAAGAAGGGCTTTACAAATGCGAAATTTGTTTTAAGCAGTTTAGAGTAGCAGGAAGTTTGAAATTGCATTTGAGAGTACACTCTGAAGAAAAACCTTATAAGTGCGAAATTTGTTTTAAGCAGTTTAGCCAAGCAGGTAATTGGAAGTCACATTTGAGGATACATACTGGAGAGAAACCTTATGAGTGTGAAATTTGTTCGAGAAAATTTGCTGAAGCAGATTATTTGAGAACGCATTTAAGAGTGCATACTGGAGAAAAGCCTTACAAGTGTGAACTTTGTTTTACTCAATTTTCTCAAGCGGGCAGTTTGAACACGCATTTGAGATCACACTCTGAAGAAAAGCCATACATGTGTGAAATTTGTTCTAAGCAATTCGGTGAAAAACATCATTTGCAAAGACATTTGGCAAGACATACTGGAGAAAAACCTTACAAGTGTGAAATTTGTGCGAAGCAATTTGGTGAAGCAAGCAGTTTGAAAAAGCATTTCAAATTGCATACTGGAGAAAAGCCTTACACGTGTGAAATTTGTCTTAAGCAGTGTAGGGAAGCAGGCAATTTGAAATCGCATTTGAAAGTGCACACTGGAGAAAAGCCTTATAAGTGCGAAATTTGTTTTAAGCAGTTCGCTCGGGCAAATTGTTGTAAAATACATGTGAGAAAACATACAGGTGAAAAACCTCACAAGTGTGAAATTTGTTCGAAGAAATTTGGTGAAGAATGTCAATTGAAAAGTCATTTGAGAAGACATACTGGAGAAAAACCTTATATGTGTGAAATTTGTTTAAAGCGATTTGGTGAAGCAGCTCGTTTGAAAGAGCATTTGAGCGTGCATACTGGAGAGAAGCCTTATAGGTGTGAAATTTGTTTTAAGCAGTTTAGAGTAGCAACCAGTTTGAAATTGCATTTGAGAGTGCACTCTGGAGAAAAACCTTATAAGTGCGAAATTTGTTTTAAGCAGTTTGGCCAAGCAAGTCATTGGAAATCACATTTGAGAATACATACTGGAGAAAAACGTTATGAGTGTGAAATTTGTTCGAGGAAGTTTGCTGAAGCAGATTATTTGAGAAAACATTTGAGAGTGCATACTGGAGAAAAGCCTTACAAGTGTGAAGTTTGTTTGAAGCAATTTAGCCAAGCAAGCAGTTTAAACACGCATTTGAGATCACACGCTAAAGAAAACCAATACAAATGTGACATTTGTTTTAAGCAGTTTAGTAAAAAGACTAGCTTGAAAACACATTTGAAAGTGCACAAGAGAAAACACACCTAGAGAAAAATCGTACAAATGTGACATTTGTTTTAAGCAGTTTAGTACAGCAGGTGCTTTAAAAACACATTTGAATGTACACACTGGTGAGAAGGCGTACAAATGTTTTTTTTATTATCTCCCTTTATTGACAATCAGACAAACATCTATAAGTCAATTTGTTGGTCTTACCTTAGACCATAAAAACTGATAGACACGCCGTAATGCTATTCTCTCGTCTCGAAGAGTGAAGCCAACATAAAACGATTCACACAGCTGTGTGTGACATCAGTTTACGGCAGAAAACGTTAGAGATTAGAAGTGTTTATAGGCGTTGTGAATTAAAATAAAGTATATTTTCTACATCCAGTAACAAATCAAAATATGTAATATTTGACCCTCCACATATTATGTTAAAACTTATTCGCAATACTTTAGGTTATTTAGGTCAACAAGCATGTTCATGCTTTTGAGACTTTTTTTACGTTTATTTCATTGTAAGTAAACTGAAATTGTAAATTATTGTAATAACTATTGATTTGAATAAACGCATATTATATTACAAATTTTTTTTGACGGGAATAATAAAGAGATTAAATGGAAATATTTGGAAGAATTAGTAGACATTCAAGAAAAGGAAGGCCTTCATCTTGCAACTAGGATAACCCGAATGCATTTAAATTGGTATAAGGAAAAAATGAAGGTGAAATTAGCTGCCCAAACGTTCAGCCAAAAACTAAGGCAATACATTATTTGAGAAATAAAAGCTCAAAAGAATTTGTACGTAGCGAAGCTGCTCAAAATTTCATTGAACAAATTAATTATATTTTTGATATTTTAAATAGCCCAAATTTATTGGCAAAACACCTAAAATCCAGTTTACAGCAGCACAATAAACAAACGATTTTTCAAATAATTGAAGAATCTATAAAATATCTTATATCTATCACTTAAATGTTCCAACAATGGTGAACCACTATAATATCCAAGCCAAAGAAAAACGGGTTTTATTGGTATGATCATTAGTTTAAAGTCACTAATGGGAATTTGGAAAAATTACTTGGAGGATATGGATGGAGGTCTGAAGTTCTTTCGGTCTATTATAAACTTTCTCAAGATCACTTAGAAGTTTTCTTTAGTTCTATTAGGAGTCATGGAGGTTACAACAACAACCCAACGGCAAAACAATTTAAAGCTGCATATAAAATACTCTTAATGCACACAAGTGTTACAGGATCTACCCAGGTTAATTGTATAGAACAGACACCTTCCATAATTTTAGCAATGAGCACAACAAATACTGTGAAAATGAAAACAGATGATCATCAACTCATTGACAACTTTATAACATGAAAATAATAGGGAAACAATAACTAGTAAACATGATTATACTGTAAATAATTTAAGTTTTTCAAAAACATTGTTCTTATGTTCTTAAAAACGCACAAGTTGTAGTCCATGTGACTAACAACTTCAGTGAGAAACTGGGTTTATTTATTATGTACGAGCGTGTACGAGGTTGCTACAAATAAACTCTATTATTATTATTATTATTATTATGTTTGTGATGTTGTTGACTATATCGCTGGGTTTGTAGTTAAGAAAGTTAAGAAAACATTCAATTGTGACATATGTTTCTCTGCAATTGAATGTGATAATTTACAATCTCCATTCATAAGACACAAAAATTATAGCATATCAAAAAAAAATTTAATTCAACCTTCTAAAGACGTCATTCATATTTGCAAAATTGCTGAAAGCGAAATTAGATTTATGTACAATTCAAAAAAAATTTAACGATTTTAAATTAATGAGAAGATATGTACATACAAAGAACATTATAACATGTTTGATCATGATTTTGAAACAAACCATTTGTTTAATCTAATAAAGATAATTTGTTTCCATTATTGCAACATCAGATTGTACCACGAAGGTGAAAAACTAAATAATGTAATACGAGTTAGAAGTAAGTTAACAAAAGCTATTTTGTTTTGTGGTCAATAAATTAATAGATTTCCTACATATTTTTTCACCTAACCTGAAACTTCCACCCAAAAGAAAATTACTCTCCTTCAAATTTATTTTTGATTATCAAACAAGAAGAAATATTATACCAACGATATAATATGTACCTACTTTTAAATAAAACATTTATTTTTACAAAATTACTTTAAGTCAAAAATATTTATTAATTACTTTGCTAAATTATTTATCTTCCATATTTTTTTACAAAATATTGAAGTTATATTAAAATTAATCTAAAATTGGGTAATTTTATTAGTGCTTTGCTAAGAACCCAAACGAGTTCTTGCCGTATTGTGACGTCAATTTCGCGGAAGGTGTTTGCTTCAACGGTTCGGTACAAGGCGTGTCTATCAGTGTTTATGATCTTAGAGCCGGTTGTTCGAACGCTAATCAACAATGATCATTATCAAATATTTAATTACTGTCACCAACTGTCAATGTCAACTTTGTTTGGGTTGCTGAAAACATAATGAAATTACTTAATCAATTATGTTAATAATTGTTATGTTAATTGATTAACTAATCTCATAATTTTAATCAATTATGTTTTCAGCAACCCAATAAAAGTTGACATTGACAGTTTTGGTGACAATAATTAAATATTTGATAGTGATCATTGTTGATTAGCGTTCGAACAACCGGCCCTAAGGGTCTTACATTAAATTAATTATTGTAAATGTGGTGACGTGGAGAGGTAAACATCCAGCGATGTTTCCTCTTAGCCTCTTAGGTCTGATGGCCAGCTTCGGAAGTAATGGATTAGGATGGTCTTCTAGTTTGTTGTGGTGTTTTCTGTTGTTTTCTCGGATGACCATGGTTACATATGGAATTTTTAGATCAGTGTGTTAAGTTTGGTTTGATACATACCATGGTGCATTAACTATTGTTCGAAGTATCTTGGATTGTGCTCTCTGGATAATCACGGTATTGGATTTGCTAGCACAGCCCCACAGTTCAATGCCATAAGTCCAGATTGGCTTTATCACTGCTTTATACATTAGCAATTTGTTTTCTATTGAAAGGTGGGATTTTCTTCCGATGAGCCAATAAAGTTCTTTGGTTTTTAGGTCAAGTTGCATTTTTTTCTTTGTTATATGGTATTTCCAGTTGAGTTTACTGTCAAAGTGTAGCCCTAGATATTTGACTTGATTACTTTGTGGTATTTTTATTTGATTGATGGTTACCGGTGGGCAGGTTCCAGTTCGGAGAGTGAATGTTATATGGGATGATTTTGTTTCGTTTACCTTAAACTTCCACTTCTTCAGCCATATTTCAAGTGAGTTTAGATGCCCTTGGAGATTTTGTGTTGCTGCAATAGGATCGTCATGCTTGGCAAAAATAGCAGTGTCGTCTGCAAATGTCCCCATGGTTGTTTTATCATTTGTAGGCAAGTCATATGTATACAGTATGTACAATAATGGCCCTAGCCCAAACAGCACAAGTACATCCCTGGGACGTACCCAGGATGTACCACTAGGACATTCGTACCTCCTGAGAACGTACGTTTCAGGTCCTGGGAAATCCTCGGTACGTACCGAGAACGTCCCGATGTTACAAAATCATCCGTGCCCAGGACGTCCGACCAAACTCTCCTGGGGACGTCCGACTAAAACCTCCTAGGGACGGTCGTCCAAAACCTCCTTGGGGCGGTCGTCCAAAACCTCCTTGGAACCTCCGACCAAACCTTTTTAGGGCATTATGTAAAATGTTTTCAGAAATTTTAAACATGGCGTTTAATTACTATTAAACAATGTTGAAAAAGTCTAAAATTATTTTATATTTCACTCATAATTTTTAAAGATGAAATCTGCGTTTAAAATGAAAAAACACATACCTATTACCTATATATCAAACAATTTTTTATTAAAATTTAACAAACAATAAGACGTCTTTTTATGTTCCTTCTCCTCCAAATTTTGATAATTCTTTTACATACAATCGTAGATAAAAGAATATAACTAAGTTCCTACCTTATATAAAAACACTTATGCCATGATTAAAATCGGGTTTTTGCTGAAGTATTGTATCTAGCTGTACAAATTGTTCCTCTGTTTGCATTAGAAAGTTAATCTTTTGTAGAATGAATAGAAAATAGAACCTAACATTTCCTTCTATAACGAACGGTTAATCTAATCCCTATCCTATGATTGGCCAGGCAGGGTTCTAGCTTGACATAATATGATACCGTTGCCGTATCCTCAATTTTTTCACAAACATAACCACGTCACATAAAGTTACATTTAAAAATAGCTGCTTCAATAGTTTTGAAGCACCAAAAAAAATAAAGTTTGGAAAAGTAAATAGTACAATATCAGTGTAAATACTGGATAGAAAAAACTCAAAAGAGGCATTTTAAATCAAAGTTCATTAAAATTGTTACAAAAAAAGATAAATAAAGATCAACTGTATAAATGTTTTTAAATCAAAAGATAATTTAAATTCTTTTTATTAATGATTACTATTAAGACATTAATTGAAATTTAAATTATTCAGTAGATTATATTCAAAGTTAACCAACACTGTTATAAAAAGGAAGATCAACTGATAAATGAAGATAAACTATATAAATTTTGTTTAGATTATAAATCTATCTCTATATATTAATCTTACTATTCTTGTATATTATACCATTGATTGGAATTATACAAGAATCAAACAATTAAAGTATGGCAACACTGCAAATGCCAAATAACTGAAGGTTATTAGATCCATTCCTGAACTGGTCTGGATTCGTAATTCCTAGGAACGTCAGTAATCGTACTTCCTGGGGACGTCCGATTAAGGTCCCATTACATTCTGACTTAGCGGGACCTGAAACAGACGTCCTGGGGACGTCCGTAATCGTACTTCCTGGGGACGTCTGGATTTGTAATTCCTGGGAACGTCCGATTGAGGTCCCCGTACATTCGGACTTAATTGGGACCTGAAACGGACGTCCTCGGGATGTCATGTGCTATCTGGGAGTATGCTCCCTTGTGGCACGCCAGAGTGAATAGGCTTGTATTCCGAGACTTCTTCATTAACTTTTAATTTAAACTGCCGTTCGTGTAGGTAGGCTTTCAGTAGGTTGTAGTAACTGGCTGGGAGAATTCTTTTTATTTTGCATAACAAGCCTGGATGCCAGACTTTGTCAAAAGCCTGACTGATGTCTATAAAGGCTGCTGTGCAGTACTGCTGGTTTTCAAGTGACTGGTTGATGGCGTTGACTATGCGATGGCATTGTTGTATTGTTGAATGGCTTTGTCGAAATCCGAACTGATGATCTGCGATACAATTTTGTGGATTTATTTCTGCATTTATTCTGTTTAGGATAAGTCTTTCAAGCAACTTGGAGATTTTTGGTAATTGCTGATAGGCCTATATGATGAGACATCTAGAGGGTTTTTGCCAGGCTTTGGTATCATAATTATTTGTCCAATTTTGAGTGCTTTGGGCCAGTAGTCACATCTGAGTATTGCATTGAATATGTGCAGTAGTTTTACTATTCCCTTTTTGAGTATTACATTTTTGCAGTTATCAGATCTTCACCTGGTGCCTTCTTTGGGTTTAGGGTGGCAATTACTACGTCTCTAATTTCTTTTGGAGTAAATGGTTTTATTCGGTCCTGTATCTGTAGTGGTTCTTCTAATATTTGGTTCGCTTCTGGTATTTGGTCCTCATTTAGTGGAGTAAAACCTTCTGCTAAATACTCAGCAAAGACGCCTTTTCTTTATCACTTTTTGCCCATGGTCCTGGAGGTGTCGAATTTTTACGTATTGGAGGTAATGCTGTTATTGGCTTTCTCTTACTTTTTATGGGCTTCCATATAGAGTTGTCTTGTCTTGATAGATTGGTGATGTAATTCGTGAATGACTCATTTTTGACTTCTTGCAGCTTTGATTTTAATTTGTTGCTGATGCGATTGTATCTTGTTCTGGTGTCTGGTGTGTGTGTTCGTTGCCATGCAGATCTGGCCTTTCTTTTTCAGCTACCAGTTTTTTATTTCTAAAGGTATATTATTTATGTTTCTGTTGGGACTACTTTGTGGGGTAGCTGATTTAGCTGCATACTGTAGTATGTTTATAAATTTGTTACACTCCTATTTCTTCCGGTTTTTTCAGCCTCGTTGTTATTTCGATAGTATCGTGAATTATTTGTCGGTAAGTGTCCCAGTTTGTTTTATTGTTGTGCAGGTGGAGTTTTGGTTTTTTTAGTGATAACTGTTGTACTTACCGTTGCTATTATTGGGCTATGGTCAGTAGTTAGGTCATAGCTTGGTGTTATATCTGTATAAGTTATACCGATACCGTTTGTTATGAAGAAGTCCAATAAATCTGGTTTTTTGTTGGGATCGGTTGGCCAGTATGTTGGTGTTCCCGTTGAGATGAGTAGTTCTTATTTTGTATTACATGTGCCAGTTCTCTGTCTTTTGTTGTTATAAGTCGTGACCCCCACAAGGTATGCTTGATGTTGAAATCTCCCTCAGCAATGAATTTTGGTCCTAGGGTTTGGAAAAATTCGTCATAGTGTTCTCGTTTTAGATTATGGTGAGGAGGGCAGTACACAGCTGTTACGTTGACATTATATGGAAGTGCTTCAACGCTTACTGTCGTTGCTTGGATGTGTTCTTCTTCGTACTTCAGTAGTTCATAATGTTTAATATTTTCTTTGATGAGTATTGCCGTACCTCCGTGGGCTGTGCCGTCAGGATGCTCAGTACGATATAGTTTATATTTAGGTATGTTAAAATAAGTTCTGTTTGTAAAGTGCGTTTCACTAATTAAAAATATGTCAATTTTATTTATTGAAACAGACTGTATGACTTGTACACACTTCTAAAAAAGGGTCAAACCGGCAAACAGGTGTATGTTCTCAAAGAAATTGAAAGTGTGTAAAAAAATTTTTAATAATCAGCTAAGTACTTTCAACACATAACGTGCCATCATCAGAGCTTCGTCCTCTTATAAATCCTTCATAGAAGAGTAATTGTTAAAATTCACATGATAAATCATGGATACTGGGCAAAAGCCACAGATATCGGGTATAAAACCCTTAAAATTAAAAGTTTATCACATCTAAATTCTTTTTTAGTTTAAAATTACAACATGGCTGCGTCAAACCATTGTGAGTTCACGTGAACAGCTGTTCTATGAGTTCTGGAGGTTCTATGAGTACTACTCTGTTCTGTAGGCCTGTTATATTATAGACATATTTATTGTTTTGCGCTGGTTCTAAATCTACAAAGAAGAGATTAAGTGGTTCTTTGGTTTTTTGTTGTTTTACATTGACTATGTTTTTCACTTTGTGCCCTAACTTGAGATAGTTCACTTTTTATGTCATCAGTATTGGTTGAGTGATGTAAGTATCTGATCACGATTCTGTAGGCCCGTTCTTCTTTTAGTTGGTACGTGTGATGATATATATTTTTTTCCTTGAATTCCTTAACCAATTTTCGGTATATTTCTGGTGTTTCACAATTTATTTTGACAACGTTGTTTATTAAACTTTTTGTCTTTTCTTTTTCTTTTTTCGCTATTTCCTCTAATTGCTTTATCATCTCGTTGAAATCCTGTACCCCGTGTACAAATATTAGTGGAGGTTTTGGTATTTTTTTGGTTTCTGCGTTTCCAGTATTTTCTTCTGTTTCTTTCGACAGCGGTTGGAATCGGTTACCTGTTTCAATTTCTCTTGGATTTTGTTTGTTGTTATGTATTTTCTTCCTTTTATTGCTTGCCATGCGTTTTTACTGTTTGTCTGATTTTCTTCTTCATCTTCGCTGGTTGATGTCATATAGTGAGTTTCTCTGTCTTCGATATTTGCACTATTTTTACTTGATGTCGGTATTTGCTGCTGAACTGGTTTAATAGTTTGTATTTATTGTCTGTATAGGAGTTGTATGATACTGTTGTTGCATAGTTGGCATATTCATGTTCATTGAATTTTCTGGTTGCTTCATCATTGTTGGCTGCCACTGTAGTTGGTTATTGGTTGCTTGTGTCATTTGTAGATTTATTGGATCACTCTGTATGTTTTGTTGTTGATAAACTGGTTGTCCATTTCTGAACCCAATAAGATTCCCTGAAGGGAACATATTGTTTTGTTTTTCTCACTTATTGCTAATGGGTTTTTTATTGCTGTTGATAAGATAATTAGAATTCTTAATCACCGGTTTTTTGCGAGCGCTTTAACGATGTTTACACCTCGATGGCCCAGCGACGACTGCTTACAAATCTGAAATTTGTTTTAAGCGATTCCGTCTAGCACCTAATTTGATAAAACATATATGAGGGTGCACACTGGCAAAAACAAGTGTGAAATTTGTTTTAAACGGTTCACCCAAACAGGTACTTTGAAATATCACATGAGTACATACAGCTAAAAAAACCCTAAGGGTAGGACATTATTTTAAGTACTTTTCTCGAAAATATTTAAATCGATATTGTTCTGAAGATATTTCTTTGTGGCGTTTATGTAATTTACTATTATATTTAAATCTTAATCAACATTAAAGCAAAAAAATCGTCGGGTAATTCATCTTCCGGATCGGAGTCGCAAATCACTTGAGCCAGCTACTCAATTTCATCAGTGTGAATTTGTTGGGGTTTCTTTTTTTTACTTTACCCTAAAATAATAAAAATGTTCAAAAATCGACATAATCATCAAATTAATGCACAAATGAATCGCTGAGTTGGATGTTTGTTATAAATTGTGACAAATATAAAAATTAACAATGAGGGCAAAACAAATCAGTCTTCTTTTAGTCACCTTTTTTTTATTGAGGTGGGACGCTCTTAGCAGACTAGGGAAGGTGTCCCTAGTACTGTGGACTCGGACAGGAGAGAACACGCTAGGGCCCACAGAACAGAGTATGCCCTTCCCCTCGTGCCCCCCATAACCAGCCGCTAACCAACTAAAACCACCCCCTTTTCCGACCCGGAATATCGCTGGACGTGTTCTTTAGAGAACGACACATGGGGATATTCCGCACTGTCTAGAATGTAAGTTAGAAATATGTGTGTCCTATTTATCTGCCTAAGAGCGGCAGGAATAGCTGGAGGTTCTTTTCCTGGATTGGAAAATGGGCTAAGCACCTATCGGGGAGCGATGGTGCTTAGGTGGATCAAGGATCAAGATTAGGTCCTTAACTATGATCGAAAGCGATAAAATTAAGTCCTTTTACTCACCGAATTAAAACACTAAGGCTTATTTATCTTACGATGGGACGTAGACAGCACGAGCTGTAGAACAATTTAGACGGCGCACGTCCCCGCTGTCGGCCAGAGCTGAGCAATACCCGGGTACAAGTACCCGAATTTTGTACTCTAAGTGCATTTTGGGTACTTAGTATCCGAGTACATTTTCAATAAAGTACTCGTACCCATAACGTATGGGTAAAATACCCGGTACCCGCGTTTATTATACGAGTACTTTTTGCAAGTCTAAACTTGTCGCTGCATGTGGGACAGCAAATTAATAGCAACACGCAAAACGCCGTTTTCAGTATCAGTCCATTCGCAAAGTCAGGCAAACTCCTATTCCCTTATGCCACAATAATTAATAACCCTCAAACAAATGCTGTGAAGAACTGATGAAAGTTTGAAAAATTAGTTATCTTAAAATCCAATAAAATCAATCAGTGAGTGTGAGCGGTGTTATTACAGTAAAACCTGTGTTACCGGCCACCTGAACTTACGGCCGGTTTCAAAATTCCCCAAAACCAATTATATGTATATTCCCGTATGTATGACCTGCTATTTACGGCCACCTTTATAATAGGGACGCGGCCAAATAATCAAATATTTTTAAAGCCCATTTTATAGAAATTGAATGTGAATGTCGGCCAACATAATTTTGTCTATTTGTCGATAGAATTTCCCAGTACTATTTATTAGGACCTATTGTATCTACCTAAACAGGAGATTAAATAACCTGCATCGGGTCGATGGTCACAAGGTTCTTAAAATCCTATAATAAAATGTAAAAGCGTTGTAAAAGAGAAACGTTTGTCACTATTTATAAGTATGATTTAAATTCACAAAAGTTGGCCTACAAATATGGTGTAAAAACTCAAATTATCATAGGATATAAAAAAATAAAAGTGAGTTGAAAAATTCTTTAAAAATGCTTAACATCAATCTGTTTTTTCCGCAGTATAGTGTGTGCATAAATTGCAGCATGAAAATGGAAGAAACCATATTTAAAAATTAACATCAATGTATAGTTTTTGTGGATGATCTAACAATATTAGCAAAATCAAAGAAAGAATTGTGAAAAAGATAGAAAAGGAAGCAAATAAGTTTGGCCTATGAAAACAAAACTAAGTACATGATAATGGGGGATACACAGCAAGACAATGAAGAGTTTATAAAAATACAAGGGGAGAAATATTACATATACAGTTTTGACAGAGTGGAAGAGTTTACCTACCTTGGTGTGAAAGTAAAGGAAAATGAACATGAAGATAAAGAAATGGAATCCAAAATTACAAAAGGCAACCGGAAATACGGAGTGCTGAGATCCTTAATGAAGTCTAAGTTTGTTTCAAGAAAAACAAAAGAAAGAATTTACAAGACAGTGATTAGAGCTACGGTTGTAACTGGAGCTGAATTATGGGTTTTGAGAAAGGAAGATGAAGAAAGATGGGAAAGGAAAAGTCTCCGATCAATTTACGGAGGCATAAATACACAAATGGGATGGAGAAGGACAAATAAAGAGTTGGGAGAGCTGTATACGGAACCAAAAATCACCGCAATAATAAAGGCGCATAGAATAAGATGATTGGGACATGTGCAAAGATTGGAAAATCACAGAATGACCAGGATGATATTGAACAGGAAACCAGTCGGAAAAAAAAGGAAAGGAAGACCCCGTAAAAGATGGTTTGACAGCGCCCAAGCAGATTTACGTGAATTAAAAATAGATAACTGGAGAAAAAAGGTATTAGACAGAAGAGAATGGAGAGAAGTGGTAAAAAGAGCGCAAGAGAAATTGTAACACAAGAATGTGCCATGAACTGTAAAATGAGAGCTATGTATATGAGGGATCTAGATTCAAAACCGGACATTTCCACTTTATGTCATTCTGAGTAAACTGAAAAAAACAATTTACAACTTTACTGTTCCCTATCTCAAATTGGAGGAAAAGTCCACTTTGGCATGTGAACCAATTCTTTCACATTGAATTACTACTAGGAACTTTCCAATTTTGCACTTTATCAAGTTGTTAATACATATATGGATCGTTAATCACAGATTACAGAGGTGTATTCAACTAATTTTGACCAAAAAGTGGAAATGTCCGGTTTTGCATCTAGACCCCTCATATATTTAAAAATATAATGTATTTTTAATAGACAAATTAATATTGTATATAGTAAAAAAAATGTAATTGTGTATTTCACGCCCAGGGCCTACATGGCCTGTTGAGCAAAATAAATAAATAAAAACAGTGTGCTTGTAAATTAAGGAAATAATTTGTACTTACATCTGTAGAGGTTGAATCTTGATACAAAAATTTTTCAAAAAAAGACATTTCTTCAAACCAACTTAAAGTTGGACTGTAACAACATCCGTCCTGGCTCTTAAATTCTATATTTTTTTTGCTTCTTGATGGTAAGTAGGTACTATTTTTTGAAGTGAAAACTTATTTAGGAACGTTGTGCGATTTTTGGATAGGGGAAAAAGCATTGAATTCGCGACCATCATCGCTTATGCTATATATTATTTGTATACACATTGTATAGAAGTATTTCAATTTAAAATAAATGTAAAACCTATTTTAGGATGGGGAAAAAGGATTTATTTCGCGACCGTCATCTCTTCAGCGAAATAAATTTTGTACGTATCTATACATATTATGTGTTCTATACATCAATTGTATAGAAGTATTTAAATTTAAAATAAATGTAAAACCTATTTTTGGATGGGGAAAATGGATTTATTTCGCGTCCGTCATCTCTTCGGCAAAATAAATTTTGTACACTTCGCGTCATATAAAACTGGTACTTTTTTTCCCAATGTAAACCTGTGTTCAGACTGACAATTATTGTTCGTGAATCACTTCGTTGTTGCCATCACAGATAACGGAATTGCACTAAATCTAAATACAAAAAAATAAGGTTTAAAATGTATATTTCGAATTGTAATACATATATTTAAATTCCATACTTGTTCACTGTAAAAGTTATTCATTTTGTATTAATTTCAAATTAAATTTTTAATTTTTCCAGTGCGTTTTATTTGTTATACACAACTTAATGCAGTTTTGTCCTACAATTTACGAGAAACCAATCACACCTCTCGATTTGACATTAAACATAATTTAAAGTCATGTCAAGATTTATATCTATCATTATTTTTGAATTGAAATATTTTCATAAATTATAATAAAACACGAATCAATGTATGGATACTTAATTGAGATGACGGAAAATTACCATTGTTTTAGTTTTTAGTATATTAAAAAATGCGGTCTGTCGCTCAGCCCCGTTTTTACCTAGTTTGATATAATATTTTCGTTGAACTGGCAACGTTGCCCTAAAAATTAGAACGACACTTGTGTCAAGATCAACTTACACAACTTGAAAAACACGATTTTCGGTTATAAGAGTTGTACCAGTTTTTTTTTGACGCGAAGTGTACGTATATGTATTGAAGTGAAAACTTCTTTAGTTACGTTGTGCACTTTTTGGACAGGGAAAAAGTGTTAAATTAGCGACCGTCATCGCTTCGGCGAAATGAATTTTTGAAGTGAAAATTTCTTTAGGGACGTTGTGCACTTTTTAGATGGGGAAAATGTATTGCATTAGCGACCGCCATCGCGACCATCATCGCTTCGGCGAAATAAATTTTTAAAGTGAAAACTTCTTTTGGGACGTTGTGCTCTTTTTGGAAGGAAAAAAGTATTAAATTAGCGACCGTCATCACTTCGATGAAATACATTTTTGAAGTGAGAACTTCTTGAGGGACGTTGTGCACTTTTTGGATGGGGAAAATTATTAAAATAGCGACCGTCATCGCTTCGAGGAACTAAATTTTTTAAGTGAAAACTTCTTGAGGGACGTTGTGCACTTTTTGAATGGGGAAAAATTATTAAATTAGCGACCGTTCATCGCTTCGATGAAATATATTTCTGAAGAGAAAACTTCTTAAGGGACGTTGTGAACTTTTTGGATGGAAAAAGTATTAAATTAGCGACCGTCATCGCTTCGACGAAATAAATATTTGAAGTGAAATTTTTTTAGGGATTTTGTGCACTTTTTGGTTGGGAGAAAATTTAGATTTAGGACCGTCATCGCTTGGAAGAAATAATTTTTTGAAGTGAAAACTTCTTAGATACGTTGTGCATTGTTGGATGGGAGAAAGTATTAAATTAGCCACCGTCATCGCGACCATCATCGCTTCGACGAAATAAATATTTGAAGTTAAAACTCTTTGAGGGACGTTGTGCACTTTTTGCATGGGGAAAAGTATTAAATTAGCGACCGTCATCGCTTCGACGAAATAAATTTTTGAATTTAAAATTTCTTAAGGAGAATATTCTCGGCCAGAAAATTCTCAGCGAGAATATTCTCGGGCAGAAAATTATTTTCGAGAATTTCTATATTGTTTTTGCCAATTCACCTAGTATATTTTTTGCATCTCAAACATTATTATTCTTGAAGCTCAAACACCTACTTGCCACTTCGCTCATGAAATGCTTTTTCGCTTTCACGCGATTTTAGATCAAATCCCCGAAAATATGAGTAGCCGGGACTGGGGAATCCCATGAACCACTAGCTAGGGTGTTTACAGTGTAAGTATTTATTGTTTTGGGGCTATATTAACGTGCAAATATTTAGAATGGATCGAAGTAAAGCATAATTTACTAAAAAACCTAAAACCCTCACTATACTACTCGCGAAGTCGATCGAAGTTCAGCGAGTACGAGAGTGTAGACAGGTTGTTCATGCGACTTTGCTGCGCTTCGGCCTACTTGCATTCTGGGCCGGTTTTTGAGACCAAGTCAAAGGAACCGAAGTCCTTATCGCCCGACGTGAATGTGTTCCTCTCGAAGTAGAATGAGTGTGTAGTGACGGGTACTTCGGACTTCGGTGAACTTTCCCGAAGTAACTTCGCGAGAGTGTGGTGCTCGCTTTAAAAGGAATGTATGGAATTACTGTAAAATTAAAAGTGTACAAGGTAAAACAAGTATTTTTGCAAATTTTGTGATAGTCAATATGTACTTAAAAAATGCAACAAGAATTGCAAAACATTTAGTAAAATGTGTTAAATGTCCAGTGGGAGCGAGACAATTATTTGAAAAGGATCAACAGAAACATTCATCAACTGCTTTTCAACCAATACAATTGTTAGGTTCGTCCAATGACGGTAGGCATGCCTTCATCCAGTGCATCGACTGAAAGAAGTTTCAGCACTTATGGTTTTATCCACTTTTATTGCTCACAATTTAAAATTGTTAGACGTAGACCAATCCATGACTGAGCTGGCGACTACTGAAAAACAAAATCCCCAACTTCTCATAAGCACATTGAAATGCAGAATGTAGATGACCTGGATGAGCTAATGATAGAAATGCCTCATCTTTTTCAGATTAGCTCACCACATCCAGTATTTGCTGTTAAGAAAATTTCATTTTTTTTGTCAAATAAATTTTGTTTTCTGTTGTTTTTCTATTTTCTTATATATAAAGAACACTGTTGTTTCGTCTCATAATTATGTATATAATTTAATAATTTTGATACCCAATTTCATCTTTAACACTATCCACAAGCGCGTCATAAGGTTCATTCTCAGAAAATTCTCCATATCGAGAATATTCTCGAGAATTTTCCAACACTAAGAGAGAAGAGCATAAATATGGGTCTCCTGATGAATGGCTAAGAAGCTGCGAAACCGGTAGAGATTCTTGCTGGACTCTCTGGTTGCAACGAAATTGAAACTGTTTATTCATTTTTAATTTATATTTTTACTCTATTTGGAATATTAAGGGAACCAATCTTGCTGGAAATATACCACCTGAGCAGATGGGACGTAAATCATAAATAGTAAAATTACCTCATTTTCCTAGTCTTAGAATCCGCATGGCTTGCACTTTTAGAAGCCTCGGATGGTGTTACCAGAGGTTTTCATTGTTTTTTAGTTTTTAATCTGGTACGATAATATCGTTACGTGCTATTTTAAAAACTTAAACTGTCATTTAATTTATTTATTCCAAAATCATGTGTAATTAAAAAATTAAACAATATTCAACAAAATATTTCACATAGCTTTTTAGGTGACTAGAATACATTTTACTTATTTACGTATTTATGTTATTTAAATTGATAAAAATACTGGAAAGAATTTTCACAGCCAAACAATAAATATACTGTTATAAACGCTTCTCATGAAACTATAAATCTCCTAATTTTTTCTCTCTGTTTAACTACATTGTATTCTAGTCCTATTGGGTGTTTCTGAATTTTTTCTCTTCCTTTGTTTAACTACATTGTATTCTAGTTCTATTGGGGGCTTCTGAATTGGATGTGGTTTCCGTTTAAATTTGAGAGATTCCTTTTTATCAGGTAGAGCAACCCGGTCATTAAAATCGAAGCCTGTTATATAACTAAACAGCCCATTTGGTGTAGCCACATTTGGTACATCTTTCTTAGAAAAAAACTAAAACAAAACATTATATTATTTTTGGCCATATTTTTCAGTTTTTAAACTCTTTGAAACTTTAGCAGAAACAAACAGTAACGAAAATGAAAAATAATAAAAAATGAACACTACTTACATCTGTGATATTAGTACAATCTCTATATAAGCATAATAGTGCTTTTTCATGGCTTTTCTCTACACATTCACTGACATCAATAAGATAACATTGGCCTTCATACCACAAGATATTATCTTCACTCAGATCTGCATGTACCAAATTTAACTTGTTAAAGAGAATCTTCATATATACAATGACCTAAAAGAAGATTGTTATACCTGACATTGCAATTATAGTCTGGGAGGTAGCGTCAAATTATTACGGTGATTTTGGTACAGATTTTATGAATTTATTTTGATGGTTAGTACTTGTTTGATAACGAAAATGCCTGTCAGTTGGCGCGACACTGGGGCTTTTAGGCAAGAAAAAATAATATGAAAGTAGATTGAAAAAAACCGTAGAATTTATATGCCAAATAGAAAGTAGACGGCAAGAAAGAATAATATGAAAGTAGATGGAAAAAACCCTAGAACTTGTATGTCAAATATTTATCTAATCACTGACATCCATAATGGTCTTGTAGCTAGGATACCTGGCTTTCACACAGGATGCTCGGGTTCAATTTCCGGCACCGGAAATCCTTTTTGTTTTTAAAATTTATATTTTTATTTGAAAAATAATTGTTTTTATAATATTTTTTATATTGTGTCGTATAGATAATAAAAACGTGGTGTACAGGATTTACATGCATTGTTTTGATTTCGTAAATGGGTGACATTGCTTCTGCAATGTAGGCCACTCGTTTTGAAAAACAAGCAGACAGTAATTATGTACTACACTCTGGACCAAAATTAACCGGTCACCTTAAAAATGGGTCATTTTTGATGTCTTGTATCTCGTAAACCTGTTGTCCGATTTAAGTGATTTTTTTAGTATGGTATAGACTTATTACTTGGAAATTTTCATTGTATACCGGGTGTACGAATTAAACTGTGTTTTTTTCTTAAAGTTTGCATCACCCTGTGGAATATTCTAGCATTTATAAAATATTGAAATTAAAACCTAACTATAACCTCATGTTTTCTCAACATTCTGTTTTTTGATTCATTCGCTTATGTTGGCTAATAAAAAAGTTAGGTAGTTTAACAACTAGCCATGTGTTTCATCAATACAAACGATTTAACTCACCAGCAAAATTAACCCCACCACCTCTATTATTGTTTTGTTTACATTACCTGTGACAGTTTGTTTCCTAAATTTGTGTCATCGAAGGATTTTTGGCATACAGTCGTTGTATGACATTGTTGCAAATCTGTTTCCGTGTTAACAACAATTCTTGAACAATCCCTGTAATTTTATATCACTGTTAGTGAAAACTAAGTTGAAATTTTAGTGCTTTCTTATTGTTTGGATTTGAAAAATGCCACTCGTTCCAACTGATGCCGCTAGGGCAGTGGCTTTAGTTGATGCTGGTTACAGTCAACGTCATATCGCTCGTACACTCGATGTGCCCAGAACTACGGTACAAGATGCCATTAGACGATTTCGGGAGACAGGATCATATAACCGCAGGCCACGTCAAGGCCGACAACGATGCACTTCAGTTCGAGATGACCGCTTCATTGTCACCAAAGTATTGAGAAATCGCTTTTGCACCGCTTCTGAAGCTCGTAAGTAAGTCTCTTCTTGAGGTGAGAAACGTTAGTGTGAGTAGACGAACGATTAGAAGAAGACTGTCACAAATAAACTTAAGGGCTTTCCGTCCAGCTCGCGCACCACAACTGCTCCCACAACACCGTAGGGCTAGACTTCCTTTTGCGCGAGAATGGACTCTGGCGGAATGGAAGCATACACTGTTGTCAGATGAGAGCAGAATAAACCTAACCGGTCCAGATGGACGTCAACGTGTCTATAGGCGTCAAAATGAAAGGTTTGCTTCATGCGCTATAACCGAAACACTGGCTTACCGAGGAGGGTCAATAATGATTTGGGGAGGTATTTCTTACGAAGCGCGTACTGATCTTGTTGTGTTCGGTAGAGGCAGTGTGAATGCCCAATTATACGTGCAAGAAGTTATCCAAGACCATGTTATGCCTTTTGCACCATTCATTGGTGGTAACTTCAGACTAATGCATGACAATGCACGTTGCCATACAGCAAGATCTACCCGTGGGTACCTTAATTAGGTCGGGATTCAAGTTCTAGCATGGCCAGCACACAGTCCGAATCTTAACCCAATTGAGCATATCTGGGACAACCTCAAAAGACGGGTAAGAGCGAGAGTACCAGCCCCTGCATCATTTGAAGAGCTGAAGACAGCTGCGGTAGAGGAGTGGCACAATATCCCCCAATCTGATATCCAGGATATCATGAATGGATTGCCAAACCGGCTCCAAGAAGTCCTAAGGGCTAGAGGCGGCAACACCCATTATTGATACCCAATTTTTTTTTCAATTAGACTTTGATTTCCAAAATATTGTTAATTTGAATTTTCTTCTATGATTTTAGTCATTAGCTTTTTGCTGTAACAAACGACTTTTTTTCAAAAAGATTATTTTTTCTCTTCCGCGGAGGTAGTTTTCACCGTATCCTTCATAAAATGTGGTCCAAGGTTAACAATTTCTGCAAATTCAAAGAAATACAAGGTGGGCGGTTAATTTTGTCGGTGAGTTTATTTATTAATTTAAAACCGGTTGAGACATGCACATGAAATTTGGTGGGTTTTAAGACGAAGTTATTGCACATTTTTGGCATACAATTAAGCATTTAATATTCACCATTGGCGCGCATACGGGTATTATGATGGCTCATATTACCATACCTCATAGTTCTATTTGTAAAATAGTCCAGTTTGTTTTTTGTTGTGTAACATACAGCTCCTTTCTATTTTTGTTATGTTTTTGCCTACAGTTGTGATAACAGGTGAATGGTCAGAGGATAAATCGTAACAAGACTTTGGTTTAAAGTATTTTTCGTTTATTCCTCTCACTATAGCAAAATCGAGAAGATCTGGGATTTTCGGGTCTGTAGGCCAGTATGTTGACTCCCTTGTGGTTACTATGTTTAGATTATCTATTAGTATTTCTTTTTTTAGTTCGCGGAATTTGGTATTATTTTAAGTCTAGAGCCCCACATGAGATGTTTTGAATTGTAGTCTCCGCCACAAATAAACCTAGGTCCAAGTGTATCAAAAAATGTTTTCAATTCTGGTTGTTTAATTAAATGTTTTGGTGGACAATATACAGCTGAAAAAGTTATAGGTCCTGTCCAGTCTTCTACAACTACATTTGTGGCTTGCATATGTTCTTTTTGATAGTGAGTTGTCTGGTAATGTTTGATGTTGTTTCTTATAACGATTGCTGTCCCACCATGTGCAGTTCCATCTGGATGTGTTGTGTGATATATATGTGCGAAAATATATGAAATGAAAAAACGTGCGAAGCAGGACGAAGGTGTAAGATATACTCATTGGAAGAATTGCGCAAATGAAATGGAACTGGGTAGGACACGTGGCTCGACGAAACATCGAAAGGTAGACGAAAAACATTGTACATTGGGAGGCACGTGAGCACAGTTGTAGTAGAGGAAGACCACAAAAACGATGGCTAGACGAGATCAAAGCAAAAATTGGAAGAAACTGGCACCAAATAGCACAAAACAGAGAAGAATCAAGAACTCATGGGAAGCCCTTTGTCCAGGGGTGGATGCAAACAGGTCGAAAAGATTTACATATTTATTTTAACTTATTAATTTAAAAATAATTGTTAGTTTACGTAATCTACGATTTGCGGATGACATAATCCTGATAGCTACTGACCTACAAGAACTGCAAACCATGCTTTCAGAACTACACACAGAATCTTCTAAAAAAGGACCGAAAATGAATTTAAACAAAACAACAGTTATGTAATCCGAAGAAACCGTGACAATAATAAACGACAAAGTTATAGAAAAAGTTGAAGAATATATACTTTATTTATTTTAACTTTATTTCGGAAACCTTAACAGTTTGAGCGATACATTATTAGCAAAAAATGTTGCAAATGGCATCCCCTATTATCCCTTAAAAAATTTCCGTCGACCTACCAAATACCCTGTATAAACGGAAGAAATAAAAAGAAGAAGACAGTTAGTATGGGCAGCATTCGGCAAACTGAACTATATACTCAGAAATCAGCAAATTCAACTACATCTTAGATCTAAAGTTTTTGACGCATGCATTATTCCGATATTAACATATGGGGCACAAACATGGACAATCACAAAAAAGAATATGAACATACTCAGAGTCACTCAACACGCGATGGAAAGAGCAATGCTTGGCATATCACTTAAGGACAGGAAAACAAACACATGGATAAGACAGAAAACCAAAGTCACCGATGTGGTACAAAAATCATTAAAATTGAAATGAGAATACGCTGGACATATAGCTAGGAGCGATCTAAACAAATGGCACAGAACAATAAATTTTAACCTGGAGACCATACCAACACAAAAGACCCAGAGGCAGACCTCCTATGAGATGGACAGATGATCTGAAACGAACTGCCGGGAAAAATTGGCTGCAAGTAGCGTACAACAAAAAACAATGGAAAGGAAGACTTGAAGAGGCTTATGTTCAGATGTGGAAGGAGAATGGCTAGACGAAGAAGAAGAAGAATTGTTAGTCTAATTGTAAAAATGTTTGTCTTGTTTTTTTTAAGAACAATTCCATTCTTGTAAGTAAATATTCATATTATATTATATAGTCCGTCCGCTATAACTTTTCCCATGCGGTACGATTCATTTTCCATCAAATTAAGTCAAAACATAAATTGAAACGAACGTCGATGTGTATATACATTTTGTATACTGTATACTATATACTACACACATCGGCGTACGTTTCACTTTCTGTTTTGACTTAATTTGATTGAAAATGAATCGTATCACATGGGAAAAGTTATAGCGGACGGACTATACACTATGTAGCAATACAATACCTGTTCATAAGCATTTTTCCAATCAATGTCTAACCTTCTCACATCCTTTAATGTTGGAGCAGGTATCTGGTTTTTCCCAATAAACTCCATCACCAATACATGTTTTCGAAGTGTAACTACTTTTGGACAAGGTATTCCAGCCTCTTGCATTAACATCAGATTGGTCATTTCCTTCTCAGCACAAATACTTATAATGCTTGTGGAAGCTTGTCTTCCTTTTCTGTTCATAAATCTATGATCCAATTCGCCAAATTTTTCACATCCTTTGAAGTCAGATAGGATTGTTTTATAGACTTTTATAGCACATTCTTTAGGCAAGTTAACATCCAAAAAGGATGAGGGATCTGAATTGGCATGAAGGATTATTGCTTCTCTACCTAAAAATAGTTTTTTACATTATAGGTTTTTTGGAAATATATCAGTCAACCATATTTAAATGAGCTGTAAAAATAAGACTCAACATCATTATATAGTATGGTGCAAATGAAATGCATATTGCATATATTTGCATATATATTATACTAGTGACGTCATCCATCTGGGCGTGATGACGTAATCGATGATTTTTTGCGATGATCGTGTGCTAGCTCATTTGATAAGTTATTGTATATATATATATATATATATATATATATATATATATATATATATATATATATATATATATATATATATATAAATGTGTATATATATATGTGTATATATATATAAATATATATATATATATATATATATATATATATATATATATATATATATATATATATCTATATATGCCAAAAAGTCTTAATTTAAAAATAAAAATCGACCTGTCTGAGGATTTCTCTTCAAATTTGCCTATTATCGAGATAATGAATTTATGCCAACTCAAACGTCCTCACTTATACTACAGTGTCGCGCCCACTTGATTAGCAATTAAAAAACAAAGGGGTTTCCGATATTATATTGCAAAAAACTCTTCGGGATTTCACCAATCAATGTTTAAAGAATATCTATCTACATTGGCAACATTGAAATTTTTAGTTAAATGTCCGATTTAGGGTTAAAAATGGCCAATTTCGCAATTTTCAAAATTTTTAATCGCTTATATAACAAAAACTATTAACCTAAGAGAAAAATCACTAAAGAACTTTTCTGTTTGGAATGATTCAAAAAACCTAAAAAAAATTTGTTCGATACAAAAAAAATAATTTTAGGAAAAACCCCTAATCTTTCCCCTCGCCTGGCAAGGTCCTATGCTGTTCAGAATCGCCTGTCATTGTCACATTTCTTCTAAATGACTTACTCAAACACATACTTAAATTTAAAGCTTACAGGAAAAAGTTTATTTTCCCCTAAACTATGCACTTTTCAATTCACCTGGTAGATACACGTGCAGGGCTGATGCCTGCCAGGGCCCTGATTCTAAATCAAATTTCGACCAAAAACAAGTCGCTTTCAATATGGCGACTGTCGAAATTATTTGACACGGAGATGAATGAATGGCCAAAAGCGAGGTTAGGTTTAGTTTAGATGTGTTTTGTTTATTTCTTGCAAGGAAAACTAAATCAAAAGGTATTATAATATAGCTGGGTTTAATTGAAATTTGCTTGTTTTGAGGAATTAGATAGAATAGTATTAAATTAGAAATATAATAATTGAGAATGTCCACAACATGAATCATCAACTCAATGAAAGATGTGAGGTAATAATCTGGGAAAATTAGTAAAAAACAAGGAAAATTAATTACCAGCTATTTTATTGCTGGACATGCTGAAATCAAATCTTAAGATTTCCTATATTAGTAATATAGCTGTGCAAAGTCCACAGAAAGTGTGCTATTTTGTTTATAAACAAATTAGCGCTCCGAAATCTTTTTTTTTATTATTGGTCTAAAACTCCGAAAATTTTAACTTTAAACCAAAACACTCACATAAAAATTGACAGTAATTTAATTCTGCACATTGATAATTTATTCCAATTTCCTTCGACGGAAATTTTCTTCGGAAAATTCGGGTTTTCCAAACAAAATCTTTAATTTTCAACTAAAATTTGAGGGAAGTAATTATTTATCAATAATTAAATAATTTGGTGACAGTGACATAAATCTTTTTTGTTATGAGTGTCTTGAAGATATGAAAATTTGTATGTACAAAGAGGACCGGAATTAAAAGGTATCTAATGGTTCAAAGATTAAAATCCTGTTGTTTATAACTCTGTCGCAAATGCCGGTCAAATTTGACCGGTTATACCTGGAATCACTCCTCGCAATTCAATTTGTTTTTCTTCGAAAAGGACACAGAAGCCGTGCTCTTTTGAACAGCGTTAACTTAATTTAATTTAATCTAATATTTTCTGAGGGGTTCTATTTGTTTATAAGCCAAAAAATTGTTTCTTTATAACATTCCTGAGACCGCTCAAATGGTCCAATTTCAATCCTGTAAGGTACGTTGAATAGGTATAGTGCTTTTTTATATGAAAATCATAGTTATTCTGGTGTATCATAATCTTTCTGGTTATTATTTCGACCGAAATTTTTTAATTAACATTTTAATTATTGCTAAACTATTGGTTAGATTGTCGCCGGTCTCCTGATATACAGAGATGAGGGGCTAAATTATGGAATAAATTCATTTTCTCTAAAATGGACGATTTTAGAGAAAAATCCCGAAACAGGTCGATTTTTATTTTTAAATTAAATTTCTTGGCATATATTTCAAACTAGTGACGTCATCCATCCGAGCGTGACGACGTAATTATTTTTTTAAATAGGAATATGGGTTCGTGTTGTAGCTCATTTACAAAGGCGTTCAATTCTCTATTCAGTATTATAAACATTAATATCAATATTTATACAGGGAGGCCAAAAAAAATTTTGAATTAAATTAATTGACGCAAGAAGAAGAATGCATGTAATTTATTTAACTCAAAATACATTCTATTGCTGTCAGAAAATAGAAAAAAATGTTTATTTTGCAAATAAACATTGCTTTTAGCTTAAATTAAAAGTTCAAACTGCCAATAGGTAGGAGGGAGGCTGTTTGTGATTTAATTTAAGCGAAAAGAAATGTTTATTTGTGAAATAAACCTTTTTTTCTATTTTCTGACAGCAGTACAATGTATTTTGAGTTAAATAAATTACATACATTCTTCTTTTTGCGCCAATTAATTTAATTCAAATTTTTTTGGCAACCCTGTATAAATACCTAATGATATTAATGTTTATATTACTGAATAGAGAATTAAACGCCCTTTCAAATGACTTACCACACGACCCCTATTCCCATTAACAAAATTATCGATTACGTCATCACGCTCAGATGGATGACGTCACTAGTATGAAATATATGCCAAAAAATTGTAATTTAAAAATAAAAATCGACCTCTTTCGGGATTTTGCTCCAAAATCGTCCGTTTTAAAGAAATGAATTTATTCCATAATTTAGCCCCTCTGTATAATCTACTATAATAAATCTTTCATGTCTTCAATTATTTAATTATTGATAAATAATTAGGTACTTCCCTAAAATTTTAATTGAAAATGGCAGATTTTTTGGGAAAACTCGGATTTTCTGAGTAAAATTTTTGTTGAAGGAAATCGGAAAAAAAATAACTTTGTGCAGAACTAAATTACGGTGAATTTTTATTTGAGTGTTTTTGGCTCAAAGGAAAAATTATAGGAGTTACAGACCACTAATTGAAAAAAAAAGAAGATTTAGGAGTGCTAATTTGTTTATAAATAAAATAACACACTTTCTGCGGACTTGTCATACCCCATATTACTAATATATGCAATCTTAAGATTCGATTTTAGCAATAAAATAGCTGGTAAATAATTTTTCCCAAAAATGGTACTATTATTTCGATAATTTTCCCAGACTATCAACATAATCCAAGAAACCGAAGCGCCAACCCAAATTCTGAGCAGTCTCAACATGATAAGGTTAATATCCCCAGTTGCTGTCATGGCGGTGTCGAAATGAAATTGCGACTGTCGAAATGAATTAGAATCAGGCCCCTGGTCATGGTTTTTAGTCTTGGTGTGCTATGAATTATCACTATACAAATTTCTAGCCTTACAGAAAGACCGTTAGTCGGAGGGTTCACTAGCTCTTAGACTAAGTGTATTATTGTGGTATGTAGAAAAAGTGTAGAAGATGCCAAGTCACACCACCAATTTTGTAAAACCAAAATGTTAATGTGGATTTATTCACTGCGACAAACGAATCGGAAGAGCACTAGGGTTATATAGTTGCCATGATGATGATGAGGACTGGTATATTGTTTATAAATGAAATTTTTGTCAACAAAAACTGCAGTAACATATTCAAAATCCAAAATGTTTATAAATATTCATTTACAATAATTCTAATTGCATACATACAATATTTACTAGGTGAAAAAATAAAAAACCTAATGTAGTGATAATTAAAAAAAATTCCGAACATCACTTTTTACAATTATTTTTAAAGGCATTGTGGAATTAAAGATAACTTTTTAACTTTAAGTATTAGCAGAATGACAGTTTTTGTTGGAAGATTAGATATACAGGGTGTTTCATTAATAATTGTCCATATAGTAACTGGAGAAACCTTAGCAAAAAATATGAAGATTTAACCTAAAACACTTAAATAAAATGTGGTTCCTTACTGAGTTACAGGGTGTTGTATCTAAAAATTTAAAAACTATTTTTGCTCAGAATTTTAAAACTATTCAACGTATCCTTTTCATACTTGGCAGGAAGTATAGGTTCTGTACAAACTACTAAATTATGTTAGACAAACGTTTCTGGCTATTACCAGAGGCGTACGACGGGGGAAAGTGAATGATTGACCCTTTTCAAATTCTACGCCACTGGAGGAATTGCTATTTTAGTTCCATTTTTGGATTCTCCAATATTTTCTATAAAAATAATGTACCCTTCATTCGTAACGATAAAGTCATTAATTTTCGAGATATTTGAAGTTAAAACTGAAACGACACGGTTATTTTGATTAATGTATTGTGTCGCTTTATTTTTAATTTCAAATATCTCGAAAACTAATCATTTTATCGTTACGAGTTACAAGTATATTATTTACACAAAAAGTTCTGGAAAATCAAAAAATTACACTAAAATAGCAATTTCGTCAGTGGCGTAGAATTTGGGAAGGGTCAACCAGCCAATATCCCCTGTCGTACGCCTCTGGTAGTAGCTAGAAACGTTTATTTATCTTAATTTAGTAGGGTGTACAGCACCTACACTTTCTGCCAAGTATGATAAGGATACGCCAAATAGTTTTAAAGTACTAGGTACAAATAATTTTTAAATTTTAATCATATGAATCATATCGCAAATTAATCAAAATAACTGTGCCGTTTCATATTTAACTTCAAATATCTCGAAAACTAATGACTTTATCGTTACCAGTGAAGGGTATATTATGTTCGTAGAAACTATTGGAGAATCTAGAAATGGCACTAAAGTAGTAATTCCTCCAGTGGCGTAGAATTTGAGAAGGGTCAACCATTCACTATCCCCTGTCGTGCGCCTCTGGTAGTAGCTATAAACGTTTTTTTATCATAATTTAGTAGGGTGTATAGTAGTCGCTCTTTCTGCCAAGTATGAAAAGGATACGTCAAATAGTTTTAAAATGCTGAGCAAAAATAATTTTTAAATTTTTAGACAAAACACCCTGTAACTCAGTAAGGAACCACATTTTATTTAAGCGTTTTAGGTTAAATCTTCCTATGTTATGCTAAGGTTTCTCCAGTTACTATATGGACAATTATTAATGAAACACCCTGTATACCTAATGTGAAATTAAAGATAACTTAAAAAAAAAAGTTTAAGTTTTTAATCTAATAGCACATAAAATGATACCATTTTATATCCTAACAGATTAAAAACAATGGAAAACCTTCCCTGGTTACACCATCCGAGGCTTCTACAATTTGCAAGCGTTACGGATACTGAGACTAAGGAAGATGAGGGAATTTTACAATTTTTAATTCACATCCCATCTACTCAGGCGAATTTCCAGCGAGAACGGTTCCCTTAGTACTCCAAATAGAGTAAATATATAAATTAAAAATGAATAAACATTTTCAATTTTGTTGCAACCCGAAACTACAGTTGTATTGTATTTCTAGTTCCATCAGAGAGTACAGCAAGTAACTCTACCGGTTTCAGGGCTAGAGCAGCCACGGATTGCAATTAATGAAATGGCAGGGATGTCCTAGTGACATCTGCTAGAAAAAAGTTTAAATTTTTAATCTAATAGCACATAAACATTTTATATCCTACCAGATTAAAATCGAAAATGAAAATACGAAATTGAAAAGATTTATTCACTTTTAATTTACATTTATACTCTATTTGGAGTATTAAGGGAACCATTCTCGCTGGAAATTTACTGCCTGAGCAGGGCCCTGATTTCGGAAAATTCATTTCGACAGTCGCAATTTCATTTCGACACCGCCATGACAGCCGCAGAGTATAGCGATTCTTATTCATTTCGATATTAGTTACAACTGGGGATATTAACCTTATCATGTTGACATTGCTCAGAATTTGGGTTGGCGCTCCGATTTATTGGAATTTGTTGATAGTCTGGGAAAATTATCGAAAAAATGCCATTTTTGGGAAAAATTATTTACCAGCTATTTTATTGCTAAAATCGAATCTTAAGATTGCATATATTAGTAATAATATGGGGTATGACAAGTCCGAAGAAAGTGTGTTATTTTATTTATAAACAAATTAGCACTCCTAAATCTTCTTTTTTTTTTCAATTAGTGCATGCTCTGTAACTCCTAAGATTTTTACTTTGAGCCAAAAACACTCAAATAAAAATTCACCGTAATTTAGTTCTGTACAAAGTTATTTTTTTTTCCGATTTCCTTCAACAAAAATTTTACTCAGAAAATCCGAGGTTTCCCAAAAAATCTGCAATTTTCAATTAAAATTTTAGGGAAGTACCTAATTATTTATCAATAATTAAATAATTGATGACATGAAAGATTTATTATAGTAGATTATACAGAGGGACTAAATTATGGAATAAATTCATTTCTTTAAAACGGACGATTTTTTAGCAAAATCCCGATAGAGGTCGATTTTTATTTTTAAATTACAATTTTTTGGCATATATTTCATACTAGTGACGTCATCCATCTGAGCGTGATGACGTCATCGATAATTTTGTTAATGGGAATAGGGGTCGTGTGGTAGGTAGGTCATTTGAAAGGGCGTTCAATTCTCTATTCAGTAATATAAACATTAATATCATTAGGTATTTATACAGGGTTGCCAAAAAATAATTTTTGAATTAAATTAATTGGCGCAAAAAGAAGAATGTATGTAATTTATTTAACTCAAAATACATTGTACTGCTGTCAGAAAATAGAAAAAAAGGTTTATTTCACAAATAAACATTTCTTTTCGCTTAAATTAAAAAACAGCCTCCCTCCTACCCATTGGCAGTTTGAACATTTAATTAAGCTAAAAGCAATGTTTATTTTCAAAATAAACATTTTTTTCTATTTTCTGACAGCAATAGAATGTATTTTGAGTTAAATAAATTACATGCATTGTTCTTCTTGCGTCAATTAATTTAATTCAAAATTTTTTTTGGCCTCCCTGTATAAATAATGATATTAATGTTTATAATACTGAATAGAGAATTGAACGCCTTTGTAAATGAGCTACAACACGAACCCCTATTCCTATTTAAAAAATAATCGATTACGTCATCACGCTCGGATGGATGACGTCACTAGTTTGAAATATATGCCAAAAAAATTTAATTTAAAAATAAAAATCGACCTGTTTCGGGATTTTTCTCTAAAATCGTCCATTTTAGAGAAAATGAATTTATTCCATAATTTAGCCCCTCTCTGTATATTAGGAGACCGGCGACAATCTAACCAATAGTTTAGCAATAATTAAAATGTTGATTAAAAAATTTCGGTCGAAATAATAACCAGAAAGATTATGATACACCAGAATAACTATGATTTTTGTATAAAAAAGCACTATACCTATTCAACGTACCTTACAAGATTGAAATTGGACCATTTGAGCGGTCTCAGGAATGTTATAAAGAAACAATTGTTTGGCTTATAAACAAATAGAACCCCTCAGAAAATATTAGATTAAATTAAATTAAGTTAACGCTGTTGAAAAGGGCACGGCTTCCGTGCCCTTTTCGAAGAAAAAAAAATTGAATTGCGAGGAGTGATTCCAGGTATAACCGGTCAAATTTGACCGGCATTTGCGACAGAGTTATAAACAACAGGATTTTAATCTTTGAACTATTAGATACCTTTTAATTCCGGTCCTCTTTGTAGATACAAATTTTCATATCTTCAAGACACTCATAACAAAAAAGATTTATGTCACTGTCACCAAATTATTTAATTATTGATAAATAATTACTTCTCTCAACTTTTAGTTGAAAATTAAAGATTTTGTTTGGAAAACCCGAATTTTCCGAGGAAAATTTCCGTCGAAGGAAATTGGAATAAATTATCAATGTGCAGAATTAAATTACTGTCAATTTTTATGCGAGTGTTTTGGTTTAAAGTTAAAATTTTCGGAGTTATAGAGCAATAATTAAAAAAAAGATTTCGGAGCGCTAATTTGTTTATAAACAAAATAGCACACTTTCTGTGGACTTTGCACAGCTATATTACTAATATAGGAAATCTTAAGATTTGATTTCAGCATGTCCAGCAATAAAATAGCTGGTAATTAATTTTCCTTGTTTTTTACTAATTTTCCCAGATTATTACCTTACATCTTTCATTGAGTTGATGATTCATGTTGTGGACATTCTCAATTATTATATTTCTAATTTAATACTATTCTATCTAATTCCTCAAAACAAGCAAATTTCAATTAAACCCAGCCATATTAATACCTTTTGCTTTAGTTTTCCTTGCAAGAAATAAACAAAACACATCTAAACTAAACCTAACCTCGCTTTTGGCCATTCATTCATCTCCGTGTCAAATAATTTCGACATCGAAATTATAATATCAACCACTTTTTTGGAGTCGCTATTAATTTCGATAGTCGCTATTTCGTGACGTCATTTCGTTAGTTCAACTAAAATCCACAAGGCTCGCACAGTCGCATTTCGACGTCGCCATATTGAAAGCGACTTGTTTAGTGTCGAAATTTGATTTAGAATCAGGGCCCAGATGGGACGTGAATTATAAATTGTAAAATTCCCTCATCTTCCTATAGTCTCAGAATCTGCATGGCTTTCATTTTTAGAAGCCTCCGATGGTGTCACCAGAGAAGGTTTTCCACTGTTTTTAATCTGGTAGGATATAAAATGGTATTATTTTATGTGCTATTAGATTAAAAACTTTTTTGAAGTTATACTTCTTTAGGCACGAGGGTAAATTTTTATTTTGCCGGGCGCATGCGCACACCGACAGTATGGTATGAAACGTTATGAGGGATCTGATTGGGTGTTAAAATCATCTGGATAAACAAAATGTTGTGTATATTAGTTTTTATTGTTGTGAGGACAGTGACAAAAAGCAAGTTCATAATAATTATAGTGACTTTTTAAATAGTTTTTAAAAGCAACAGGTACATACCTTATTGTAAATGTTTCAGTACTGTAATAAAAAATTACAAATTAGGTAAATACCTATTTGGAAAATGTAGAAAATTACTACTTAACTAGTAGGTAATGCTTTGATTTACATAATTGGATTACCAACAAAAATCTCCATCTAATATATTGCTTTTTTAGTCTATATTTTGTCGTATTTTAATTCCACAAGAATCAAACTTATTCGATTAAACTAACAGAATAAGCAACTGTCAAAAAATTTTTAAAACGTTTATTTGCTAGGTATATCTTTCCAGTTCATTCACATTCTGCGTGGAGTGAGTTCAAAATAATCTAAACCTGATAGACGCAGGTTCAATTCCCAATGCAAATTTTTATTTTTTTTATACATTTTATGATTGTAAGTACAGTAAAACCTCCGTTAACCGAAACCTCTTTAACCGAAACATCGTTTAACCGAAATTGCTGCCAGTTTCAATAATTTCGTTAATAAAAAGTAAGTTTAAAAAAAGCAACAAAATTAAGAAAAATGAACATGTTTTGTGTTTTCCTTCGACAACGATGTTTTGCAGCTATATCTCTCCAATACTATGTAATATGATACAAGAGGAATCCAAAAAACAATGTTATTTTTAACTGAAATTCTTGTTATCCGAAACGGCCTCCCCCCCCCCCCAATTATTTCGGTTAACGGAGGTTTTACTGTATATTTATTATATTTATTTTTCAGTAAATACGTATTTAGTTAAAATTTTCTCAACAACTGTTCAGAAATAATTACTTTGATTTCATTTTTCAATGTGTTTGCGTGTGTTTTATTCTTTTATTTTTTAAATTTTTCGTATTGTTTTAATAAAAACTTTTGGAAAGTAGTAAGTATTAAAATTAGTTTAATATTTAAATAAAATATAAATAAACTGTTTAAAGTATATTGATTTCGTTGAAATAATATGATAGAAGTATAACTTCTTACGTGCGTACAAAGTACACACACATTCTTTTTTCTAGCAGTTGTAGCAATCCGAGACTCTCAGTGTATTATACTGGTTTATTCAGAGAGAAGAGCATGTGTATTTTCTGATGAGTGGCTAAGAAGCCCCAAAACCAGTAGAGTTACTTGTTGTACTCTCTGATTGATAGAAATACAATACGACTGCAGTTTCGGGTTGCAGCGAAATTGAAAATGTTTATTCATTTTTAATAACTTTTTAACTTTATTAGCAGAATATTATAAATTAAATATTCAACTATTCAGTTAAATGGATGACTCATCAGCCAATCAGTGTAAGTCAATAAACATTTGAAATGAGATAATATGATGTTTGTGAAAATAGTTGCAAAAAAATGAAAAGCCATTAACAATAAATAGATCGTCTTTATTAATCATAATACAGGGTGTTTCATTGGAAAAGTAACATACGTTAACTGCAGAAAGAGGACACTAGGCAGTCTCAAAAATACCATACTTAATGGGTCTTACTCCATTAATAACAAAGATACTGAGTGTTTTATCTATTTTGCCATTTTCTTCTGCACTTTCTTATCTACATTGTAAATTTATTTTATATTGGGCACGCAAATATCGTTTAAGGTGTACAATAAATTAATGTATTTACAATTGTAAAAAATCCAGGTCCGGAATAAAAAATATTGGAAAAATATTCTTACCCAAAAACAACACCCTGTACATTAATTTTTTTTAAATGGATTTTTCAGTTGAAAAGATGATGAAAAACTAAATTTAGTGGTATACTTTGAATTTTTGGCAAAATGATTTTTCTGGTTAAATTTTGAATTTGAATTCTGAAATTATGTGAATTTCGAGAGCTCTAAGTAGAAAAAAATTGAAATACAGCTTACAACTTGTCAACCGCACTGTATATTTATTTTATATTTAAAACGCGAATATTCTTTTAGGTGTCCAATCAATTAATTTATTTACAATTATAAAAAATCCAGGTCCGGATTAAAAAATATTGTATAAATGTTCCGACCCAAAAGAACACCCTGTATATTAATTATTTTTTTAAATGGATTTTGCATTTGAAAAAAGGATGAAAAACTAAATTTAGTGGTATACTTTGAATTTTCGGCAAAATAATTTTTCTGGTAAAATTTTGAATTTGAATTCTGAAATAGAAGCTCAAAGTAAAAAAAATAAAATATGACTTAATTTTTTATGATGGTGATAATTTTGAATAAGTACTTTAGTTTTGAATAGTTATTATGCTGCAAATTTTCTCTGTTTTGTTATAATTTTTAGATACTTTGTTGATTAAAGTGATGTATGCCTTATTGACGCTTTATTATTTTTATTCATTATTTAAAGATGAATATTCGCCATAAACTATTTGTCACACATAATAAAAAAAACACTGAAAATGTTTTAACATTTTACCAATTTATATTAAATAATGGTATTAATTATGGTATTAAATAATGGCATTTTAATTTTTTCTACTTAGAGCTCTCGCAATTTACATAATTTCAGAATTCAAATTCAAAATTTTATCAGAAAAATCATTTTGCCAAAAATTCAAAGTATACCACTAAATTTAGTTTTTCATCATCTTTTCAAAAGCAAATCCATTTAAAAAAAATTAATATACAGGGTGTTTTTGGGTCGGAACATTTTTACAATATTTTTTAATCTGGACCTGGATTTTTTATAATTGTAAATAAAATAATTGATTAGACACCTAAAAGAATATTCGCGTGTTAAATATAAAATGAATATACAGTGCGGTTAACAAGTTGTAAAAATCCATTTTAAAAAAATTTAATGTACAGGGTGTTGTTTTTGGGTCGGAACATTTTTCCAATATTTTTTAATCCGGGCCTGGATTTTTTACATTTGTAAATAAATTAATTTATTGTACACCTTAAAAGATTATATATAAAATATATAATATTTATACGTGCCAAATATAAAATAAATATACGGTGTGGTTAAAAAGTTATGAACCAAATAAGAAAATGGCAAAATAGATAAAACACCCAGTAACTTTGTTATTATTGGAGTAAGACTCATTAAATATGCTATTTTTGGGACCGCATAAGTGTCCTCTTTCTACAGTTACGTATGTTACTTTCCCAATGAAACACCCTGTATAAGTATTATATTCATAAATACAAACAAGGACAAGCTATTTGTCGTTGGTGTATTCTTTGGTGTTACATCTCATAAGTCATTTTTAGGAAGAACTTGTCTTGAGGTACGATTCTGACATCGACAGCAGGCAACAGTTACAGTTGTTACCATGACATACGTATTTACTTTGCACTATTAATTTGTATAATTATTAGCAACTGATGTTCTGCCGGACAGCAATTGCAGTTAGATGTCAGAATCAGTCTCATACAAATTAATAATGCAAAGTAGTGACATCTGTCATGGCGAAAACTGCAACTGCCACTTGCCGTCGATGTCAGAATCGTTACACTCTTTGACTTCTGAATCATTGAAATGCAAATAACACTGTTTTTTCAAATTTGAAATTTGTCATACTCAACTTACCTTCACCGATGATACCATGAATGCTTTTCAAAAGTTGTTTTTCTATCATTTTATAAAGTATCGTATATGTAAACTTTTCTTGACAGCATTCGATAGTTTCACTAAAACACTTATGTGGATACACTTTCAATCTACAGACTCTTTGTATTTCAGACATCACTTGATAATCTTCTGTTAAAATATGTCCTTTATTTTTATTAGGGCACTGTGGATTTAAATCTAATTCAGGTTCTAAATTTTCAAATCTATCCCAGAATTTTCTTTCCTTGGCATCTAAAATTTCTTCTTCATTATCCGAATTACTGATGAAATCTAGCAACAAAGAAAAACATGCTAAAAACTTTTAAAAAAATTAATTTCTTTTAAATGTCTTCAATGATATCATCCAAAAAAATATAGTTATCGATTCTTTCAAAAACATCTTAGTTGTTACTATCCTTAAACCTGGAAAAGACCCAAACATCATAAGTTTATATAGACCAATATCCTTGCTATCTTGTATATTTAAAACTTTAGAAAGGCTTATAAAATTTAGATTAGATTGGTGGTTACAAAAAGAGAATTTACTTCCAGTAAACCAGTTTGGTTACAAAAGAGGTTTTGGAACTCTAGACTAGACGCTTTAACAACACTTGTTGTAGATGTACAGAATAACTTAACTAAAAATAACTACTTAGCAGCCCTATTCTTAGATATTGAAGGAGCATGTGACTCAGTTTGTTTATCTGAAGCTATTTCCTTGTGGCATTTTTATGATTAATTATTTATATGGGAAATAAGCCACAATTAAAATGAAAAAAATAATTTTATTAAGTAAGTATAAATACTTAATAAAATTATTTTTTCATTTTAATTGTGGCTTATTTCCCATATAAATAATTAATCATAGTTTGTTTATCAACCTTAAAACATAAAATGGTAAGTTTTTTTCATATGCCAATTGCTTTCGTTAACACAAAAATCGGTTTCTATACAGATAGGGTAATTTACATCAGAGATCATAATAACAAACTAATAGGACCTAGACATAATTATCACTTATACCACAATAGACCGGGCAGTATCGTCGCCCCCGCTAGCGCAATTATTTCGATTCGATTTTTTTGCACAAACTTACTCAAAAAGAGGTCCTTATAACATATCCACATGGTGCCGGACGGTGCGGTGGTCGAAAAATGTTTTAAACAATTTTTTTTTAACAAATTCACAAAAATAATTTTTTTATTTCCAAAAATTTTTGTTTAGATAATTTGGGTCATTCTGAGCAAAAAAGGTCTCTTGTCATTTTTCTCTAAAATTGACTGTTGTCGAGTTATACGCGATTAAAAGTTTGAAAAATGCGAAAATGGCCATTTTCAAGGCTTCATAACTCGATCAAAAATGATTATTATGAAATTCAAAAAGTGACAAAATCAAGATTGAAATACCTTCTTCAGCGTCCTGAAGAGATTTTTGTCATTATTTTATTTCAAAGCTGTTATTTTTAGTTATTAACAATTAGCGGTATAGTCCAACTGTATCGTCGCCCCCGTTAGCGGAACTATTTCGATTAGATTTTTTTGCACAAACTTACTCAAAAATAGGTCCTTAACATATCCACAGAGTGCCGGCCGGTGGTCGAAAAATTGATAACCAATTTTTCGGCCAAGGTACCGCCTGGCACCCCGTGGATTTATTATAAGGACCTCTTTTTGAGTAAGTTTGTGCAAAACATCTAATCGAAATAGTTTCGCTAACGGGGGCGTTGATACAGCTGGACTATAGCGCTAATTGTGAATAATTAAAAGGAACAGCTTTGTGATAAAATAATGAAAAAAATCTCTTCAGAACCTTGAAGAAGGGATTTAAAACTTTGATGTGGCCACTTTTTGAATTTCATAGTGATAATTTTTAATCGAGTTATTAAGCCTTAAAAATGGCCAGTTTCGCATTTTTCAAATTTTTAATCGCACATAACTCAACAACAGTCAATTCTAGAGAAAAATGACAACGAGACCTTTTTTGCTCAGAATGACATAAATTATCTAAAAAAAATTGTTGGAAATGAAAAAAATATCTTTGTGTATTTGTTTAAAAAAATTGTTTAAACAATTTTTAGACCACGGCACCGGCGGGCACCCTGTGGATATGTTATAAGGACCTCTTTTTGAGTAAGTTTGTGCAAAAAAAATCTAATCGAAATAGTTCCGCTAACGGCGGTGACGATACAGTTGGACTATAGCGCTAATTGTTAATAACTAAAAGTAACAGCTTTGTAATAAAATAATGCCAAAAATCTCTTCAAGACGTTGAAAAAGATATTTGAATCTTGATTTTGTCATCTTTTGAAATTTCATAATAATAATTTTTCATCGAGTTATGAAGCCTTGAAAATGCCCATTTTCGCATTTTTCAAATTTTTAATCGCGTATAACTCGACAACAGTCAAGTTTAGAGAAAAATGACCAGAGACCTTTTTTACTCACAATGACCCAAATCATCTAAAAAAAAATTGTCGGAAATGAAAAAAATATTTTTGTGAATTTGTTTAAAAAAAATTGTTTAAAACATTTTTCGACCACGACACCGCCCGGCACCCTGTGGATATGTTATAAGGACCTCTTTTTGAGTAAGTTTGTGCAAAAAAATCAAATCGAAATAGTTCCGCTAACGGGGGCGACGATACAGTTGGACTATACCGCTCATTGTTAATAACTAAAAATAACAGCTTTGCAATAAAATAATGACAAAAATCTCTTCAGGGCGCTGAAGAAGGTATTTGAATCTTGATCTTGTCACTTTTTTAATTTCATAATAATAATTTTTAATCGAGTTATGAAGCCTAATGGCCATTTTCGCATTTATCAAATTTTTAATCGCGTATAACTCGACAACAGTCAATTTTAGAGAAAAATGACCAGAGACCTTTTTTACTCACAATGACCCAAGTTATCTAAAAAAAAATTGTCGGAAATGAAAAAATTATTTTTGTGAATTTGTTTAAAAAAAATTGTTTAAAACATTTTTCGACCACGGCACCGCCCGGCACCCTGTGGATATGTTATAAAGACCTCTTTTTGAGTAAGTTTGTGCAAAAAAATCGAATCGAAATAGTTCCGCTAACGGGGGCGACGATACAGTTGGACTATACCGCTAATTGTTAAACACTAAAAATACCAGCTTTGTAATAAAATAGTGACAAAAATCTCTTCAGGACGTTGAAGAAGGTATTTGAATCTTGATTTTGTCACTTTTTGAATTTCATAATAATAATTTTTAATCGAGTTATGAAGCTTTGAAAATGGCAATTTTCGCATTTTTCAAATTTTTAATCGCGTATAACTCGACAACAGTCAATTTTAGAGAAAAAAGACAGGAGACCTTTTTTGCTCAGAATGACCCAAATTATCTAAAAAAAAATTTTGGAAATACAAAAATTATTTTTGTGAATTTGTTTAAAAAATTTTTCGACCACGGCACCGCCTGGCACCCTGTGGATATGTTATAAGGACCTCTTTTTGAATAAGTTTGTGCAAAAAAATCGAATCGGAATAATTGCGCTAGCGGGGGCGACGATACTGCCCGGTCTACAAGGCTCAGTATTATCACCAATTTTATTCAATCTGTACACCTCTGACTACTCTGACTACTAAAGAATTTAAGGGACTGGTTTAGATGCAGTTCTGTAGAACTCTTTAGAGCAGCGGTGAAAGAAAGCAAGAAATATGAAAACGGTATGCAACATCTAAGTACAGTTTGTAGTTCCCTCTTTCCATGGTTCTTAGAGAACGGCCTAAATTTATCAATTAACAAATCAGCAGTATCTGTCTTTACAAGACACAATCTTCCTATAAACCAAGATGTACGACGGTGAATTCATATAAAACTAGCCTTTGATAGAAAAAACAAGTTTTTTGGGAGTAAATCGATTTGTTTCTCAACATAGTCCCCTTTTAGCTCGATACACTTAGTAAGACGATGTTCCAATTTTTTTATCCAATCCGAATAGTACTTTTGCTCGAGCTCTTCAAAATAGGCCGAAGTTTCAGAGAAGACTTCGTCATTTTTTTAGGTTTGGAAACAAAAACAAGTCGCTGGCGGCAAGATCTGGAGAATACGGTGGGTGTTCAACCAATTCATAGCCCAATTTGTGTAATTTTGCCATGGCGACGGCCGATCGGTGAGCCAGTGCCTTGTCTTGGTGAAAGAGCACTTTTTTGCGTTCCAAACCAGGGCGTTTTCGACGCAATTCGGCATCGAATCGATCCAATAATGCTGCGTAGTACTCGCCATTGATTGTTTTTCCTTTTTCCAAGTAGTCGATGTGGCCCTTCGCATCTCAGAAAACAGTCGCCATCACTTTGCCGACCGAATGTGCACTCTTTGCCTTCTTCGGTGGGCCTTCGCCGCGTTTGCGCTACTGTTTTGACTGTTCTTTCGTTTCCGGTGTGTAATAATGCACTCAGGTTTCATCAACGGTGATAAATCGGCGAAAAAAATCCTTTGGGTCACGCCGAATCATCGCCAAAAGCGTCTCCGAAGTGGTCACACGTTTTCGAATTTGGTCCATTCTCATCGCGCGGATAGCTTTTTCATGTCCAAATGATGGTGAATGATGTTGTGTACACGTTCGTGGGAAATGTTCAGGAGCTCTATTAACTCGCGGAGCTTAATTCGACGACCTGTCATAATCATGTCATGGACTTTGTTGATCATTTCCGGCGTGGTGACTTCATTTGGCCTCCCGGGACGCTCATCATCAAAAACACTCGTATGACCACGAACAAATTCAGCTTTCCAAAATTTTACTGTTGCTAACGAAGGTGCAAGCTCACCATACACTTCGTTTAGGTCGGCTTTGATTTGCACATTCGTTTTACCCTTTTTGTGGAGAAACTTAATCACCGAAGGATACTCGATTTTTTTCCATTTCTCAGAAAACACAAAATTTGCTTGCTTTTGACGGCTGTAAAAACCAAACTGATTCTTTTTAAAACTCAAAAATTTTGACAGATGTCATGTCATGAAAGGCAAATGACAAAACCGAAAGCAATTCGGTATCAAGTAGCGCCATCTATCAAAGGCTAGTTTAATATCAATCTATCCTCGTATTACTTAGTGATCAATCTTTTACATTTAAAAATAATGTCAAATATCTAGGCCTCATTCTGGACAAAAAACTAACTTGGAAACAACACATACAATATATGCTGGATAGATGTAGCAAAGGTATTAATTTCCTCAGAATGACAACTAGAGTGTGGTGGGGCTGCGATGTTGAAACATCTTTATTGTTTTATAGAGCTTATATACGATCCATTATAGATTATGGCGCTACTCTCTACGGTTCTGCTTTACAGATACTTTCAGGGGCGGCCCGTCGGGGTAGGCAAGGTAGGCGCTGCCTAACCTCTTCAAATGTACAATATAATAATAAATTATTTATTAATATAAATTACTTATTTCAAAATTGTGATTTATAAATTTTGACACAATGCGTAAGTATCTAAAATAAAAAAGATACTTTTTAATTTCTTTTCAAAGTTGTAATTATTGTACGCTCCTCGTAGTAGTACTACTGACTTCTAAATTATGGCACTACCCTATGGTCAGGAACTTTAAAATCCGCCTAACCTAAAGAACATAAAACTGATGATAACCATAAAACTGATGTAATAATACCCACATACAACGAAAACAACATAATCAGCAACAATATCAGCAGATTGACCAAGATGGCGGGTGAAGCAGTTGACACTTCACCTGCTCCCAATGAAAATGTAAATGATACAGTCCCTGCTCAATTTATTAGACTCACCCCAGAAATATCAGTTTTTTTAATTTGAAACACCTTAAAAGTATGTTCAAAGTCATACAGAACTGGTAAATGGGTTAAATAACAATTGCTTAATAATCGTGCTACATAATTAAGTTAAAAATAGTGAAACTTTTGATTGAATTGTGAAAAATTGACAGATGGCAATAGAATGGGGTAAAAGTGTGCAATGACTTGACTTTTTTCAACTTTGGTTTCTTAGCTAAAGTTAGTGATTGGTGATCAATTTTCGTAACATTTGCGGTGGTGAGTGTTAATATTGCTCTCTTTTAATGTTAGTTTTTTACTTGTTTAATTTATTTGAAGATATTAATAGAAATTTGTTAATTTCTAAAAGATCAATATCTTGATTGGAATTTTTTCATATGTGTGATTGTAAAGATCTTTCTGTTGAGCAAATCTCTTCTGTAACTGCTCTATATTAGACAATATCACATGTCAAAGAGAAATAGCAAAAAATGTGGTGTACCTTAATCATCAGTTAGAAGGTTGAGTCAAAAACCTAAGAGAAACATCCTGTTACATTGATTTGGAGGGGTTGGTATGGCAGAAAGCTTTCAGTCACCTCCAGAGGGCAACGAATTTTAAAGAATTCAGTTGTAAAATACAGAAGAGTCACCCATAGCTATATAAGGAATACATTGGAAGAAGCTGAGGGTTCAGTATCGGAGTCCACTGTACGCCGAAATCTGTACAGTATGGGATTCAAACATCAGAGGCCAGTTAAGGAACTAACTAAACAGTCGACTATCGCCATAAATTCTCAAAAAACGCTTAGTTTTGCCAATTTGCATAAAAACTCTCTAGTCATATAATATTTATGCAAACTAAAACTTTTAAGGTGCTTCAAATTAAAAAAAAACTGATATTTGTAGGGTGAGACTAATAAATTGAGCAGGGACTGTACATGTAAACATTGATCCAAAAAAGTTAAAAGTAAAGTGATGTGCATAAAGTGCAGTGAAATATTCCACCCAGCATGTTTAAAACAAGCTAGTGAACTAAAAAAAACAGACTGTAAACATGAACCATCTCAACAAGTTGCTGAGATTGACATAAATGAAGACTCCTACCTTAGAGAAGAAATCAAACTCTTGAAACAAATAATAACAGGCAAAGACACTATAATATCCGATAAATGCCAGGTAATCCTTTTACTCAACGAGAAAATAACCTCATTAGAAAATAAAATTTCATCATTTAATAAAAATCTACCAAGACCATATCAAAATAGCAACCAACCAAAAAACTTGCTTCCAATAAATAAGGTAAGTGATACAAAAACCTTATCTGTAACAAAAAACCAAATCAACAAAAATAAACATCAAGGCAATTTGTCATCACCAACACATATGGGAACTCCTAATTTACAGGGTGATCCAATAATAAAGGTTAACCAGGTAGCAGCTGAAATCATGAGAGTACAAAGTGAACAAAAATTAAATGAAGTAATCAACTTAACCAATGACAATCTGGCAGGAATGAAACCTTCAACATCAAAAATAAATGAAGCTAATCATCACCCGTCGGAAGCAGAAGGTTTTACCTTAGTAAAAAGGAAAACTAGGAAAACCCGTAACCATAATATAGGCAGTGGAGATGGGGATAAAAATTTCCAGGGTATAGATAAAACTGAGAAGAAAATCTGGCTTTTCTTGTCACGAGTCCCTGATACTGTAACAGAAGACAATATAAAGGCCTATATTACGAAACAATCAGGCGAACAAAATGCTTATGTAAAGAAACTTACAACATACTTTGTCCGATCCAATAACCAAGCCTTCATGATAGGAGTCGATCCCTCTCTACAAGAAAAAATTTACGAAAAAAATTTCTGGCCGAAAAACGTATATTTTAGTCGATTCAACTTCAGGCAAGGTCAACGGTTCCTGGAACATCCTCAACCTCAACCAAGGGGAAACTTTTCAGATCAGTTGAATGGAAATTTCTAGCAACTGATTCCGATATTTTTATACTTTTAACAATATTTTATCAGTCTCGTAATCTTGTTCTCTACTAAATGTTTGTTACCATTAATGTTTTTAATAAGATAATTTTAGCGTAGTATTTTTTAATAACCTACTTATTGTACTATAGGTATACCATGTTTGTGACTTGTCTTATGTCATGTAAATGATACAAAAAGATCAATAAATTTATCTATCTATCTATTTATCTATCTATCTATCTATCATGAAATCTATTTTGAACTGCTAGAGTGATGCCACAGTTATATACACATATGCATCTAAATCAAGAGAAGGGACTGGCTGTGCTTATTTTTTACCCTCAGGAGGTTTCGAATTGAAATACAAACTTCCCAATGAGTTTTCCATTTTCTCTGCGGAATCATTGGCCATACTCGAAGCGTTGAAATATATTAAAAACTCTTATACTAAAAAAACGTTAATTCTTTCAGACTGCCTATCAGTTTTACAGAATGTCAAAAATACTTTTTTGCCCAAAACATTTAGTAATCCTTACATATTTTTAATAAAGCGTATGTTAAAGCATTTAGAAGACTCTGGCTTCAATATAAAATTTATTTTGGTTAAGGCCACAGATTAAACCAACACAGATGCGAAAACCTGGCGATAACTCTGGTACCGAGTTTTGGTAAACTCCTCCCACTTTGAGTTACCAAAAGGGTAGTCGCTTAGTAGCTCGCTTAGTATGTAGGCTTAAGCTTATTGTCAGTTCCTGAATAACCTCGACAGTACATGCGCTTATTGTAGTGTTAAATTGACTTGTTGATTATTGGGAATTTTTTCTATTTATCAAGTGTGTTTAAATAGTTTTGTTATAGTTTTAAAAATGGTTGGATATACGTGTATTTGTGAAGGGTGTTCATCTAAGACGGGTCAAGGAATATCATTTTTTAGATTGCCAAAGGATGAAGTAAGGTATGTAGTGTCATTAATAAATTGATTTACTTTCTAAATACTGATTAAGCGGCAAATTACTTATAACAGCGGTTCTCAATATTTTTGTGTCATGTACTACCAAATACTTTTTATTATTTTTGGTACCACCTAACTGAAATACATATCTAACTAGGTGATCTAATTAACTATAATAGTGGTGCTGATTTTGGCTGTTTTTGCGTTTTGTGTACCACCTCAAAAAATGAAATGTACCACCAGTGGTACATGTACCACAGATTGAGAACCGCTGACTTATATCATATTAATTATATTAATCTCGAAACTTAGATAAAATGGTTACTCAAGCTATGATGTGTGTTAGAAATAGTTCCAATAGTATTTTTTCAAGAAATATTTCGATAAGTGTGAAAAAAATCCTGTCTTGAAAACAGTAAATTTTAGTTACTAGTAAGAATGAATAACGCCCTGTTATTGAAGATAGTTAAAATAATCTTAAAAAATAAAAGAGATATTAACAAGATATTAAATTTTTATTAAAACACATCTTACGTTATAGGAGTGAGCTATGGTTAAAAGCTACTAAAAGACAAGATTTGTTAGAGGAGGATTTAACTAGATACAGAATTTGCGAAAAGCATTTTGAAAATAAATTTTTATGCACATCTTCACGACAAAAACTCTTGTATGACAATGCTTTGCCGTCAATTTTTACCGAATCTAAAGATATCTGCGCGAATACGTCTGAGGAGCCGTCGAAAAAAGTTCAAATATTGTCAGGTAAAAAATTAGGTAAATATCAATAATTTCAATAGTAAAAAGATATGATTTTTCAGATAATACAATAACGCCTGCGGCGGAAAATTTACAGGTAATATCCTCTAAACAAGCTTCTATCAGCCCCAGTAAGGAAAAAGATGGACACATTTCTACAAAAATTACAAAAGATGTTTCCCAGTTATCACCTTCAGTATCATTACAAACACCAGCATCTTTTATGTATAACTTGCCACATGAATATAAACTGAAATGTAAAATTAGGTTTTTAAAAAGAAAACTTTTGAATAGAAAATATGTAAAAAACAAAACGGTACAAAACAAGAGTTAGAGCAGTTTAAAAAATTATGTGACAAATTTCTTATTAAATCATTGGCCGAAATTGTAAAACTCAGGCACTGTTGCAGAAAAAAGTCCCAAAGGCCAGAAGATATTCTCAGGAATACAAACAATTCGCTCTCACATTATACTTTTTCGGACCCAAAACTTATCACTTTTTGAAAAAAAAATCTTTACTTACCAACTAAACATTGTTTATATAATTAAATTTGATTATTTAATTAAATAACCTGGAACTTGAAAATTATTATATTAACAACACTTTATCTGGTTTTGTTCTGGAAGGCCATACCTGGAATTCCCAAATTACTGTTACCAAACGACTGTCACTTTTCTAATACCTAGTTTACTTTCTCTTGTTTTGTTAAGGACAAAACTTTGTTTTGTTTTGTAGCTAGTTTACTTTCTCTTGTTTTGTACCTACCTAGAATTCCCAAATTACCCTATTATATTTATATCGTGTTCACTTCCAAGCAACTTTTTATTATTTTTCAATATACACAGAAATTTAATAAATGACCATTAATGTATACATAAATCTTTAACGATTGTCACTTTTCTAACAGTTAGTTAACTTTCTCTTGTTTTGTTAAGGACATACCTAGAATTCCCAAATTACCTATTGCATTTTTATTTCCTTTTTCGTTTAACACATAAATTTATTAAATGACCAATGTTTTGTTTGTCTTAATTTTTATTGTAAATAAAGTAAATATCACATCAGGTGTAAGTATTATAGACCAAATGAACTATTTTGTAAGTTATCGATTGTATTGGTGCAAACACCGGCACAACAACTGTGCTCCTTAGTTTCAAGGTTACCAATTTTTGTACCGGCATCATAGCATAGCTTTCGCATCTGTGTTGGGTTAATCTGTGGTCAAGGCACATATTGGACTCAAAGATAATGAATATGTAGACTACTTAGCTAAATCCAGTATAACATCAGGCACTTTATTGTCATATTCTTTATGTGTATCAGGTGTTATTACTGTTTTTAAAAGAAACCAACTATCGATATGGAAAGATCAATGGAATCTTTACTGCCCACAAGGTACACCACTTTACAACCAGTGATTCCACAAAGTACCTGGTTTAAGAGTTTTAAAGCTCCACGTAAATATATAACAACTATAAATCGACTACGTCTTGGGCATGCTTGCTATCCAAGTCATTTACCTATATAAAATAAATGTCATTGAGGACGATAATTACAAACATTGCGGAAAACAGGGTGATCTTGATCATATGTTTTTTGAATGTACTAAGTTTCAACAGCATTCAAACTCTCTATAAAAATTTAATTAAACTTGATATGCATGCACTGTTATATATCCAGTCTCTGCTGGCTACAGGCTCACAACAAATACAAACTCCAGAAGTCTGACATGTTGATTTGTTTTATATACCTTTTCATCGAACAAACTATGGTATGCATTCGCCCATTGAGCGAACACTAAAAATTATAAACGAGAATAACTTGGAAATGTTTGGTGTCTCCTTGGCTTGTTTTAAGAATCGGATTAAAAGAGCTTGGCAGGTACTTTTTGTCTATTTGAACTGATTTGTGTAATAGATGTAATATGTTTAATGGATAACTATTAATATTTCGTTTTTGTTTAATATGTAATTAAGATTTATTTTACTCTAGTTTAGTAGATATTACAGAGATTGATTTTATACTGTATGTGTTGTAATGGGGGTAATCCCGTATATAAATAAATAAATATTCAATATCATTATAGATTTCTTGTCAGATACACGCACGGTACTATAAGATTTTGTACGCGGCATGATATTTTTTATTTAAGTTCAGATTTGCATCCTTTTTTATCATAAATGTTATATCACTTTATCAGAGATCCATTATTGTTTTTATTGTATTATTATTGTACAGTGGAACCTCGATAAGTCGGATTAATCGGGACCGCAGCCGATCCGGGTTATCGAAAATCCAGGTTAGCCGTAGAATATAGTAAAAATTAATAAAATACAGTATCCTTAGAGATAAGCTCCATTATAATTGCAAAAACATGAAATACATTATGCACAGTACATGTGAATTACATACAGTTATATACAGTATTGGAAAAACGTCAAACTACTGTCAAAGTGTAAAGACGCATTTCAAAGTTCCTCTCGAAATTTTAAATTTATTAGCAGTTTTTATTAGTTAAATCCGTTAAATTTTCTTTTTTAGTTTCGTTAATTTAGTTATAGTTTAAGTTTTATATAAATATAAGTCAGTTTTAGCGTTCGAAGCGATTAAATCTTGATGAGCGGACACGGTGACAGTGACCCTCCCGATCCCGGAGAGGACGAATTTTACAAGTTTAGAGAAGAACAGAATAATAATATGGAAATAACAGCGGTTTCAGGTATCGATAATATTAATAAAAATGTCAATAGCAGCTCAAACGTAAGTAAAAATCAACTTCATATTTCGTCAAACTCGTCCCAAATAAATACAAATGACATTAGAACTACCTATAAATATTTACAAACTGACACAGGTCCTTTTGAAGTAATAATTGAAAATAAAAGTGATTTACGTCTAAATGCGATTAGGGTTGGTGATATAATACTAAAAAATTGGCCGGAACTGGATAATAAAATAAAAAGAATTGATTTGGCAGGAAAACATCGAGTAAAAGTAGTTTTTGGAGAGTCAAAATGGGCCAATTTTTTAGTAGATCAAAATAAATCAAAAAGGTTTACTGAAAATAAACTTGAGGCTTATGTACCTAAATTTATGATTCATCGTCAGGGTATTTTAAGGGATATTGATAGAGACATTTCAGATGAGGAGTTAAAAAATAAAATTAAAGCCTATGACTACCACTGTAAATTTACAGTAGTAGAAGTCAAAAGATTAAAAAGGAAAATTGTTGAGAATAATACTACGGTATATGTTCCAACTAAAAGTATTATTGTGACTTTTAGGGCACAAAGTTTACCTAAGTATGTAGTTATTAATAAGGTATTAATTCCGGTCGAACTATTTGTACAGAAAGTAATTTTGTGTTTCAATTGCCATCGTTACGGGCACGTGGGTGGACAGTGTCGTGGTAAGTCTAGATGTTTCAAATGTCACGGTGAACATTTATCCTCCAAATGCACGGAAAACCCAAACAATAAATGTCTTCAGTGCAACGGAGATCATTTAACTACAAATTTTCAGCTGTGTCCTGAATATCTGAGGCAAAAAACTATTAAAGATATTATGTCTCAAAAAAATTTAACATACAATGACGCAATTAAATTAATCCCCAATAGAACATATGCAAATGCAACTACTAGTGAAAATAAAACATTAAATCCTCAATTTCCCATAGAATTAGCGTCTCAAAAAGCTTTTCCACTCCTTCCAAGTCAAGCTGCTCTTCCATATTCTTCAGGTTTTTCGCAGTCTAGCCCCAGAGATTCCCATAAATACACTATCTATAGAAATCCAACGAAAAGGGCCAGACCTCAAACACCTGATCCTTGTATTAATGAAGCAATCAAAATAACTAAACCAATTGAAATCGCTAGGTTACAAGGGGGTATTTTGAGTCAAGAATCTTACCGAGAGAATATTATTAAAACGAATGAAATGTCAGAAACAGAAACGATAACATTAGTATTTGAATTAGTTATGGATATATTAAAGTCTTTAAATAGGGATAATATTTTAAATGTTCAACAGTTTGAAGTGGTTAATATTGTTAAGGACAGACTCAATAAACAGGGATTAAGCTCGCAGACATGAACAAAACCTTTTCTATTACACAATGGAACTGCCGATCGGCAGTTTCAAATAAATGTAATTTGGAGTATTTACTTCATGAATATAAAATCAATATAGGTCTTCTTTCGGAGACTTGGTTTAAACCAAATATTTATTATAATTTCGTAGGTTATAATTGTTCACGTTTAGATAGAGAAGATGGAAAAGCTGGTGTAGCAATTTTAATTAAGGATGAAATTAGTTTTTCTGAGATAGATTTACCTCAAATGGAAAAGATTATGGCTAGGTGTGTGTGTGTTCGGATTGGTCAATTTAAGGAAGTTTATCTTGTTTCAGTTTACATAAAACCTTTGAGTAGCGTTACACTGACACAATTTCTTAATTTTTTTAATAGCATACCAAAACCATGTATAATTGGTGGGGATTTTAATTCGCATCATTCAGCTTTTGGATCAGATCTAGAAGATTTTGAAGGAAGAAACCTGTTAGAAGCAATAAACTCATTAAATCTAGTATTTTTAAATACAGGGGAACCAACCCTTGTTACTAGACCAGGCCAAAGAAAAAGTGCTATTGATATTACTATATGCTCTCAAAATATCAGTCAATTATTCCAGTGGGAGGTACTTCAAGATCCCCATGGCTCTAACCATTTGCCAATACTCATGAAATGTCAACTTAGAGGAACGCCACCACCAACAAAAAGTCATAAAATATGGAAAATTAACAAGGCAGACTGGAGAAAATTTAGCACTTTGTTATATGAAAAATCATTGAATGTTATTGACGATAGTTATGACAAATTATTAGAAGATATGAACGAAGCAGCTACCGTAGCTATACCAAAAAAGAGTACAAATAAACGAAATACTTGGGGAAAATGCAAACCATGGTGGAATAATGACTGCCAAGATGCAGTAACGAAACGCAAGCAGTTATTTAGTAAATATAAAGAGAATCCAAATTTGGATAATCTTAATAAGTATCAAAATCAAGATGCGATCGTTAAAAGAATTACAAATGAAGCAAAAAGAGCTAGTTGGAAATCGTATTGTGAAAGTTTGAACAAAAATACTCCAATGAAAGATGTTTGGGCTAAATTAAACAGATTCAAAAACAGGAAACAAGCAAATAGACATCAAATAGAGTGGGGAGACTGGACAGAATATTTTCATAGTAAAATCTGTCCGAATTGGGTTAACGAAAAACCAAGAGAGTTCAAAAATAATTATACAAATGATCACATGCTAAATAAACCTTTCACAATGAACGAATTACAACAAGCTTGTAAGAAAAGAAATAATACGTCTCCCGGAATAGACAACATCCATTACCCAATGATTGCTGAGATTCCATTTATAACTAAGCAGCGCTTATTAGGCATTTATAACAGTATATATACAAACAAGTCGAACATACCAGACGATTGGAAAAAATATTTAATAGTACCTATTCTTAAACCTAATAAACCTAGAGATTCTGCAGACTCCTACAGACCTATTGCATTGGGGTCTTGTATAATGAAAACGTATGAACGACTTATTAAAAACAGGTTAGAACACTGGCTGGAGAAAAATCAATTATTATCAGCAGTCCAATATGCATTCAGAAGAGGACGTTCAACTCAAGAAGTTACAACATCATTTGTTACTGATGTACAATTAGCATTTACTCGTAACAACTCAATATCCTGCCTATTTTTAGACATTAAGGGAGCATATGATGTAGTTAATCTAGACATATTGACAGATAAATTATACGCCATAGGAATTCCAGAAGGGGTTATTGCGAACTTAATGAAGTTATACCGTGATAGAAAAGTGTATTTAAATATAAATGGAGTGATAGGTACGCCCAAATCAACATCAATTTAATTGCCTCAAGGAAGTATTTTAAGTCCATTATTGTTTATTCTGTACACTGCTGATGTTACTAGTTCTATTACCGAAGAAACTAGAATACTTCAGTACGCAGACGACTTTTGCATTTATATGGAAATGAAGTCGATCGAAGCTTCAATCAATGCATTAGAAAACGCCACAGAAAGAATTGCCGAATGGTCACAAAGAAATGGATTCAGCATCTCTCAAAATAAATCAGTCATGTGTTCATTTACGAGAAGACGTTATCAACCACCAAAACCAAATTAATATAGGACCTTTCACATTCCCATATAAAACATCTGTTAAATACCTTGGCATAATTTTAAATCAAAAGCTCTCTTGGAAAGAACATATTCATCATTTGTCAAAAAAATGTGAAAACGCAATAAATATACTAAGAGCTTTTAGCCACACAAAGTGGGGAGCCGATCCAAATATATCACTAATCTTCTATAGAGCACTAATACGTTCAGTGATTGACTATGGTTGTATTTTATATGGAAATGCAAATTTAACTCAATTGGAGATATTGGAAAAAATAAAAAATAAGTGTTTACGACTTTGTCTTGGATGTATACAAAGCACACCAACACATATTTTAGAAATTGAAGCAGCAGAGCCTCCTTTGCATCTTCGACGGCAATTTTTGTGTGATGTTTTTATGTCAAAACTCCTAGCACAGAAAAGATCTGAGAAAATACAAAACCTCAATTCAAAAATAGATAGTCCCTTCTGGCGATGTAAAATTCATCCCAAAGTAATAAGCAGTTATCAGCTATTAATCCAATTTAATAGCGAGGTTTACAGAAATGACATCCTTCCCTTTTATAATTGTGATTATAACCTATTAGAACTACAAATTCCTTATTATTATCTTAATATTGAACCACACGTTAATCAATTTAACATAAATACGTTTGTTGAGAAAACAATTCTGAAAAGATGGCCGGAGTCCGATTGTATTTATACAGATGGATCCAAATTCACTGAGTCAACTGGATGCGCCTTTTACCATTCAAATGAAAATCTATCCAAAAAATTTAAACTTTCAAATCAAATGTCTAGTTATACTGCTGAGCTCATCGCAATTCTTCAAGCTTTGAGGTATATTAATATCCATCACAAGAATAAGTTTGTTATATTAACAGATAGCAAAAGTTCGGTAGACACAATAGTACAAACTAAATTATCAAGCACTTCATCAGTAGTAATTATAAAAATTTTAGAAACAATCCAGTTACTTACGAATACAGGTAAACAAATTTCTTTGGTTTGGATTAAGGCTCATTATGGAATTAACGGAAATGAAATAGTGGATAGACTTGCCAAGGATGCTACTACAACAGGGGAAACGATAGAAGAACCATTAATGCCAGTCACTGATCTACGACAATGGTTTAAGAAAAAACAAATGGAGCAATGGCAACTGGAATATGATATATCTCTTAAAGGTGTACGATTTCATGATATCCAACCAAAAATTTATAGAAAACCATGGTTTAACGACATTACAAATCGGCACTTCATTAAAACCTTAAATAGAGCAAGGAACAAACATGGTTTATATCCAGTTCACAAAAATAAACCAGGGTTGGCCACTTCTCAAAACTGCACATGCGGGGAGTTAAGTACTTTAGAGCATGTGATTTTCGATTGCGCAAACTTCCAGATGCTGAATCAACAGTTATATAAGAATCTACAAACAGTAGGAGTTACTCTCCCCACCAATTTAAATTCCATTTTATGTACACGAAATATAAATTTGTTTAAAATTGTTTATAACCACTTAAAAAATATGAAAATTGATATTTAAAAAAAAATATATATATAAAAAAAAAATTAAAAAAAAAATATATATATATAAAAAAAAAAGAAAAAAAAATAATAAAAAAAAAATAAATAAATATTAAAAAACAATAAAAAAAACAAAATAAAAAAAACAAAAAAAAACAAACAAAAAAAAAACAAAAAAATACAAAGAAGGCCTAAACCTCCGCGAGGATGAATCGGTTTAGGTCTTAGCGCGAAAGAAAAAAAAAAGAAAAAAAAAATTAATATCAATTAGTGGTTTAGTATAAGTATTTAGTAATAGTGTTTTATTAGTATGTATTTTTAATGTAATGTATGTAATATATGTTTGTGATTATTAAAATATAATGTATATCAGTTAAAATTAGGAAATTGTGTCTATGAAAATAAAAATAAAAATTTGAGCTGGCCAATTGGTTCAAACCAAGGTCATAAATCTAAACACACAGACACACACATATACAGTATTGTTCATTCCTTGGTAATTTTGTCAGTTTCGGTTGTCAATATTACATTTTTATTGTTGAAATGTTTGTCTAATGAAAATCGGTCCGGGTTAGCCGAACTTCTGGGTTATCGGAGGCCGACTTAACGGGGTTCCAACACTGTATTGTATTATTTTTTATTGTGTTACTATATTGTTTCTGTTTAATTTTGTATTAGGGATAGGATTGTATATTCTTTATTGCAACTGGCTGAATGACTAATGTCTATGCCATTAAATTAAAAAAAAAATTCTGACATAATAGATTGTTTAACAACTTACCATCTTCTCCACAATCATCAAGCAATGTGGAAGATCTATTAAATTCCTCAACCATGGCTTCCCCACTATCAGAAATGTTATCAAACACAGTTTTAAAGCCTTCATTATTTTTTTGACTCAGTTTTTTATCTTCTTTAATTTGCAGTTGTCTGGCCAACTCTTCAGATAGAATTTCTTCCAGATTTACTGGATGAGGCTGTTGAATTTTTGCCCATGGAGACGTCATATTGCTTTGAACGGTAATACTAAGTACAATCTGTGATATCAATCAGGTTCTAGTGACAATAAATACTTACAGCACACCCCTCTACACTGTATTTGAGTTGTTTTCAAAGAAATATTAGACATTATTGTGCAATATAAAGAAATTATAAACAATATTTTGACAGATCCCTTCGAAAAAAAAACTAAAGGCAACCAGGGTTGCCAGGTCAGTTTTGATGTCGTCAGTAGTTTTGCTTTCAAAAAATCAGTAGCCATCAGTAGATTTTTTAAGCAATTTATAATCAGTGTTGCCAATCGGCGGATAATTATCCGATTTGGGTACCTTTTTGAGAGTTGTCGTATCTTCTTCGTATCTTTAAATAAATCGTATATTTGCGGATATTTTTCAGTGTATCTACCATCGACTAAAACTTTCTCCTCCATATATTCCCAACACCAACAACACATTAATTTTGTTTGGTTCCGCCCAAATTTTTATAAATAGTCTATACTGGATGAATGTTAGTGACATCCGATACTTTTCATCTTATTTGACAAAAGGGACATGTGCCGATTCTTTTGTTTAGAATTTAAATGCACAAGCGCATCCACTTAAGGGATACTAATACAATTCAAATTTCAAAAACCATCTGCCGTCCGAAGTTATTGTTTTGATGAGTATTAGTTCGATGAATATGAGTTTATTGCCGTCCGATGAGATTTTAGTTTTTAGTCTTTAAACTTATGAAAGCTAATTCACGCACGATTTAGTTTTATTTTCATTTTATGTAGTGCAGTGCTTAAGTAACTCAGGACTCGATAAAAATAATGCATTTTAAAAGCATTGACCAGAAATTTTGCGTCTATGCTATTAATGTAGCTGTAGTTTATTTTGTATTGATTTATTTATTATTTATTTTTCCACCTACCTCTACCGAAAGTATACTTTTCCGGACCTGATTTTAGGGAGCAAAGTTGTACTTTTCCTCCCTAGGGAGGAAAAAATTTTTCCTCCCTAGGGAGGAAAAGTAAACGTGACGTCATAGTATTTCATTCATGAAATACAACTTATGGACGCCCTGTACAATATCTATTTTCTATTACGTAAGTATCGTTTATTTTAACGTTTATTTATAAAACACCCTGTATTTTGTAGAATGGTAAAAAACAGTAAATTGTTATTTTGATTTAACAATGTTTACATTAAAATAATTTGACTTATATTTGACAGTTGACAGTTATATTGTACCTACTTGTTTGTTTTAGTTCTAATAAATTTTGTTGGTTAGTTACGTAAATAAATTAAGTAGAAATGAAAAAATGACTTGTTATTTGAGGAAGGTGGAAAAACCATATGTATAACATGGGAGTAAAGTGCCTTTTCCTCCCTTGAATGATTACTGCCCTCCGCTACGCGTCGGGCAGTAAACTTCATTCTCGGGAGGAAAAGTAGCACTTTCCTCCCTTGTTATACAAATAGCTATTTCCAGTACCTAGTTTTAGGTAGTTATTACGTTTTAATAAAATAATATTTAAAAGTTTTTTTTACTTAAACAATTATAATAAATTAATATAACGATCCAAATAATGAAATATTTAGATTTATTTATTTATTTAGAATTTAACACTTACGATAATACAAAATACGAATAATATAATAATAGTAGGTAAATACTATTTACATACATGAATTAGGTAATAATAATCAGCTAGGATACGAGATTTTCATTTATAAACGAAAATTTTTAAACCGTGAAATAGAGAATCCATCAATCCAGAGTAGATTAAAGGGCCGGTTGTTCGAACGCTTATCAGAAATGGAATCAACTGATCATTATCAAATATTTAATTACTGTCAATGTCAACTTTGATTGGGTTGCTGAAAACATAATTGATTACAATTATGAGATTAATTGATTAATTAATCAATTTTGTTAATAAGGGAGCGTTCAAGTATTACGTAACGCAGGTTGGGGAGGGGGGGCAAAAATCTTCAAAAATCGCGTTACGTAATACTTGAACGCTCCCTAATTGTTACGTTAATTGATAATTAATAATTAATTAATCAATCAATTATGTTAATTATCATAATGATAATTGATTACAATCAACTGATTGTTGTTAAGGGGACTAAAAGAATAACATTGGCAACACTGATTTTAATAACAGAATAATTTTTGACCTAGCGTACCTTTTCGTGACAAATCGGATATTTTTCGAGCGATCATCGGATAATCTAGAGAAATGCGATTGGCAACACTATTTATAATACAGTCAAACCTGTGTTAACGGCCACCTGTTAAAATCGGCCACTTCTACTAACGGCCAGTTTCTAAATAACGGCCAGTTTAAAATTCTCCAAACTAATTATATTATGTAGATTCTCTTATATTTATGAACTGGCATCTACGGTCACCTCATATTACGGACGCGGCCAAGTAACCAAGTAATCTCATATTTTTAAAGCCTTCATAGAAATTTACATATATAGATAGGTACTATTTATTTATTTGGTCTTTTATATAATATATAGTGAACGCGTAAAAGTTGAAATAAAATATTTTTTTTGTGAATGGGTGACTTTGGAGAAAAATCCCGAAATTGATCATTTTTAATTTTTAGATTATGCTTTTTTGGCGTATATAGCGATGCTTTTTTTTAAATAAGAATAGGATCGTGTGCTCGCTTATTTGAAAGGTTGTTCAATTCTCTATTCAGTGTAATAAACATTTATTGCTTCAAACATTAAAATAATTTTTTATAAAGGGTACAAAAAAATTATTGAATTAAATTAATTGACACAAAAAGGAGAATGTAGGTATGTAATTTACTTAATTCAAAATACATCATTTTACTGTTGCCAGAAAACATCAAAAAATATTTATTTTACTCTTAGAAGTTTGAACATTTAATTTCAGCGAAAAGTAATGTTTATCAAATAAACATTTTTTCTCTTTTCTCAGAGCAGTAATAGTATATTACATACCTAGCGGGAAAGTACTCTATTTCAGCCGAGCGGCAAGGTAGTTTACCGAGGTGCGAAGCACCGAGGTAAACTACAGACGCGAGGCTAGAATGAGTTCCCGCGAGGTTTGTATACTATTTTACTCACAATCGGTTAGTAGTTTATGGATTTCTAATACTCACAATCTACCAATAATAATTTCGTTTCAAATATCTGTATCCATTTTCATTAGGTGCGTTCGCGGGAGCCTGTCGAGGACTAGTCGGCGACAAATTAGCAGCAAAACGCATGCGCACTTTAAAATTATATAATTAATATCGTTAATAGATAAATATACAAGGTATATTTTAATATTATAATTTAATAATTAGTTATTAATATTAATTAAAAGTAAATATACCTTGTTTATGTATCTATTAACGATATTATTTATATTAAATGAGGTTAGAAATTGTCGGCGACAATTTGTCAACTGTACCCGCGAACGCACCTATTATGTGATAGATGAATTATTTTAAGTAACCTGTGAGATCGTTGCTAGGTAACAAAACAAGTTTGTTGAATCTGACATTTAGGCGATACACGATGCCATTAATTAGGCATTCCAAATCACGTGATATAATATGGCTGCTGGATGGCGAAACTGTCATCCATAGGCGTATCCAATGTTTAAACCACTTCATATTTAATTTGCTATCACAATTTCACAAATTTCGCTACACAATTAACAAAAAAACAAAACCAAACAGGATATTCTTTACAAATTTGTTAATATTCAATGTAAACATTAGATACGCCATGACCACCCCCCTTAACTATGTCTATGGCCATGTCAGTTTAGCCATCCACCGACCACCACTGACAGTTCATTGGAATCCCTAATGGACAGCCTAAGTCTGACGTCACAAATGTCACAAAATTGGGAGGAGCTTATATTGGCTCCAAACAATTTTGTTTGTAACCTTAAATGGTCATAAGGAATTTTTCTTTTATGTGCTATGTGTGGCAAAATAAGACTTCATTTAGGTATTTCGTTAAAGAAACGTGTTAATTAAGAGATGTTTATTCGTTTTTGCTCAGGTGGTTTTTATTCCTTAGTGATTGAAAATAAACATAACCTCAAAACTGTTTACATTCTAATCATTGCATTAAATTAACTCACCTGGGCAAAAACGAATAAAAATCTCTTAATTGGCACGTTTCTTTAACTAAATACCTAAATGAAAAGTCTTATTTTGTCACACAAACCACGTAAACAATAAATTAAAAATTCCTTATGAGTGTTTAACATTATAAACAGAATTGTTTGGAGCCAAATATAAGCTCCTCCCAATTTTGTGACGTCAAGACTTAGGCTGTCCATTGTACATATAATCAAATTGTGTTTATTTTACAAAAATGTCTGATAGTGAATTTGAATGTACGCCACCAGAACTGCGGGTAGCTGCAGAGAGAGCTACTGAAGGAATAATTCCCGAAAAAAGCAGGGAGAGGTATGAAAACACCTATGAACTATACAGTAACTGGTAAATTATTATTGGTAGAAAAGTGACAGATGCTAGCCGGGAAGGTACTTTCCCGGCTAGCTGGGAAAGTAAAGTAAGTAATAAGTCGCTTCCTGATTACTTCAAAGGTTAGCGATCCATAAATTACTAACCGATTGTGAGTAAAATGTATTTTGAATTAAATTTCATACATTCTTCTTTTTATGTCAATAAATTTATTTATTTTTTTAGACACCCTGTATAAATAATTGTATTAATGTTTATATTCATTAGTAGAATGGCAGAGGATAGGATAGTACGAATAACACGAGATAAGTCACCAAATGGACGAAGAAATATTGGCAGAAATAACTTAAATAATTTAGGAGGCTAATATTGAAGAAGAAACAGGCTTTAAAGCCTACATCCAAGAAGGAAGAAGAAGATGTTTATATTACTGAATAGATAATTGAATTTTAAATAAGCTATTGTTTGTTTTTTAAGCAAGAGGAGTGATTCAAATTTACCCCGTAATGCTTGTTTCTAATTGGTCCAACCGCAGGCAAGTTTACTCCACTGTTGCACTGTTATTAAATTTTGACACTTATGACATTTATGAAATTTTGGCACTTCTGTCATTTTATAGGTTAATTAAGAGGAAACAGTAGCGATCAACAGGTAGCAAAAACGCGTTCCAAGATTGCGGCTGTAATTTTGAATATTTTTTCGAGATATTTGGCGCACGTATTCGTAATATAATAAAGAATGGCGGTACAGAGCCCAATTTGGAAAATATATTAATATGTGGAAATTACTCCGTAATTAAATACAATATTAAAAAAACGAGCCTGTACCGCCATTAAGAAGAACAAAAAAATACACTTTCTTCAAATAAACTTTTTTATCCGATGCATAGATTTTGTGTCATTTTGGAACTACTAATGAAATAAAAAATTTTAGTAGTTCCAAAATGACACAAAATCTAGGCATCGGATAAAAAAGTTTATTTGAAGAAAGTGTATTTTTTTGTTCTTCTTACTTGCGGTATAGGCTCGTTTTTTTAATATTGTATTTAATTACAGAGTAACCCTAATAACACAAAACATTCCATGAATGTTCCTAGAATGTACACACAGGACATTGAAAACATTCCTGGAATGTCCCCAAATGCACACGAATGTCCCTGGAAAGTCCCAGGAAAGTGCTGTGTCAGCATTTTAAATATTCTTAGAATGTTCTGTTGGAACATTCCATGAATGTCTACGAATGTTCTTTGGACATTCACAGTCTATTTTTTAGACTGAATGTCTTGTTGGAACATTCCATGAATGTTCTTTGGACATTCACAGTATATTTTTAGACTGAATGTCTTGTTAGAACATTCCATGAATGTCTACGAACGTTCTTTGAACATTCACAGAATATTTTTTAGACATTCACTGAAATATATCGTCAGTAATGTGACAATACCTCCTATATGTTTTTTCATGAGGTTTGCAGGAGACGAAAAACATTTTTTAAGGTCACTTTCTGTTTTCGTACGTATTCTGACTTTTTTGTAGTAAATAGATAGTTATTTACTGCAAAACAAGTCAAAAAATATATGAAAACAGGAGGTGGCCGAAACAAGTTTTTAGTCTATCTTACAAATCTCTTGAAAAAAACAGATAGGAGGTATTGTCACATCACTGACGATATGTGGCCATACCAAATAATACATCCTTGATAAATATAAACATTTTTATTGCAAAAAATCTTTACATACATTTTTTAATGTAATTTACTGACATTCCTAAATATTATAAAAAAATGTGTCACATTTGCTTTGTAAACCTTTCTTTTGCTTTTCGTAGCCACATATTCTGTTTCCTTTCTGGTTTTTTGTAGACCACTTCTCTCAGCTGATTCTAAAAGAAAATAAAATAAAAGGTAATTTTTCTATCCTTTACAATTAACAATCAGAAGAAATATTATTTACAGGTAATAATACGCATAAATAATAATAATAAAAAAATAAATATTAAATAATATTTAAATAAATAATAAATAATAATAAATAAAATAATAATAATGAACATTTTGTATTTTGACAACGACATCCGACGTGGAAGTAGAAACCTTAATAAAATTATTTTTTCAAGTAAATTGTGGCTTATTTCCTCATTAGAATAGTTAATTACAAAAAAGCCACAAAGAAATAGATTTTTCACAAACAAATAAGTATTTAGTATTCATTATATTTATTGTTTTTATTATTTACTTTAATGTCCTACTGGTACATTATTTGACAAATAATGACATTTCGAAGTCTGTTAAGTATGATATAACGCCCTTGGGCATTAAATTTAAATAACGACTTAGATACTGTCAAGTTGACAAATATCAACCTAAGTAAAACTATGGTTACCACAATTATGTTACTACTGTTACTGGTAAATGTACTTATTTAAAAACTAATCAATTCAAAATTCATTCAAATTTTTCGCATATAAAGAATAATTTAGTCAGACATTAAACGTTGAAGGCACCACAGGTATTATAATAATAACGCTTTCGGTCAACGTATATCCCTCAGGCCCTTGTTAAAAACACCATTGACCTCAAGCGTTATTATCCTTATAATACCCTTGGTACCTTAATAACTGTAACATAAGATTATACCTTAATTCTTGTTTTCTATTTCTGATGTTTTTATTTATTTACATTGAATATTAATCTGTTTTAGAGATGGTACAGAATAGCATTTTTCGGTAATAGGTTGGAACTGAACCTATTCCAAGCAAATACCTATTCCAGAAACCTAATGCGAGTTTATGATTCCGACGTGAAAAGACAATTTATATCGATCGCCCTAGCTCGTTCCTAATAGTTGTGCTGCTATGTCTTCCGCTGCCCCAAATTCAAACGATCAAACTAGTGGTCACCTATAATTTTGTATTTTTAATCTAGCTAGAGGATGTATGTAATTTGATTTTTAAATATATTTATATTTTTTACCATGTTTTTCCTACAATTCGTAAATCTATATTATAACACCTATTAAAACAAATTTTTCTTACATGTAATGTATGGGTTTTTAAATTACCTAAAGTCGAGGTTTATTCAGAATTCGTTTATGCAAATGGAAAATGAAGACACTAATTTACTACAAAAGATAGGATCGATTAGATTATAGTCAAATAAATAAAAACATAATGCGGTAGAGTCAAAATTTTAACAGTTTTAAATGACAACTATCTGTTACAGCCGTATCGACCTGGAATCCTTTTAAACCCATCACCCATCACAGATGTGAGATTTTGGAATCGAAACAGTCAACAGACGCCGCCGATGCGTTTCTCTATGGTACCTATTCCGAGAGATCAAATCTCTCGGAAAAGGACAGTGTACCTACTCAACTACGGCCAGCGCTGGAATCGAGACCGATGCCATCAAAGTTTTGTCACTTGTAATACGTGGAATAGTCGAACCGAACATATTCCGACGTACCCGCTCCACTTCCATCATACCAACCCTTAACCGAAACGAACGTCACCGATGCATTTCCTACTAACTAACCCTACGGTTGTGCTGCAGCGACCTATTCCGAGCGAGAATCCAGTTCGAGTTTACTGTAAATTGCAGATTGCGGTCGATGCGGCGCCCTTGGAATCGAAACCGATGCCGTTGACTTTTTGTCACTGGTGCGTGGAATAGGCGATCGGAACCTATTCCGAGGTACCTGCTCCAGTTCCATCATGCCATCTCTAATCTGTTTTGTTGTATAATCTACTTCGCAATAATTATGTGATATATATTGACTTAAAATGAATTCAAAAATTTTTTGCAGTTGGGCAACAATGTCAACTTAGATCTCCGATGTAGATAATGAATTACAACAGTATCTATATTGTACAGACTGTATTATTAATTAGGTTATTTATTTATTTATTTATTGAAATATACATCCACCAGGTATAAACACATAAAGGTGTACATAAGAAAACTACATACATTGACTGAACACTTGATGACAAAATATAAAATAAAATAAAAGAATAACCAAAAATGTTTCTGTTGTTAATACACATACACAATAATAAACAAAGACCTTAATAAAGAAAAATAACATGGCATCAATTCGATAAGCTATTGCGTATTTCGCGTTTAAAGATGTTAAAACCAAGAAAAAAAATGCATATACCTGTGTGACATAAGCTATTGGAACAGCACAGTCTCTTAAACGAACAGATGAAAGTGAAGTTCTGTCAATATCTTTTTCTAAAAAGTGTTTTGAACATACTCCTCTATTAACAAATCTGATCTATACTTCATGTCTTCTTCGCAGGATCTTCTGGAAAGCTAAAAATACAAAATATATGCATTACTAAGCATTATTAACAAATTTTAGTTTTAAATAAAAAATATGATTAATGGACTCACAAAATATTATAAAACAGCTTAGAAATTGTTTATTAGTATAGTCGGTTCCCCAAACTCTGACACAACTGGCTAGTGATTTTAGTAGGTAATTTTTTTTGTTTTTGGCCAATTTTGCCAAAATTACAGTAATTATTAACTATTTAGTTATTATTTTTTTTTGCCAATTTTACCAAATTGGCAAAATTATTTACTAAAATCACTAGCCAGTTGTGTCTGAGACTCAGTAGTACTGAGACTGAGTTTAGCAAATCGACTATAATATTCTGTGTATTCATTAGTTGGTACTGCATATTATAGTGTGTGGTCTACCATCCTATTTATAAAGGCATACATTAGCAAAAACGCAAAAAGAATTACTTTAGTTTTACAAATCCTATTGTTATTATCTCTATTTACTATTTTAGTTAGGAATAAGCGAAGTTTGTGGCTTATTCACAATTATTATTAAAATAATAAATGGATATGACCAATTATTAACTTATAAAATAAAATAATAATTCTTCTGATTTATGCCTTTTATTCACTTTGTTATATCTAGTTTACTTAAAAGATTTTTTATGAATATGTAGTATTATTAGGGTATTAATAGTATTAATTTATTTTCTGAAATACAGGGCATGCCTTCGTTTACATATTTGCATACTAACCTTTTAATAGGGCTTTTCATTCACAGTCATTTGTTTGGAGCTTCTGTCATAATTGAAACGTTATTCCTGCAGATTTTTTTATCTACATTTGTTTCTGCTACTCCAACTGCGTTAAAAACAGGACAACATTTTTTTCACTATGTTAATAATACTATTAAAGCTATTATAAAAGTATCCGAATTAAAAAAATATTCTTAAAAAGCACAAATAATAGAAACAACGATCCACCCACGGCAAAGCAAGGTGGCCAAGATGAAGATGCCAAGATGGCCGAAGCGAGGTCGTTGGTTGGTCGTTTTTAGTCACGTGATGCCCTCTCAAGCGCCATGCACAAAAATATATGCACGGCGAATTTGAAAATGAACGCAAAAGAAATAAATATAAATGCCTCTCTTGGGTTTTGCATAAGTTATAAGTATTTTTTTTATTAACAAAATCGCATTCCAAATTGAATATTCGCGAACAATAATTTTTATTACATTTGTATGTTTATAATATTGTATTAATTGAACTTGGGAAACTCTTTAAATTTGACATATTATTGCACTGTAGGCCTAAAGTGTCACTTAGTTTGTCTGGTATGTTATAAGTAATGTTGTATCTGTTACACGTATGTATTATTTCGCAACTTAAAATATAGGAACATTGGTAGTATGTTCACAGAATGTCTTATGGTAACATTCCAGGAATAATTTAAACAGATGTTCACCGAATGTTCCCTAAATGTCCAGGACATTCAAATATTGATAGAACTTTGGTAGTACATTCCTGGAATGTTGTGTGTTGTGAGGGAATTTCCACATATTAATATATTTTTAAAATTGGGCTCTGTACCGCCATTCTTTATTATATTACGAATACGTGTGCCAAATATCTCGAAAAAATATTCAAAATTACAGCCGCAATCTTGGAACGCGTTTTTGCTACCTGTTGATCGCTACTGTTCCCTCTTAAGTATATCGACGATTTTTTGTGTTTTCTGCATTATTTCTTTATATTAGATTTTTAGTCTACTTTTACATAAAAACAGTCAAACCCGCTTATTAGAATACCTCTTATAGGAATATCCCGCTTTAAGGAATAGAAATTTGAGGCCACGAAACGTTTCTACTAGCTTCCAATGATCGGTTATTAGAATATCCCGGTTATACGAATACTTTTGCTTGGCACGAAGGCTATTCCAAAAAGCGGGTTCGACTGTATATGGATTATCATCGAAAGCTGAAATGATCAACGAAAAAAGAAGATGAATTTGGTGACATTTCTAGTAACGTTAACGTTCTTGGGTGTGAATCCGTCATTTTAGTTTACTCCTCTTGGTTAAAAAATCAACTATAGAATACGACCACTATTCTTATTAAAAAAATTATCAATGACGGCATCACGCCCAGGTGGATGACGTCAGTAGCATGATATATATGCCAAAAAATCATAATTTAAAAATGAAAATCGACCTGTTTGGGAATTTTTTCCAAAATCGCCCATTATCATAAAATGAATTTATTCCAACCTTTGAAGCGTTTTACATGTCTGCTCTATGGGGACAAGGAAAGACTATCTATAGAGATACTGTGGGGTAGAAATGGGGCTAGTAGAAGGAACAGACACGCAAACCTTCATGCGAACGGCAGCTCATTTTTTTTGTGCGGTGGCGGGTCGTAGATTCGTTGGGAGGGGTAGGAGGGTTTAAAGAAGACTAACTACATAACCAAATAAGCAAAGGATACTTACACAGACTTGAGGACTTTCCTACTATTTAAACAAATTGGGACGCCGTTCGAAAAATCCTCAAATTCTCATATCGAGTACTTACTGGAAAGCAACTGGGGGACATTCATCGTAGATTCCTCGTTGGGGTTATAGTGGGCTACTTATTTATCATTATTGGCTTCTATGCCATTATATTTTCTTCTGTTCTAAAACTTATTCACTTGTATTAGATATCTGTTAATAATTTTTTTAAAAAAGAGGTTACAGAAATAAAGATGTGTACATTTTATAATGTTTATTTAAAACTTACTCCGAGAATAAACATATTCTCAAAAAAGAAATGAATAATAAAAACAAATATATGGTTTTACAATTTTTAACCTTATTTATTTTTAGCAGTGTACCAAAACTAAAATTTGACATGGCTGTCAAAAGTCACTGCCATTTTACATTTACTTTACAATAAAATATTTTCCATGTTGAAAACAAACATTTAATTATGTAAAACCTTTACCATTAATATCCACTTGTGAATTTATTTAAAATAAACATTATCATACCTTAAAACAAAAATCCATGTCACAACACTTGGAACTTCAAAACTTTCCATTCGAGATTGGAGGGAGGGAAGATATTCAAATCATTACTAAACTGGATAAAATCGATACCAAATAATATCATCCGGGCATTTCTTACTGGAACATGAACAAATCAAAACATCATAAAAATAGCAACAGCTACATAAAGGACAGGAACCAGGAAACCACGCACTTCTTTTACCGGCAAATCAAACTGCATAACAATAGAACTGTTTCACAATAATATATCCATTAAAATGCCGTGAAACTATTGTCATTATATTCCTTGACATGTTAGAAATCCATTAGTTCTTTTACTATAAGAAGAAAACCATTTTGGCCGGCAAAGTGCGACTTTTTGAGTTCTAACAAAAAGATGCTTACAGAGCTGATGTACTTTTAGAACTAACTTTACATCGTCACGTCTCTCTCGCGTCCAAACGATGCATTTCTTCTCGATCGTTCGGCCAAAACTATTGACCAATCGTCAACTACAACTCAAGGATCTTTCAAAATGCAGACCAATAATAACATGGGATTTTTATCGCTCAAAACTTAAAGGAAAAACACCAAACCTTTTAGAGGATTCATTCTCGAATAATGAATGATTTCACAATAACTATCTACGTAGTTGGTAAATGCTACTCAAATAAATAGGAACTTTCCTATGATTTTACTTTGTTGCGAAAATATTCTGAAATATTTCGAACAGGAGCGGCTTAGGAAATTTTAAAGATATTTAAACTGACAAAATAAATTAGAAAAATTGATATTTTTCTTGGGATAGGATTAAAATTAATGGATATTTTTTATAAAATATTGTAGTAGAAATCCATCTGCTACAATAGCCTCCTCGGAAGAGAGGAAACTGGATTACCAATTCAGTTTTCGATAACTACAAAAATAAACATTGACTTCTTGGGTGTGACAGGACAACAATACAAAAATATTTAAATAATGGCTAGTGGGGATTAAACAAAAACAAAACATCATTGTTAGGGAGTGGGCTAGCGTGCCATCAATCGCCAGACTCTTTAAAGTCGAGTAGACTTAAATGTTTCTTGACTCTACAAAGAACTGTAGGTGACAAGAGTTTCTGTGCCTTGGGAAAGAAATAATCTTGTGCCCTGTGTGGACCTCGCTGACATCCACTGCAGTAACACAAGTGACATATATACTATATATACCATATAATATATACCATATAGCAGGGCAGACACAGCCTCATCACCTCGTTGCCTAACCAGGATTGGTTTTCAAAAACTAAAAAATCTTTCTGAGCTCTTGGCTCAGCAGATAGGCATCTGCTTAAACTCTAAACACCTAGCGACTTTCACGGGGCATTCGGCAACGGTTCTGCAAAAGGAGGATTTAGACAATCCATTCTAAATACCTCGTTGAGATAAAATGTCACAAATAACTTATCTCAACAACTCATTCAAACAAGACCAAACAGGGGGGAATGCGTGTGACAACATAAAAGACCAAAAAAAAACTAGTATACTGGATTCAAACGGGATATCAAACCATTTAATAAGATCAAAAAAAAATAACGTAACACATGACATAGGAAATACTACATCATTACGTTTCCAATCCAAAGTCCAATCTAGGACATAAAAGCTTTTCATGAAAGTTCACCAGACAACTTTCTCATTTTCAAATCACTAACTGGGATATTCTTCACTTTTCAAAACCGGGGATATGATCTTACTTTTCCAAAACATGAGTAGATCTTACTTTTCCAAAACAATGGGTAGACTTTATTTTTCCAAAACATGAGTAGACTTCACTCTTCCAAACTGGGGTTAGACTACTTTTTCAAAACAGGGATGAAAGCAAACACACAAGGGAAAGACCAAAGGGACATTGGAAAGAATGACAATTCCGACGAACGACCACTTCCATTTATCCACCGAAAGCAAGCTTCACCTGTACTCAACGCGGCCAGATCCTAAGCTCACCAGCCTTGTCACAGCTTCTGCTCTTGGCCTACTTTCAATAAACAAACACAAGAGAGGTCAACGAACTATTCGCCAAAAAAATCAAACTCTATCATGGACAGGGGCTAACAGAACAATACGGGATAACAGACTCTAAAATTTCCAGACTAAACAGGGATAGACAAACAAGCAGGGAACAAACAGATTCATAAGACATTTAGACATTCTTCATATACATGGGCTTACAAACACAAATAATATTGAAACTTGGTTCTTAGTCATACTCCATATACATGGGCTTACAAACACAAATAATATTGAAACTTGGTTCTTAGTCATACTCCATATACATGGGCTTACAAACACAAATAAATATTGAAATTTGGTTCTTATATGAGCTTACACAAATAAAACTGTTCTTGCTCCGACTATTAATGGGAGTATTCCCAGACAACTGAACAACACTTCCTCATCACGAGTATTACACTTGTGATATGCCAGATACAAGAAAACATACATCATTTAATTAATAAGTGGAGGGGCCTCGCCACGGTTTCCCTCTTCACTTTTTCATGGGGTTACTTTTTCTTCACTTCTAACATGAACAAATCCATATATCAAGGGTTTTTTTCAAAACAGTGTCGACAGAGTACGCTATCTTCAAATCAAAAAGTGATAGCTTTTCTCCTGGCTGCTTGAAAAAACAAGGGGTCTACTTCTTCATTAATAAGTGGAGGGGCCTCGCCACGGTTTCCCTCTTCACTTCTTCATGAACAAGTGGAGGGGCCTCGCCACGGTTTCCCTCTTCACTTCTTCATGGGGTTACTTCTTCAAGGACGACTTCTCCAACTAACCTGTGGCATAACATACCCAATATAGATAGGCTTCGCTGGAAAATCACGGAACTTACTCACACAGACCATACCGAATTAGCTCATACACGGACCATACCAACTATTATCACACATCTACTCAAACGACCAAATCAATAATCACAAAAAACGTTTATTCTGTAAAAAACTGATGATCTACAAGAATACATGCAAAAAAATATAACATATTCTTATACTCTATAAGTGGATTCAATATTCTAAACATTTTAATTGTAACTTTTAGCAAAATTTTAAAAAAAATTTTTAACGTTACTTTTTTTACCAAAATTTTCTAAAAAAAATTTTTTACTTTATTTTTACTCAACTGTTTGTCTATATATTTCATAAATATTTTCCAAAAAATTTAACCAATGCTTTCATCATGGGTACAATATCAATACAATATAGTAAGTACGTCACAATTTTTAACATACTATTCTGTTGTACGATACATAAAATACAATACCAGTATACTACGGTTTACATAATATGGGGTTACGAGTTAAATACACTATGATGTATGAAATGGTACATGCCTATACAATCAGCAGCACGACCAAATCAACACCACAACAAAATGTGTACATACTTACACCTCTTTGGAAAAAATTATTAACATTCTGCAACAAAAACTACAAAAATGGGCTCTTTCATGGGGACTAAAAGACTGAAACAGTTTCGGGGGCACTAAAAGACATGAAACAGTTTCTGGGGGCAAGACAAGAGGAATCTGGGCTAAACTATATGGGAAGACTGGGGCGATATTTACTCGGGTCAAACTTCAGGGTGTACGTTACAAGTATTACAAGTGTAACACTAAGTGGGGGGTGGCTAAAGACATTGGGGACTAGTAGATAGGCTAACTACTAGTTGAACATGTCTACAAGCTAGACTTGTAACAATGGGCATACAAAAAATGACAAGAGTCGAGCTTCCATGTTGTCATAAACACCTGCACCACAAACTGAGATCGGCTGCCCAAGGGGACGGGCACTGCCTAACAGTTGTAATACAAATGAGACCGAAAGGAGGCTAAAAGGACATGGTAGTGGGCACATGCTAATGGGGTCAGGGGGCTAAAAATGGATCGAGCCCCACGTACAGGGCGCTATTTGAAGCGTTTAACATGTCTGCTCATATGGGAACAAGGAAAGACTATCTATAGAGGTACTGGGGGGTAAGAATGGGGCTAAAGAAGAAGAAGCAGACACATAAAGCCTCGTTGCGGGACGGCAGCTCATTTTTTTTGTGCGGTGGCGGGTCGTAGATTCGTTGGGAGGGGTAGGAGGGTTTAAAGAAGACTAACTACATAACCAAATAAGCAAAGGATACTTACACAGACTTGAGGACTTTCCTACTATTTAAACAAATTGGGACGCCGTTCGAAAAATCCTCAAATTCTCATATCGAGTACTTACTGGAAAGCAACTGGGGGACATTCATCGTAGATTCCTCGTTGGGGTTATAGTGGGCTACTTATTTATCATTATTGGCTTCTATGCCATTATATTTTCTTCTGTTCTAAAACTTATTCACTTGTATTAGATATCTGTTAATAATTTTCTTAAATAAAGAGGTTACAGAAATAAAGATGTGTACATTTTATAATGTTTATTTAAACCTTAATACCTTTTTATTTTTATTTTGGGAATAGACACATTCTCAAACCAGAAATGAATAATAATAACAAAATACATGATTTTACAATTTTTAACCTTATTTTTAGCAGTGTACCAAAACAAAAATTTGACATGGCTGTCAAATGTCACTGCCATCTAATATTTACTTTACATAATTTATTTTCCATGTTGAAAACAAACATTTTTAATTATGTAAAACCTTTACCAATAATATCCACTTGTGAATTTATTTAAAATAAACATTATCATACCTTAAAACAAAAATCCATGTCACAACACTTGGAACTTCAAAATTTTCCATTCAGACGGGGCTGGGAGGGGAAGATATTCAAATCCAAATCATTACAAAACTGGATACTGAAGGAGGCAGAAAAATGAATCGGCCCCACACGTTGGGCGACATTTGAAGCGTTTTTAAGCCCCACACGTTGGGCGCAATTTGAAGCGTTTTACATGTCTGCTCTATGGGGACAAGGAAAGACTATCTATAGAGATACTGTGGGGTAGAAATGGGGCTAGTAGAAGGAACAGACACGCAAACCTTCATGCGAACGGCAGCTCATTTTTTTTGTGCGGTGGCGGGTCGTAGATTCGTTGGGAGGGGTAGGAGGGTTTAAAGAAGACTAACTACATAACCAAATAAGCAAAGGATACTTACACAGACTTGAGGACTTTCCTACTATTTAAACAAATTGGGACGCCGTTCGAAAAATCCTCAAATTCTCATATCGAGTACTTACTGGAAAGCAACTGGGGGACATTCATCGTAGATTCCTCGTTGGGGTTATAGTGGGCTACTTATTTATCATTATTGGCTTCTATGCCATTATATTTTCTTCTGTTCTAAAACTTATTCACTTGTATTAGATATCTGTTAATAATTTTTTTAAAAAAGAGGTTACAGAAATAAAGATGTGTACATTTTATAATGTTTATTTAAAACTTACTCCGAGAATAAACATATTCTCAAAAAAGAAATGAATAATAAAAACAAATATATGGTTTTACAATTTTTAACCTTATTTATTTTTAGCAGTGTACCAAAACTAAAATTTGACATGGCTGTCAAAAGTCACTGCCATTTTACATTTACTTTACAATAAAATATTTTCCATGTTGAAAACAAACATTTAATTATGTAAAACCTTTACCATTAATATCCACTTGTGAATTTATTTAAAATAAACATTATCATACCTTGTTAAAACAAAAATCCATGTCACAACACTTGGAACTTCAAAACTTTCCATTCGAGATTGGAGGGAGGGAAGATATTCAAATCATTACTAAACTGGATAAAATCGATACCAAATAATATCATCCGGGCATTTCTTACTGGAACATGAACAAATCAAAACATCATAAAAATAGCAACAGCTACATAAAGGACAGGAACCAGGAAACCACGCACTTCTTTTACCGGCAAATCAAACTGCATAACAATAGAACTGTTTCACAATAATATATCCATTAAAATGCCGTGAAACTATTGTCATTATATTCCTTGACATGTTAGAAATCCATTAGTTCTTTTACTATAAGAAGAAAACCATTTTGGCCGGCAAAGTGCGACTTTTTGAGTTCTAACAAAAAGATGCTTACAGAGCTGATGTACTTTTAGATAGGGATGATTCGATACTACTAAGTACTCATATGGTATCGATACTTTGATTCGATACTGAGTACTCAGTATCGAATGAAACCGTATTCGATACCGAGTACTAGTATCGAATGAAAATACTAGTATCGAAACAATTCGCGACGATTTTAAGGAATCTTTTATTTTGACAAATGACGGATGACAGATGCAAATGACTGAGATGGAGATGACATTTAAATATTTTCGTAAATATAAAAATAACCTCAAAATTTGAATTTTTGTATAAAATAAAAAATAGCCTAACTAGAGAAAAATGAAAATAAGTTCATTGAAACAGAGTAAAACGTTGAATTTAATTATTTTGTCATTTAAAGAACACCACAACCCATAATACTCATCGCACAATTTAGAAGTGCAATTAGAAATACTATTTTAGTAGTTGTTAACTACTTTTTTTTGCATATTATGGGTAGGATAAAATGAGGAACTTATGGACAATGTGTCATTAGGGAATAGTGGATATTTGGATATCCAGTCCTAAACTACTTAATGCATAATGACACCATTGCAGAATCTTCAGACAGCAGTTGAAATGTTGTATAATCAATCACAAATAGCTTCAAGAATTGAATTAATATCAGCTTGTTCAATTTTACATAATATTACAGTAGTTATTTGATGCTACTAAGTAGACTAAGTACTCATTCGCTATCAATACCTTCATTCGATACTGAGTATGTACTTGGTACTCAAAACAAACCATTTTCAATACCCAGTACTAGTAGAGTGATATCAATATCAATAATATCAGCTTGTTGAGTTTTACATAATATTGCAGTAGTTATTGGATGCTAGTAAGTACTCATATGGTCTTAATACCTTCATTCGATACTGACTACTCGGTATCGCATCAAACCGTATTTGATACTGAGTACCAGTAGAGTGATTCAATAGCAGCTTGTTCAGTTTCACATAATGTTAGGATTGATTTAATGCTACTAAGTACATAGTATTGTATCAATACCTTCAGTCAATACTGAGTACTTGGCATCGAATCAAGCCGTATTCGATACCGAGTACTAGTAGTGATATTGTTAATAGCAGCTTGTTTAGTTTTACATAATACTGCAGTAGATATTTGATGCTAGCAAGTACTCATATGGGATCAACCCCTTCGATAGCCCTTCATTCAATACTGAGTATTCAGTATTGAATCATCAAACCATATTCAATAACGAGTACTAGTAGAGTTATATCATTAATATCAGCTTGTTCAATTTTACATAATATTGCAATAGTTATTTGATGCTACTAAGTACTCATAATATGGTATCAATACTTTCATTCGACACTGAGTATTTGGTACTCAAAACAAACCATTTTCAATACCCAATACTAGTAGAATGATATCATTAATATCAGCTTGTTCAGTTTTACATAATATTGCAGTAGTTATTCGATGCTACTAAGTACTCATATGGTGTTAATACCTTTATTCGATAAAGGTATTAAAGGGATGATTTAATGCTACTAAGTACATATATGGTATCAATACCTTCAGTTGATACTGAGTACTTGGTATCGAATCAAACCGTATTCAATACCGAGTACTAGTACTTAGTAGTGATATTTTTAATAGCAGCTTGTTCAGTAGCAGTAGATATTCAATGCTAGCAAGTACTCGTATGGGATCAAGCCCTTCGATAGCCCTTCATTCAATACTGAGTATTCAGTATCAAATCATCAAACCATATTCAATAACGAGTACTAGTAGAGTGATGTCATTAATATCAGCTTGTTCAATTTTACATAATATTGCAATAGTTATTCGATGCTACTAAGTACTCATATGGTATTAATACCTTCATTCGATACTGAGTACTCAGTATCGAATCAAACCGTATTCGATACCGAGTACTAGTACTTAGTAGTGATATTTTTAATAGCAGCTTGTTCAGTTTTACATAATACTGCAGTAGATATTCAATGCTCGCAACTACTCGTATGGGATCAACCCCTTCGATAGCCCTTCATTCAATACTGAGTATTCAGTATCAAATCATCAAACCATATTCAATAACAGGTACTAGTAGAGTGATATCATTAATATCAGCTTGTTCAATTTTACATAATATTGCAATAGTTATTCGATGCTACTAAGTACTCATATGGTATTAATACTTTCATTCGATACTGAGTGCTCGGTATCAAATCAAACCGTATTTGATACTGAGTACCAGTAGAGTGATATTATTATAGCAGCTTGTTCAATTTTACATAATGTGATGGGATATTTGATGCTACTAAGTACTCATATGATATCAATACCTTCAGTCAATACTGAATACTCGGTATCGAATGAAATCGTATTTGATACCAAGTACTAGTAGAGTAATATTAGTAATAGCAGCTTGTTCAGTTTTTCATGTTAGGGATGATTCGATGCTAGTAAGTACTCATATGATATCAATACCTTCATTCGATACTGAGTACTTGATATCGAATCAAAGCATATTCGATACCAAGTACTAGTAGAGTGATATTGTTAATATTAGCTTGTTCATTATTACATAATATTTGGGGATGAGTTGATGCTACTGAGTACTCATATGGTATCAATACCTTCATTTTGGTACTGAGTACTCAGTATCAAATCAAACCTTATTCGATACTGAGTGCTAAGTATTCGATACTGAGTACTAAATATTCGATACCGAGTACTAGTAGAGGGATATTAATATCGGCTTGTTCAGTTTTACATAATATTGCAGTAGTTAATAGAGAAAACATTGATATACTGGTGAATGAGAGTGCTGTTGATATAGAAGCTGTAGCAGTACATTTTCAACCAGGACCAGGAGCAAATCTAGTACAACAAAATTTTGAATGTGTTTGTTTTAAAATATTTATTCTCCATTTGGAATAAGCTTAAATGGTTGATGTTGATTTTTTCTTTTATTGGACTGAAGTTTGTTAACAAATTTATAAATAAATATATATATCTATTGGAGACTGATTTGGAGTATTTTAGTATTATTACATTATTACCAGTTTTTTAATAAATTTATAAATACATACATAATATTGTTGTTTGATTTTAAGTATGCTTTAAAATATGTTACATCACATTCCACTAAAAGGAGTTCGACAACTAGCAAAAATGTATGAACAAACAAATTGTTTTAAATGACAATAATAATAATAGGAGACTTATAGTTTGATGGTGATTTTTTTATTAAATTTTTTTATAAGTAGTTTTAAATGAACAAAATCGCTGAAGACACGAAAATGAAAGTGTAATACTTTTGCTTAAAAACTTTATAGATTTTAATATATAAAGGTTTCAAATTTCAAAAATAAATACTTACACCTTTGTTTTATTAATATCACAAGGAAAAATTCCTGTACTGGTTGTATACCATAAATCACAAAAAATAAAAACCTTATTTTGTAAAAGGTATATTTAAAAACCCTAAAAAGGGCTGTATTATAACAAAACGTTTTCGGAATCAATATTTCATCATCAGTGTTATCACAGGTTTACATGTTATCACAGGTTTACAAAAAATAAAAACCTTATTTTGTAAAAGGTATATTTAAAAACCCTAAAAAGGGCTGTATTATAACAAAACGTTTTCGGAATCAATATTTCATCATCAGTGTTATCACAGGTTTACATGCTTTATCTTTAAGCCACCAAATTGTATGGGTAAAATCCCTTAAATTGATTTTAAACAGTTAGGGTTACATTATATAATCTGATTTTGAAGGATGTTAAAAATATTTCCAGATTAACCCCTGGCATCACATGACATCAACCATATTGGTTGGGAAATTGTAGGTAGAACCTTACATGGCAGTGTTTAGGTGACAACTCTATATCTCATATGCACTATATAATATGTCACAAAAAATTATTTTTTATTCCTCAGTCGTTTCCTCATTGCTGAGTGTCGTGATTCCCTATAATATGAGCAACTATCTCTTTCCATCGGCTTCTATCCTGAGCTTCCCTCATGGAAAGAATTTATTAGAATCCTATTTTTTATTAGAATTCTTTATAAAAGGTAGATATATTAATAAAAGTCTTACATGCGGAATACATAAAATATATTTTCGATCTAATACCTATTTAGTAACGATTTTATAGTGATCATCAGTTATTCACAGGATGTTCACATAACACGCTAAGCTACCAAAATTAAAAATATGAGGATAAAAACGCTTTAAATGTTACAATAATGGGAAAATTTTAACATACATTATATTGTAAATTAAATTTAAATTTTAAATAACAATATTCGTGACCACATCTGACATCTACCTTATACTAGCGTAAATGCCAACATTAGATGTAGATCTCTGTTTATGAACAATATTTTGGCTCACATTATTTAGAATTTTTCAATTCACCTAATAGATTCCGCTTTTATTGCTGTGTCAAATAAATAAAAATTCTTTTGTTATTTGCAGAAGAAATAACCCGCCAAAAACTTCATTTTCATTGTTTGTTGAACTTTGTTCACTAACGGTGTATGTGTATGTTGTTGTAACGGTCTTAGTCTTATTTCTATATTATTTTTAAATTTTTGTTGTTATTTATAGTTTAAAAGTTTAGAGTTTAAAGTTAGTATAGTGTATAATAGTAAAGTTTAGTTTTACAGTAGTATAGTTTAATTAAAGTGTAGTATAGTTTAAATAAGTTTAAGTTTAAACTTTGTTTATAAGTTAATTGTTTCGTGGTATCGTGTGCGTGTGAGTAAAACATAAAAATGCCTCCTCCGAAATCTAAAGTGTGGAAATTTTTTACCAAAATGGATGCCACAAAAGCAACGTGCAAAAAATGTTTAAAAACAATCAAATATAGTGGAAACACTTCCAATCTATATAAACATTTATCCAGCGTCCATAGCATTACACTAGACAAAAGACCAGGACCAATTAAAAATAGCGTTGGAGCTAAAATGTTTATGTAAGTAAATTTTTGATATTAATCAATATTTAACGCTTTGACTGCCACACCAAATTCGCGCCAAAATAATTATTTTATAAAAATGTTTTCAAAATTGTTTACCAACATACCTTAGATACATTGGTTAAATAATTTAATTATATTCTTTGTAGCTTGATAAAAATATACATATGTGGCCTGGAAAAGCAATTTTTTATTAAAGGTCACGTTTTCGCGCCACGTGTTATGTAAATGCATGTAAAATTGTTTATCAACATACCTTAGATAGGTACCTACATTGTTTAAATAATTTAATTGTATTTTAACAAACAGTTGACAAAAATATACACGTGGCCTGGAAAAACAATTTTTTATTAGAGGTCACGTGTATGCGCCACGTGCTATGTAAATGTATGTAAAATTGTTTATCAACATACCTTAGATAGGTACATTGTTTAAATAATTTAATTATATTTTAACAAAAAGTTGACAAAAATATACACGTGGCCTGGAAAAACAATTTTTTATTAAAGGTCACGTGTATGCGCCACGTGCTATGTAAATGTATGTAAAATTGTTTATCAACATACCTTAGATAGGTACATTGTTTAAATAATTTAATTATATTTTAACAAAAAGTTGACAAAAATATACACCTGGCCTGGAAAAGCAATTTTTTATTAAAGGTCACGTGTGTGTGCACCACGTGTTATGCACATGTATGTGAAATTGTTTATCAACATACCTTAGATAGGTACATTGTTTAAATAATTTAATTATATTTTAACAAAAAGTTTGACAAAAATGTACATGTGGCCTGAAAAAGCAATTTTTTATTAAAGGCTATGCCTATATGTAAATGTATATATATTGTTTATCAACATACCTTAGATACATTGTTTAAATAATTTAATTATATTTTTTGTAGTTTGACAAAAATATTCGCAAGTGACCTGGAAAAGCATTTTTTTATTATAAGCCTTGTGCACATCATGTGTATATGTAAATATACCCGTGACGGTTTGAGCTCAGCCACTGTATATTCAGGTAACACATGGCAGTCAAAGTGTTAAAATTAGAATATAACTATAATTTTATATATGTAAATATATACAGTATGTCCCTGTAAGTTGGAACCATTTGAAAACTTTTTTATTATTGATTTTACAAAAAAATAGTTATTCTTCATAAAAAGTTCTGCATGATCTAAAACCTAAGATTCAGCCATCAGATATTACTTTTATTTTTATGAATATTATATGAGGTATGTCAAAAAATATGAATTTCGATCAAGAGTAAAGTACATTTACAGTTCAGAATATTTCAATTAGAAGGATGTAATTACGTATTGGAACATAGCTTTTAATTCTAAAAAACTTTTTTTAATCACAATTTTCGATATTGTGAAAAATATTATTTTATTTACTCTTGAGCGAAATTTATATTTTTGACATACTTCGTATACTGTTGATAAAATTTGATATCTGATGATTATTTAGCTTTTAGGCTATGCAGAGTAGTTTATGTAGAATAACTTTTTTTCGTAAAATTGATAACAAAAAAGTTTCCCATATTGTTCCAAGTTACGCAGACACGTAGTATATGCATATATGTTTGTGTAAGTGCATATAGGGATGATTTGATACTACTAAGTACTCATATGGTATCGAAACCTTTATTTGATACTGAGTACTTGGTATAAAATGAAACCATACTCAATACCAGTGATATGGGGGAGAGTTCGATATATATTATAATAATGTTAAGTACATTATTTTGCAAACAAATACATTATTTTCCAGCTTCTAGTAAGCTCATAGTTGTATTTGGGAATGTTTGTTTAAGTGCATTTAGGGATGATTTTATACTACTAAGACTAAGTACTCATATGGTATTGATACCATCATTCGATACTGACTACTTGGTATCAAATGAAAGTGTATTCGAAATGTGGATTTAGGGATGATTGGATACTAATAAGTACTTATATGGTATCGATACCTTCATTCAATACTGAGTACTTGGTGTCGAATGAAACTGTATTCGAAATGTGGATTTAGGGATGATTCGATACTACTAAGTACTCATATGGTACCAATACTGTCATTCGATGCTGAGTATTTGGTATCGAATGAAACCATATTCGATACATATTTATGCATATTTATATAGTACCTACTTAGTATCGAATGCAGGTAAAGATACCATATGAGTACTTACTAATAGTATCGAATTATCCCTAAATACAACTACCAGCATACTAGAAGATGGAAAATAATGTACTGAACATTCCTGTTTGCTGGTCCGCTTCTATTGCAGATGAAAACAAGTTTGGACACACATTCTTTGTATAATATAGATATAATTAAACCAGTAGTAGAGATTTTGGATTGGAAACAAATAAAGAAAGTTTGTATTATTTTTAGGGACATCAGCAATATGCTGAGAAATTCACTTCCGGGACCAAGTGATGTAGATGACCCTCCCGTGCCAAGTGGTGCAGATGATCTTCCGGGGCCCAGCGGTGTTCTTCCAGAACCAAATAGTGGAATACAAGAACTTCCAGGGCCAAGTGGTGCAAGTGAGTCAAGCGTTGGCTCACTTCCGGGGTCAGCCAGTGATGACCCAACAATTTCACCAATTAGGAAGGCTTTCAGAAGAATTTCTTCTGAAAAGGGTAAAATCTAAATTGTCTCCCTATATTCTGGTATGAGTTTATATTTTACTTTTTTTTTCAGAAGGAGGTTTGCGGTACATCAGGATAACGATGGCACTGCTTTATTTTATATGTAAGGATTTGAGACCATTTCACATTATAGAAGGTGAAGGTTTCAAAAACTTGATGAAGGAGGTGGCACCTTTCTACAAAGTACCATCAGCAACCTTCATAAAAAAAAAACTAGCTGAAAAATATGAGGTAACGTCCCTACTTTTTAAGCAAAGGTTATTGAATGCGGAATGGGTTTGTGTTACTTGTGACATTTGGACAGAAACGATGGCTGAAAAAGGTTTTTTGGGCTTAACTGTACATTTTTTGGAGGGTACTAGTATGTGTAGCCGTGACATTGGGGTAACAGAATTGAAAACAAACCATACAGGAGAATACATATTTGATAGGATGAGGTTTATTCTTTCAAATTGGAATGTTCCAATTTCTAAAGTGAGATGTGTAGTGGCAGACAATGGAGCGAATATGGTGGCTGGGATAAGATTACTAGTTGGGGAAAGTAACTACCTACCGTGTTTTGCTCACACTATTAACTTAATATCTGAAGCAACTTTAAAAGATGATGTTATAAAAGTAATTATAAATAAAGTTAGGAATATTGTAAAGTTTATAAAAAATAGTGTAAATAATTCTGACAAATTACGTAAAATCCAAATTGATAGTGGGGCTTCGGAAGGCTCAGTAAAAAAACTAATTTTAGATGTAAGCACAAGGTGGAATTCAGTATTCTATATGATAGAAAGATTTTTGCTAATGGTCCGACCAGTTACCATAATTTTAATTGATAACAGTAATGCCCCAGACATGCCAAGTCCTCAAGAAATTGAGATATTAAAACAGTTATTACCCATACTTAGACCTCTAGAATATGTAACTAAGGAAGCATCTGGAGAGAGATACGTTACAATTTCGTCAGTTATTCCCATGCTAAATTGTTTGGTAAAACAAATTAATTTAGTGCAGACTGCGAATGATATAGTAAAACAAGTCAAAACAACTTTACTTAAAGAAATTGATAAGAGGTTTGCAAAAATTGAATTTAACTCCAATGTTGCTATAGCAACATTGTTAGATCCTAGGTTCAAGGCACTTCACTTCCAAAATGCTACTGCTTGTGGGATTGCCATTCAGAAATTAAAGCAGTTGGTAAAGTCAACAACTCCCTCTAGCTCTGATGGTGGTGCAGGCACTGGAGGTGACTCGGACGACGATTCAACAAATAAAGAATATGATTTTTGGGAAATTCATAAACAGTTGGCTATGGGTCAAAGAAATCGAAAGAGAGCAACAAATGATGATGAGGTGACTCTATATTTATCAAATAGTGTTTCTTATTTAAAAAGTAGCCCGTTGAAAGAATGGGAGGAAATGAAACTAATGTTTCCCATGTTGTACAAACAAGCCAGACAGTTTCTAGTTGTGGTTGCAACTTCAGTTCCATGTGAACGTTTGTTTTCAAAAGCAGGTGCAATCATGACTAAAAACCGTAATAGGCTTACCAGTAAACATTTAGACAAACTACTTTTTTTGGGAGGTTGCTCTCACGAAGAGTTTTTTGCCTAAATGTTTATAATTTCTGAAGCTTTCCTTGTGGCATCTTATGCAATTTAGATACTATTTTATTTCTAAGTTTGACATTAAATTTATAATTCGAGTTGCTCTTCGGAATAATATTTTTTGATGAATATTCTTAAGTTGAAGTTGATTTCATGTAGGTATTCATAATAACTATCTTCCAATAAAGTCATCCCAAGAACGCAACTCATAAATATTGGCAATATCATTTTAAAGTCATCTACGTTAAAATGTATAATATGTCTGAATTGTCAATATGAATGAGTCAGATAAAATTAGGTACTTAAATCATTTGAATGAGTCAGAAGAATTTTTTTTACCAAGCAATAAAAAATTTCTTTAATTTATTAATGTTTTGTATTTTGATAACGTTTTCTGAAGTGGATATTAAAACGTTCAGTAGTTTTCATTACCAAGAAATGTAATTTTCATTACACCAACAATATTTTAATTCAATCCCATATTTTATAAACATAATACTAAATTAAACATGCCACAAGAAACAGTTTCAGAACATTGTAGGGCATAGTTGTACAAGCATGAAAATATAAATTTCATTTCATCCCACTCCGCAAATGGACTGCTTTTTAAGTGATACTACCGGATTGAAAAAATAAAGAGAAACTTCATCACCCTGAAGATGCATTTTCTTTTTCGTTTTGTGCCCAAGTGCTAACTCCTTATGGTGTTTCCATAAATCATATTCAGGTTGCTCAATCAAAGCTGCATCATATGATTCAATTGAGATTGGGCTATTTGCTGGTTCTGCGTAACCATGGTCTTCAGTTTTGGTATGGCTCTTCCATGTGCAGCAGGATCTGGTAAATGTATAGGCTTTCAAACCTGGGGTCTAAGAGTCCTTTTTTTCAGCTCTCTTATTAATACATTTTTACATTCTTGTACAGTAGTTGAGTTTGGTGTTATACTATAAATTTCTGTAGTAAAGCAATGGTAAGTAAGTATAATTTTGGAAATTGGTATACACTTTTAGCCAGATGCTTCCCTTGTTACATATTCAAATCCGTCTCTGGGACTATGTATGTATACATTCCCTAGTCCTATCATTTTTAGACATTTTTAAAATTTAATTACTTCAAGGGTATTATTAAATAGGTACAGTTTTATTTAAAAATTCTATTTACAACAAACATTTATTTTAACAAAAATTACTTACATAAAAAACAAACAACTATTCTAAAAAGTGAGGAAAAACCTTGAAATCTTACTAAGTAGGTATAAACAAAAAAATCACTTAATTATTTTTAAACTAAAGATGAATTTATTCACTTATAATATTAGGTAACTGTACAATTAAAGAAAGTCAATCATTTTCTGAACATTTCCCACACATAAATACTCTTTATGTGTTCTAAGCACATCAAGTTATTACATAAATAACAACTGTACTTTGTTTTTTGACTTTTCTGGCTTCCACAGTTAAAACAAGGACCATATTCAAATCTAGTATATGTATATCTGTCTTTCTGTGGGTTCTATTCAGAGGACCAGCATGGAGTTCAATATTTATGTTTGTATTTATCACAATAAGTTTCAACATCTGCCCTGTTATAGCCCTAATTATCACTAAAGAGTAATTTCTCCCTAACGCTCCCTTTATACCTGGTTAACTAAATTTTCTACTCTTGCATACATTTGCTTATTACCAAGATGTTTTCATCGTTAGTTTTTTATCCTTACCAAAAAAAATCGTCAGCAAATATTTTGTGCTTCATGCAAAATTTTCTAAATAATAAATAAGAGATAATAAAAAATAAGTAAAAAAATATTTTATTCACCTAAAGTAGGTACAATGCTAAAAGTTACAATTCTTACCTTTAGTAGGTACGACCACAAAAGCTAACATCCTCTGAGATTTTTTGTAAGGAACGAAATATGAACTTAAGTTCAACAATATTTTAAAACTAACAACAGGTAAATAAATTTGAATGACCTAGCTCAAATATAGGAACAAATTGTTAGTATGCTAAAACCAGACTTTGGCACGGAAAGTTAAAGATGCAAGTTCATTAAATGTTTCTATTTCTACAGCATTGCCAAGTCTGCTGGAGATGTTATACTTTTAACTTTAGGAGACGGTCGGATATCAAAAGGTTGAGTTCCATCTAATTTTTACATCTGAATAAGTTACAATTATATACAATAAAACTAATACTTCTGTAACATTATTACACATTTGGATTTTTCGTAACGTATGCACAACACTATTTTTAATTCACTGAACAATTTCTTGAACTATTATAGCTGCTTTAACAGAAGGTTATTTAGGTACTTCTTCAGCTATGAGGTTTATTGTATGTGGAAAACAAGGTACTTAGATGTTTATTTCCACCTAAAGACACTTATGGCAGCCAACATTATCTGTTACTGCTACATGAATTTTGGTTAGTGGTATGTCCCATTTCTTGATAACCAGGTTTTCTCATATGTAATCGACTGTATGTCTTTTTGTTAATGCCCAAGTTGCTATACTTACATATACATTATTTTCTACTAAATGTGCTGTTACACCCAGGAATCACACTGCATTCGTTTATTCTGTCTATTTGACTAGGGTGAGGTGAGACAAAAATTGTGTATTTTGGATAATCTTAACTTACAAATAGCAGTACAAGCTTTGTATTTTTCAGTAGTTTTTTTTTATTAAGTATTTTGCCTTCGACTTCAACTAGGTATAGATGCTCAATATATCCTTGCATATAAAAAAAGTAAGATTGAAGTACACCCAGAACCAGATACAGCACCAAGTGTCAAGAGGTTGGAACAAAATAATATTTCTTATTGTAATTTATATTTTTATGAGCATATTTTTTTTCATGAAAATAAACTTTGTTATTATTATATTGTTTACTTTGATCTTGCCTGTTATTTACAATTAAAATAAAGTTGATTTTAATTCCACAAAATTCTTTGTTTATTTTTCTTTGCTTCATTTGTCTTATTATGGGTAGGATAAAGTGGGGAACTTATGGACAGTGTATCATTAGGGAATAGTGGATATCCAGTCTACCTAATGACCTAATTGCAGAATCTTCAGACAGCAGTTGAAATGCTGTATAATCAATCACAAATAGCTTCAAAAATTTTTATTGAAAGAACATTTGGTATTTTGAAGATATTTTCCTTTTTAACTTATGTAATGAGATTCTTGTTACCTTTTGTTTAAAGAATAATGTCTAGGGATGATTCGATGCTACTAAGTACTCGTATGGTATCAATACCTTCATTCAATACTGATAACTCGGTATCGAATCAAATCATATTCAATAGGGCTTTTCATCGATTGACATTTGTTTCGAGCTTCTGTCATGTGTCACATAATATTAATATATCTACATCATACGTCTTTGGTTTGTACCATTGGTATATGCAATAACGTAAGACGTAGATATATTAATATTATGTGACACATGACAGAACCTCGAAACAAATGACTGAATGAAAAGCCCTATACTGAGTACTAGTAGAGTGATAACATTAATATCAGCTAGCTCAGTTTTACATAATATTGCAATAGTTAGTAGTTATTAAATGCAACTAAGTACTTATATGGTATCAATACTTTCGTTTGATACTTGGTATCGAGAATCAAGCTGTATTCAATACCCAGTACTAGTAGTGATATCATTAATATTAGCTTGTTCAGTTTTACATAATATTGCAATAGATATTCGATGCTAGTAAGTACTCATGTGGTATTAACACCTTCATTCAATACTTAGTACAGAGCGACAAGCGAGAAGTGGCAGCTGGCCTCTTATTCTGCACTTGCCTCTGTGTATTTTCACTCAAGATCACGTGCCATCATTGGCTTATCGGTTGTAGGATTGTACTTGGTATCAAAACAATCCATATTCAATACCCAGTACTAGTAGAGTGATATCATTAATATCAGCTTGTTCAGTTTTACATAATATTGAAGTAGTTATTTGATGCTAGTAAGTACTCATATGGTATTAATAACATTTATTCGATACTGAGTACTTGGTATCGAATCAAACCGCATTTGATCCTGAGCACCAATAGAGTGATATTATTAATAGCAGCTTGTTTAGTTTTACATAATGTTAGAGATGATTTGATGCTATTATGTACTCATAATGGTATCAATACCTTCAGTGGATACTGAGTACTTGGTATCGAATCAAACTGTATTTGATACCGAGTACTAGTAGAGTGATATTAATAACAGCTTGTTCAGTTTTACATGTCAGGGATGATTCGATGCTACCAAGTACTCATATGGTATCAATACCTTCATTGGATACTGAGTACTTGGTATCAAAACAAACCATTTTCAATACCCAGTGACAAGAGTGATATCATTAATATCAGCTTGTTCAGAGTTATTCGATGCTAGTAAGTACTCATACGGTACCTTCATTCGATACTATTAAAGTTAATATATGGTTAATATTTACAATACAATTAAAATAAAGTTGATTGATTAATTATTAATTGATTCTAATTCCACAAAAGTCTTTGTTTATTTTTCCTTACTTCATTTTTCATTTGTCTTATAAACCTGTCCTGTAATCTGCATACTTCGCATAGACATTCTTATTATGTCTGTGGTTGCCTGTGGCTGTCAGTTCTGTGACGGCATGTCACACCATAGAATATTGTGCTCAAGAAGTTATATTCTGTGGTTAAGTTACGTCACGTCAAGGTCACGTCACTTATGAGTATCGAGTACTCACAAGTATCGATACCAGAAGCCGGTATCGAATGAGGTATCGATACTTTGATTCGATACCGACCTGAGTACTTGGTATCGAATGCCGAGTGGTATCGATTCATCCCTACTTTTAGAACTAACTTTACATCGTCACGTCTCTCTCGCGTCCAAACGATGCATTTCTTCTCGATCGTTCGGCCAAAACTATTGACCAATCGTCAACTACAACTCAAGGATCTTTCAAAATGCAGACCAATAATAACATGGGATTTTTATCGCTCAAAACTTAAAGGAAAAACACCAAACCTTTTAGAGGATTCATTCTCGAATAATGAATGATTTCACAATAACTATCTACGTAGTTGGTAAATGCTACTCAAATAAATAGGAACTTTCCTATGATTTTACTTTGTTGCGAAAATATTCTGAAATATTTCGAACAGGAGCGGCTTAGGAAATTTTAAAGATATTTAAACTGACAAAATAAATTAGAAAAATTGATATTTTTCTTGGGATAGGATTAAAATTAATGGATATTTTTTATAAAATATTGTAGTAGAAATCCATCTGCTACACCTTTACGTGCTCACTGTATATTATTTGTTATTACCTGACCACGAATTTATAAATAAAAACTTTTTCAATTCCTGGGTTTGCGTCGATCTGTTATAAATAAAACACATTATTATTGCTTGCCGTTTCGGCTACTTGCCATTTTCAAAAGCACTTTAATTAGGTATATAAACAAGGTAGGTACATATAAACTTTATATTAAATATACATAAATTTTATGTTTACACTTTTTGCTTAGTAATAAGCAATACTAAGAAATACTAAGTATTTACTAAAGACAAAAATTACCTACCCATTTCTTTTACCAAAAAATAAAGTACAGTTACGATCACTGAATAGTTTACACTGTAATTTTTATATTGTAATTCTGTAAAATTGCAGTGTCGTACGGATTTGATAAATGTCAAAGTCAAAAAATCTCAAAAAGTCTGCTTTTCAAAAATTTCGCGAGTGTTGAAAAATAAAATAATAAAATAAATCATATTAAGACCATAATATATTTTATTTATAAAAATCTTCTTTCTATATTTTCCAGTTTGTTAAATTTTGTAAAATATATTTTTATTATTTTGATTTTTAAATTTTAATCAACCTCTAGGTACACCACTGGCAACGTCACTTTGACGCGAAATATGCATTTTAAACGAGGTAAAAATTGTAAAAAATCGGCTCTCAAGCCAGCCTGTAAACTATTCACTGACCGTAACTGTACCTACCTATTCATCAGATACTCATAAATCTTATCTGAGGCGTCACAATACCCGATGGTTTGGTTGTATCAGTATTCCTAAATAGGGCTTTTCATTCACAGTCATTTGTTTCGAGCTTCTGTCATATTTTGTATAATCCGTGTATATTAATATTATACACGGATTATACGACATTTGACAGGAGCTCGAAACAAATGACAATCGATGAAAAGCCCTATTGGAAACACATGACACATATATGTCTATTGAAAACAAAGCAATCCTCTCCTCAACCCAAGAGTCCAATGTTTTCTTAGGGTAGCCACTTGACATCATTATTAAGTACCATGAAAATTCTAAACATCCCATAATAGGTACTGACTATTTATAGAAATTTGAGTAAAGTGAAACGAAAGAAGATTAACACGTTGTTGGACGTTGGATTTTGAATTTTTTAGATTTTTCAGTAGAAGTTTCAGTAGATCGGTAAATTGGAGTTCAAATCAGTAGGTTTTATACAGTTTTCAGTGGGTCAGTAGATTGGAGTTCAAATCAGTAGGTCTACTGAAAAATCAGTAGACCTGGTAATAACCCTGGCAAAGGCTGACAGGCTCAGGGTTGCCAGATGAAATTTCAGAAAATCCCTAGACGGGAGCTTCAATTTCCCCTAGAAATCCCTAAATTAGTTTGATTTGAAACCATGAAAGTATTAATTTTGACTTCTACCATAGCTCAAATAATTGCACCTCGTTTGCGGAACCATTCAAAATTTCATTTGCGGATTTTCCGATTTCGAGATATAAGCAAATCAAAAGTGGAGATTTCGGCGCAGCGCTAAAAATAAATGTCGATTTTCAGGGTATAAAATGCCGTAAAGTCACTAAATAACCATATCACCTAATTGTACCTCGTTTGCGAATTATGAATAAACTGGTTTTACTTGAAAATTGAAAATGTTATAAAGGAAAAACGATTTTAATGTTGGTGTTTAAAATTAATGTATCCACATATATAGTATTTTTACTACAAAAACGTTATTACGTAGGTCAAAATTTTTGACGTAAGAGAACTGTCAAAACATTAGAATGTGACTTTCATTATTGTCATGTTTATTATAAACATGGCAATAATGAAAAGTCACATTCTAATGTTTTGACAGTTCTCTTACGTCAAAAATTTTGACCTACGTAATAACGTTTTTGTAGTAAAAATACTTTCATTATTGTCATGTTTATTATAAACATGGCAATAATGAAAAGTCACATTCTAATGTTTTGACAGTTCTCTTACGTCAAAAATTTTGACCTACGTAATAACGTTTTTGTAGTAAAAATACTATACTAGGATATTTTAATAATTGGATAAGCTTTATAATCATTTATTGAAACCCAAATACAAACTTATATTTTAACAGATAATATTTTAATGGTTGACATTAACCTTGACAGTTGACATCCCGTCTGTCTCACGGGTATGTTCGGTTTAGTAATACATAGTTAAACACCTTCCCCTCAAAGGTCCATTCTATGGGGGGGGGGGTTTGATTAGACGACCTGATTTTGAGCTGTTGGTCCTTTTGGGGCTGAAGTATTTATAGATGTTTTTGGGGGCTTAATAATTCCTAAGTTGGCAGTACTGTGAGGATCGTGATGGTGGTCATGATCAAGGTCCCTATACCATAGAGGTTGTATGGTAACTTTGACATTGACAAATGAAATATTGTCATCGTGACGTCACCCAGACGATCAATTTTACGAATTGTTTGTAAACATAATAGGTTTGTTCCAACACGACCGAGAACCGTCACGAAACGGTAACGCTCCTGCGCAGTAAACAAAATCCGTTCCAACAAAAATATGATCGTCATCGGATCGTCCTTCCCACTGTTCCAACAAGAATTGTGATCTTTCGGTGACGGTTTCGTGATGATCATTTCAGTAGTCGGGCAAATGCATAATGTGCTGGTTGGACTGAGGTGCGCACTAGGATTTAATTCTTTAACGTTTTTGAGCCTTTGATCGACTAAAAGTACACAAGCTGTCACCAACAAAAATGACAAATATATGATTACCGTCATGGGACGATAACTGGGCGATACAATTACGAACATGCGCACAACAAACGGTACAAGTAGTTTCGTGACGGTTTCTGGACCGTCCAAAAGTTCATGTTGGAACAAACCTTATAGGATACGTGGTTTGGAGGCTATATTTTGTTATTAAATATCGTTAGTGTTTTAATTTGTGTTTATATATTGAGATATAATGTATCTATAGATATCATTAAGTGTTTTTAGTATAATAACTTAAACCCAAAACTCTTTTACAAGAAGTGTTATATACGTTGACGCCTAGCCCTATTTCTTTCGCATTTTCTTTAAGCTCCACATACAGTTCCTGTAATATCTCTTGCGGTTCTTCACATCAAGTTTACATCATTTGTGTACTTTACAATCTGCTTAGACTTATTGAACAATATATCTAATTAAATCTATAGCTAATAGATCTATTATATGTACCTAATTGTTTCATAAAAAATTATAACCTAATATTGCAGTCATCTGAAGATCGTTTGAATAAACAATTATAAAGCAAATGAATATATAAAATAGAAAAAATTCCCTTTGTTGCACTGAAATTGTATTTTTTATAATTTACTGTTAATGTAAAACTTCACAGGTACCTATTGAATGGAATCATAATGTTTTAATAGTTTTAGATATTACAATCCAGTACCTAACGTAATCAGATGCTCTTATGTTAAACTTAAGGGAAAAACTACTAATTTTGATATGTACATAAATCTTTAGTTAAATCTCTTTTTCACCATGGTTTACACGTTAGAAGGAATTTATAATAATGTACTACATGCATTATCCCCAATTCAAAATGATTATATACCTACTCAAAATCATTTAAAAAAGTAAATTGTATTCAACCCATTATTAATATACCTAGGATATTTGAATGATTTAGTCGCATATATAAACACAAGAAAGAATCTACTTCCGCTTTAATTAAGTAGTAATGCTATTCTACTGCATATATTTAATTGCAATTATATTCTATGATTTTTGTAACTCTACAGGTATCTACCACATTTTTTAAAGAATATATTAAATAAATAGTCATTAAAAATCCAAACGTATTTTTTTTAAATTTACATATATTTTCAATCATTAAAAACATTCCTATTTTCCGAGTTCATTTCAATGAGTGAAGTGAATGAATTTGAATGCAGCATTCTGGGTGACGTCACTCCCGCCATTAGATTCTCGACGCTGATTGGTGGAAAGTTACCATGCAACCTGTCTATTTATGAACCTTGGGTCATGATTCTGTTTATTTTTTGTTATGTCACTGCCATTTGGGTGTGTGTTTACATTGTTCTGTTTATGTAAATTATTTTGTTTATGTCTTACGACAATGTTTTGCTTTTGGGCATATAGATTATCGGCTTGAGCTAAGTCAGGGTAAAACTCAGGTTCTAGTAGCAGCTCACTAGCTTGGGATTTTGTTATCGAGTGTTTCATTTGGTTTGTATTGCGCCTAACTATTCTATTGTTATACTCTTTTCTGACCCAGTATGATCTTGGTTCCTTAGCTTTTTCAATAACCACTGCTTTGTGCCATATTTCATCCCTTCTACTTTTCACTACTACCTTATCACCCTTTTTAAACTCAGTTACTGCTTTACGTGCTGTTTTATCATAATGTATTTTCACCTTCCCTTGTTGTTTGCACAGCAATCCATATGTTGTTTTCTGTATCTGAGGTTCTAATTGTTTACTAGTTATGGGTAGTTGAGTCCGTAAAGTCCTGCTTTGAAGAATCTGGGCCGGAGAGGCATGCAGTGCAATTATTCCTGTATTGTTATATTCCATTACAATTCACGAAAATCAGTGTTTGTTTCTACACTTTTCCTTAATATTTGTTTTGAGATGCTGACAGTCTTTTCTGCAAGACCATTACTTTGGTGCCACTCTGGAGTACATGTTGCAATAGTTATATCTTTTTCACGGTAATAATTCAAACATTTCTGTGACACAAAGGGTAAGTTGTCAGCAATTAAAAACTGTGGGTATCCAAATTTACTGAACAGATCTTGGAATGCACTGATTACAGAATTTGAAGTCTTATCTTTTAAAATGGCAAGATCTATCCAATGGGAAAGATAGTCTATAGTTACAAGATAGTATTTAGCTCCGAACTCCACTATATCAGAGGCAACTTTATTAAATCGTAACTTAGGTACAGAATGAGGTAACATGGGTTCCTTGAAATTCTTGGGTAAGTACTTTTCACATGTCCTACATTCTTTTATGAATGTTGTGATGTTGTCGTTAAGGTGGGGCCAATAAAATATTTTTCTTGCCTTATTTATGGTTTTGCTTATACCTAGGTGTCCTTTATGCATTATTGTCATGTAATTCTTTCTCAGAGCTGTAGGAACTATAATTTTGTCCTCAAGGAAGACTATACCAGCTTCAACGAAGATGCTATCTTTTAGCTTATAGTATGGTCTGCAATTTGCTGGTAGCATATTCTCTTTTGGCCATCCATTGAAGTAGTAGTCAAAAATTTTTGAAAGTGTTTCATCCTTACTCGTGAATTCTCTTAATTCAGATCGTTTCTCAATACTCATTGGTAGATGTTTGCTCACAGAATGTACCATTTCAATCATTTCAGGGTCGTTTTCCTGCACTTTTAAACTAGCACGTGACAACATGTCTGCGAAATGGATATTTTTACCTGAAACATATAATGTATTCAAGGAATACTTCAGAAGTTTCAACCTCAATCGTTGTAATCTCACAGATCCAATTTTACATATAGGTTTTGCCATAATAGATATAATTGGTTTATGGTCTGTCTGTACATCAACAATAGATTTATAAATGAAATCATGGAACTTTTGGGTGCCATAATGAATTGATAAAAGTTCTTTCTCTGTTTGGCTGTAGTTCACTTCGTGATCATTCATATTTCGAGAAGCGCAAGCTACCAGTTTTAAAATTTTATTCTCATGTTCTTGGAACATACAGCAACCTAATCCATTCTTGGAGGCATCACATTGTAGTATAATCTTCCTCTTTGGGTCAAATGACCTTAATGCAGGAGATTTAGTAATTATTTCTTTTAAGTTTTCAAAACACTTTTGTTGTAATGGGAGCCATTTAAATTCTACGTCAGATTTTAAAAGTTCACATAAAGGTTTAATATGCTCTGCCATGTTCGGGATGTATTTTCTAACATAATTAAAGCTTCCAATTATTCTTTGAAGTTCAGTTTTGTCTTTTGGTCTTTCCAATTTACAAAGAGATTCAACCCTATCTGGGTCTATTTCCATACCTTTCTCTGAGAATACTTGTCCCATAAATTTTACTTGCCTCTGGCAGTATTGAAATTTTTCTTTATTGAATTTGGCACCGGTTTCTTTGGCTCTTTTTATCACTTGTGCAACTGCTTTATCATGTTCCTCTTTATCTCGGCCAACTACTATCATGTCGTCATGTAAGATCTGAACATTTTCTAAGTCTCCAAAATTTCTTTCAACTTGTTCCTGGAATAAGTCTTGGGAGTTTGAAAGCCCATAAGGCAGAACCACATATCTGTAGATGCCAAAGGGTGTAGCAAAACTACATTTCCAAGAGGAGTTCTCATCTAATTCTAAGTGGTGGTACCCTTCAGCCAAATCAAATACAGTGAATATTTTTTCCCAATCATATTGGAGCACACTTCTTCAATGGTCTTGACTGGTTGTGGTTTTCGTATAATTTGACCATTAAGGTTTTGTGGATCTAGACATAATCTCAATGTACCATTACTTTTTTCAACAATTACTATACGGTTTATGCTGGCACGAGGGTCTATCTCATCCACTTTTACTATGGCTTTCCTCTGCACTAGCCTCTCAAGCTCGTTTTTTAGAGCATCTTTTATGGCGAATGGAACCTTTGTAGGTGGATAACTGACTGCTTCGAAATTTTTTGTAGTAGTTATCTTAAATTTCCCTTCAAATCTTTCATAGCCAGAAAATATTTCATGATGATCTGCTATGAATTGATCTTTCTCAACATTGTTGTTACATTTTTTAATATTTACCATTGTTGTTACATTTTATCTTATACCGGGTGGTGAATCGTAAAAAGGGCCATAGGAAACTCAATGTAAAATTCTGAATTGTTGAATTCCTGCTTCCCTAATTATTCTACATCAAAAGTCATGAGAGAATACTTGTAGAGAATTAAAATCTGTATTAAAATCAAAAGTTAAAATTGTTCTACGATTTAAATGCATTCCAAAATTTTGAAAAATATGATACATTTGCCACAATAGGTATGCGTGTAAAAGTAAGGCCACACGTTACTATTTAACTGACAGTGCTCACACCATTGACTGAATAAAAAAATCTTTATTATTAATCCTTTCTCCGCAACTGAGGGTATCTTATCAATTGTATTGTTTTTAAACAATAGATGATAAAATAAAAATATTGACAGTTCAAAAATGTGAACATTATTGCATTGTGTGTGGCCTAAGTTTGGGCTGAAAACTAAAATGTATTATATTTTTACAAAATTTTGGAATATGTTTAATTACGTAAACCAATTTTAACAGTGATTTCCAATACAGATTTCAATCCTCTTCAAATAGTTTCTAATGTCTTTTGATGTAAAATAATTATTAGGGAAGCTGGAATTCAACAGTTCAGAATTTTACATCGAGTTAATGCAAAACTTTGACGCATGTCAAAATTCTCAATTGTGTTTTAATTGTATTCATTTTTTTAGAATCCTGAGAAAACTAATAAATATTTTAAAAAAATTTAAACTCAGAATAAAAGACTACATTATTACCGAGGGCTGAAAGTCCCTGAAAACTTCTATAATGTTTATTTTAATACGTTACAGGGCTGAAAATAAAAGAGAAGTGTGATATTTAATTTCAAATATTTCATTCAATAGAATCTGCTTGTTTATTCTAAGGGGCTTTCCGCCCTCGGTAATAATGTAATATTGCATCCTGCGTTTAAATTTTTCTAAAATACTTGGTTTTCTCAGGATTCGAAAAAAATCATATTACGATTCAAATGACAGTAAACTCTCGTGACGTAATCTCACCCTTAATGTTCATTGGTTAGTCGATTTAGGCAACCGTAGTAATGGGTGCGTTCGGACGACCACAGCGGCTGGACAGCTGAGCCAGCAGTAGCTGTCAGACGTCACCGCTGGAAGCCAGCCGCTGAGAGATTTACTAAGCTTTCCCTATCACGGCTGGATGCAACCACTCAGCCGATTTCTGCTGGCAGCCAGCCGCTATGGTCGTCCGAACGCACCCATTGTCTAAGAACCGTGGTATGTACCATAGTCAAAATAACTCCTCCTGACTTAAAGGTAATCACTCCTTCGAAATATCATTTGCGGATATTCCATTTTCAAGTTATATCAAAATGAAATTTCTCGGGACAGCGCCAAAGTATATACAGTAAAACCTCGATACAACGGACCTCTATTTAACGGACTTCGGATATAACGGACAAAAACCCGGTCAAATGTAAAAAAATTAAAAATATCCTGTTTATATTACACATACTTAACCCTGCCCATACCAAGATACATTGCATAACAACGGGGTCCCCGTGGATCCCAAACGCTATATATTTTACAAAAAAATTCAATAAACTTTTTATTGTAGCATAATGAGGATACATTTCTAAATAGTCTGATTTATTTTAAACCTATTTTTATATAACGGACTTTCGGCTTTAACGGACACCCCGTCCCCCCAATTAGTCCGTTATAACGAGGTTTTACTGTATTTCCATTATCGGGATATTTATTAAAAGCTGTAAAAATAACAATAACTATATCATTTAATTTCTCCTGGTTTGAGGATTACGAATAGACCTGGTTTAAACTAAAAATCATAAAATTTAAAAATTTTCCGAAGAAAAAAATTTTCCATTTTGGTGGTCCTAAACTGTATTTGCAAAAGTATTATCTGTATTGTAATGTATATCTAAAATGATTGCCTCTGACGTAAGAAAATCCCTCCATTCGAAATTTCATTTGAGGATTTTCCGTTTTCGAGTTATAAAAAAATAAAAATTTTCGGCACCGCACCAAAGTGTTTATTTCCTTTTTGTAGATATCAAAAGCTGTAAAACCACTAAATAATCATATCTTTTAATTCCTCCTCGTTTGAGGATTATGAATATACCTTTTTACTAAACTAAAATTTTTAACTTTTAACTAAAAATCATAAAAATTAAAATTTTCCGAAGAAAAAAGATTTCCATTTTGGTAGGCCTAAACTGTATTAGCAAAAGTATTATCCACCATATCTAAAATAATTCTTCCTGATTTGAGGATAATCCCTCCATTCGAAATTTCATTTGCGGATTTTCCGTTTTCGAGATATACAAATAAAAAGTCGAGATTTCGGCGCAGCGCTAAAAATAAATTTTCATTTTCTGGGTATAAAAAGCCGTAAAATTGCTAAATAACCATATCACCTAATTGCTCATCGTTTGCAGATTATAAATAAACTGGCTTTAATTGAAAATTTTATAAAGAAAAACGATATAAACGTCGGTTGTGGTTGCCTGAATGCATCATTTTCCGTCTAAAATACCTTTTATTCTAGTGTTATTTCTATGTTCAAAAAGTTGGACGAGTTTAAAATGAATGGTTTTTGAAAAAAATAAGATCAAATTATAGAGCGCATTTTTAAATTTTCTTAAAAAATCTTTCTTTTTCTCCGTGTAACTTGAAAATGAACAGATAGAGTAATAAAAAATAAAAACGAAATTTTTATCTAAAAACTCTACATTTTTGTATCATATCTTTTTTTCGTATCTTATCATTTTCGAGTTACATGGAGAAAAAGGAAGATTTTTAAGGAATTTAAAAATGCGCTCTATAATTTGATCTTACTTTTTTCAAAAATCCTTCATTTTAAACCAGTCCAAGTTTTTGAGCATATAAATAACACCATAATAAAAAGTATTTAAGAAGGAAAACGATGTATTTAAATTCTGATCAATTTTTTTGCAGCATATCTCGCTTAGTTTGAATGTAATCGACATTTAATACTGCTCATTTTAAAGGCCTTTTTAAGCACTACCAAAGTTATTAGTACCATTATACACCTAAAATCAACCATTTCTGTTATTTCAAGTTGAATACACCGATTTGAACATGCACCAAAAAACAAACTCTTCTCACCTACCATACCCCTTTTTGTATTATAACTAGAAGATTTATGAAGGAATGAATCTCTTTGTTTTTTTATAAGCTACAAAAAAATTTGATATAGTTTTTTTGTTAGATGCATAGTTTTTAAGTTATTCGCAAAAATCCGCCCGAAAGGGCATCATTTTTCAATGGAAATGGCCAATTTTCAACCATGAATAACTCAAAAAGTATTGAGTTTTCAAAAAATAATTAAAACAGTTTTTGCTTAGAATTAAATTCTCTAGCCTCTTCTGTGGCTATTTTATCCAAAAAAAATTTTCACCCCCGAGAAGGGGTGAGAACCACCCCCAAGATAAAAGCGCACATCGACATAGTGTAGACTTTGTTTTTTGAGCTATTCCCTACTTACTGTGAAAATATCAAGTAAATCGATGTAGTAGGATGGAATTCGGAGCCAAATACCCTCATTGACTGCCCTATTAGAGAGGCAAACAGTAGATCTTGAGTCCGATTAAGTTGGCCACCCTTGCCCGAGTTACACTGTTGTATGTATATACATATTTGTATACAACATACAATAGTGTAACTCTAGGGCAACGACTTGTTGAGGTTTTTCTCCAGTGTGCACTCTCAAATGTTTCTTCAAAGGACTGGCTTGAGTAAACTGCTTAAAACAAATTTCACACTTGTAAGGTTCTTCCCCAGTGTGCAGTCTCAAATAATTTTTCAAATTTCCTGATGTAGTAAATTTTTTAAAACAAATTTCACACTTGTAAGGCTTTTCTCCAGTGTGCACTCTCAAATGTGATTTAAAGTACTTGCATCACTAAATGGCCTAAAACAAATTTCACACTTGTAAGGTTTTTCTCCAGTGTGCACTCTCAAATGTTTTTTCAGATCACTTGCTTCACTACATTGCTTTAAACAAATTTCACACTTGTAAGGTTTTTCCCCAGTGTGCACTCTCAAATTCTTTTTCAAACTTTATTCCTGATGTAGTAAATTTTTTAAAACAAATTTCACACATGTAAAGGCGTTTCTCCAGAATGAAATCTCAAGTGTACATTCTGGATTGATTTGGCTAATTTTGATTTTTAAATATTTGTAAGATTTTTTTGTAACCCAATGAGGGTTTAGAAGGTGAGAAAACAGGATAAAATTATAAAGAGAATAGTTAAAACAATTTTATTTTTACATACAAACAGTTATACATACTCTTTTGAATTGACTCTAAATTAAATTAATTAAGAAACCGGAAACTGTAAAACATGTTTTATATGATTGCGATGCGTTGGACCGCAAAAGAAAAAAACTATATGGGCAACGAAGACAAGACCCTGGTATATTTAAGAAATACCAAGCAAAAGGCCTGTACAAACTTCTACCGGGTAGAAAAATCCTCATCTGGGTCTAGGAAATAACAATGGGCTGCAAACACAATAAGCTTCAGCGATAACCGAGATATTTTGGATCAGACGAGTCCAGGGAAAAACTGCATACAAATAACTTAAAACAAATTTTACATGTCTTAAGTCTTTCTCAAGTGTTCTTCAAATAACTGGCCCGAGTAAACTGCTTAAAACAAATTTCACACTTGTAAGGTTTTTCCCAGTGTGCACTCCTCAATGTGCTTTCAAATGACCTGCTTGACTAAATTGCTTTAAACAAGTTTCACATTTGTATGGTTTTTCAACAGTGTGCACTCTCAAATCACATTTGAGAGGATTTTCTTCAGTGTGAGTCATCAAATGATTTTTCAAACTTCCTGATGTAGTAAATTTTTTAAAACAAATTTCACACTTGTAAAGGCCGCGTCTCACCATCAAATAATTTGATCAAACAGTTTGAGCAAACTTGACGTACTTGAGGAAGTACGTCAAAGTGACGTCACAATTGCAGTTTTTTTTGAAATTCTAAAAATCTGTGCTCTCACTATCAGTCTAGTTTGATCAAATTTTTTGTATTGAGTTGTCTAACTTGTTTGTACTTTATTTAAAATTAAAATTTTTCATTATTATCCACAATGAACACTCAGGATGTGACATCACTAACTGTCACTTTCAGTTTGCTCAAACCAGTTTGATCAAATTATTTGATCGTGGGACGCGGCCTTAAGGTTTTTTTTTCTTCAGTGTGCGCCCTTAAATGATTTTTCAAAGTACTTATTTGAGTAAATTGCTTAAAACAAATTTCACACTTGTAAGGTTTTTCCCCAGTGTGCACTCTTAAATGTTTTTTCAAATCACTTGCTTGAATAAACTGCTTTAAACAAATTTCACACTTGTAAGATTTTTCCCCAGTGTGTACTCTAAAATGTATTTTCAAACTACCTGCTTGACTAAATTGCTTAAAACAAATCTCACACTTGTAAGGTTTTTCTGCAGTGTGCGTCCTTAAATGATTTTTCAAAGTACTTTTTTGAGTAAATTGCTTAAAACAAATGTCACACTTGTAAGGTTTTTCCCCAGTGTGCACTCTTAAATGTGTTTTCAAATGCCCTTGACTAAATTGCTTTAAACAAATTTCACACTTGTAAGGTTTTTCTCCAGTGTGCACTCTCAAATGTTTTTTCAAATCACCTGCTTGAATAAACTGCTTTAAACATATTTCACACATGTAAGATTTTTCCCCAGTGTGCACTCTTAAATGTTTTTTCAAAGTACCTGCTTGACTAAATTGCTTAAAACAAATCTCACACTTGTAAGGTTTTTCTTCAGTGTGCGTCCTTAAATGATTTTTCAAAGTACTTATGTGAGTAAATTGCTTAAAACAAATTTCACAGTTGTAACGTCTTTGTACAGTCGCAACTACATTTTTATTTAATATTTTTCCTTCGACTTGTTGACCTGTATATTTCCCTTTATCCGATGAATGTAACGTTTCCATTATTTGCATTCTATTCTCCTCCTGGGAACAACCTAAAATATAAACGAACAATAAACATTTTACTGGAACAGAAAAATTATTGCCGCAAAAATAGACTAGGAGCCGGTATTGGAACTGTGCAAGTTCGGAAAAGCGACACCTGGTTTCATAGCTCAGCAACATTTTTAGTACTTTTAATTATATTAGCCAATTATATTAGTCCTGGTTGCTGGATAATTGTCAAGCCCATAGCCCAAAAAAATTATAAGAAGAAAAAGTAAGATTTAGGTTATGTTATTAACAGGAAAACAATAGGGAACTTGCATAAATTTTTAAATTCGAAAAAAATGTTATAAATCACAACAGAACATAATTTAAAACAAGTATCAAAGATAAAAAAGTTTTGTTTGTCTTTCGTTTGGCCCCTAAAGACGATTAAAAATTCAAATTCAAACAGGTGGTCCAAAACGCATCGTGACGTCACTTGGTTTTACATTTACATTTTTGCAATAAAGTAAACAGAATTTTAAGTTAGACGTTATAAACGTCAGTAGAAAATACATTTATGTGACGTTACAAGTGTTTTTGATCGTTTGACCTATTCATAGAAAATTTGTACTTTTACAAAATGGTTTTATTTTCAATAGTAAACCTTCGTTCCTTTCCTTCAAAAACAGTATAAAACTACAATTTTAACAAACTGGTATATATTATTACAATGAAATACGATAAATGTCATTAGAATATAAATATTTTTGACTTATTCCACGACGATGAGCTTGCCAAATACCCAAGTAGGTGGAGGCCAATAAACTAAAGAATGAGAAGAAGAATATACCTAAATATAAGGTTGTGTCTAGTTATACGCTAACGTGTACGCAAATAAAAAAGTTAGAGTGTCAGTGATTTCTTATTTTTTATTTGTTTAGTGTTTGTTTTTAAATTAACTACGGAGTGCGGACAATTATTTAGTTCTTTTAATGAGTTTAAGAACATTTTAAAACAGTACGCAAAAGATAAGAGACTATAAATTAATATATATTTTTTTTAGTTATAAATGAAATAGTATTACCGTAAAAGATTAAAATAAAAGGAAGACCTAAAGCTTTCACAATAATAATTAACTTGTTTTGAAGCTATTATCCTTGTGGCATTTTTGTAATCAACTATTCTAAATGGGAACTAAGCCACAATTTAACTAAAAAATTGATTTTATTAACGTTTCGACTTCTAAACCGGATGTCGTTGTCAAAATACAAAATATTATTAAATTAAACAAAAATGTTGTTGCTTAGTAAAAAATTTTTTCCAATAATTTATTTAATCTGACTAATTTTTGTATTTTGACAATGACATCCGATTTGGACGTCTAAACGTTAATAAAATATTTTTTTTAGTTAAATTGTGGCTTATTTTGCATTTAGAATAGTTGATTATAATAATTCACTTATGTATAAAAATTATTTTAACAATATTTTGTACCTACATGTCATGTCAACTAAATACATATAATTATTTTGCTAACCTAAATATATACTTTTATATATACACATTGATTTATTACAATTAAGTTTGAAACATCTGAATAGTTCTGCTTCCCTTCCCTTAACAAATATGTTTCCATCAAACAAACACTAAACATATCAAAATAGCATGTACCAAAATATATAGTAACTGCGCAAGCTAAATAATGACGTCACTGGCTTGATGAAGTTTAATTCGCGTCTACCTAACTTTCTTATTTGCGTACACGTTAGCGTGTACCAAGACACAGCAAAATATAACCATAATAAAAACTAATGCAAAACTATGTGACGTCACGTGCCGTTTGAACTATTTTATACCGCTGAAGACTTTAAATATGTATTTCTAAGTTATTACGAGTTTTTGAAGAGTGAAATTTTGGAAATCTCATTTTTAAACAAAACTGAACATTATTATCTAATAAAAAAAATGTGCAAGTTCCCTATTGTATGTAGTAAATAAAATTAATTATTAAAATACAGTACTACAAGCAAAATACAATTAATTAAATTTACTTTTATAATAATTGCATATCATATCAATATTGTGGAGCAACATATAATTTTTCTTCTTCGATGACAGTAGGTATGAAATATACGTCAATTTGACAATTTCAATTGACAATCTGAATTATTTAAAAAAGTTGTAAGATTTCTCCCATATTCGCGCACGATCGTTTCTCGTATCCCCTCCAAGTACTTGCACACAGCGAATAGGTGAAATTTGCTAATCATTTTAGGCACGATAAGAGTGTATAATTTAAATAGTAGAACCGAAAAGAAAACGAATGATTTAGGTATTATTACTTAAAATTTTTCATACTTATTTACTAACACCCTGTATATCATTGTGTGTTCATTCTCTAATTTTATTTCACCTTTACCTTTTTTCTTAGTCTCAGTTATTGCTAGTATGTCTAATTCCGTTGTTAATTCCAAACAACTTTTTTTAATAACAATTTTCGATATTGTGAAATTTAACGATACTTTACTCTTGAGTGATATTCATATTTTTTGACATACCTCGTATAAAATTCAGTAAATTTGATATTTGATGATTGAATTTTAGATTATATACGATGCAGACTATTTTAAAAAGAATAACTTTTTTTCGTAAAACTGATAATAAAAAAGTTATCAATAGGTTTCAAGTTAGGCAGACATACTGTATAAGAGCTAAAAAAAATTTTTGCTGAACATTTATTATTGTTGAAGTTTATTGTTAAATGTATTTTAGGTAAGTTTTACAGAAAAAAATTTTGATCACTTTATATAAACATTTTTTTAGCTGGTAATTTTCGGTTTTTGTATTACATTTTTGTTATCTTTCTTAATTTTCTCAAAAAGAAATATAGCCCGATCAAAGAACAATCTGACCTCAAAAAAAAAATAAAGGAAGGATGAAAATTTGGGAACAGGTAGTTGAAATTGTCTATTATTTTATAAAAAAAAGTTTACAATTCTACACCCCCTCCATTTTACAAAAATAGGGAAATAAGGGTTGGTTTTTCATTAAAAGTGCTGTATTTCGGAAAATAAGGCAATAATAACAAAAAAATATATTTAAAAATCATCAAGGTACTTTTATCCTAACATCTTGACTAAAAACTTTGTTTGCATCTTGATTCGTTTCTAACCTATAGCCCTTTTTAAAGTACTTAACAGGGGCGCTTATTTGAGTTACGCGCGCAACAAAAATGTCACATTTTAAAATTAACTAACTTTTAAATCGATAATTTGAGGCATTTATCAAACATTAAAATGTACGAAAAAAACACAATACCTTTAGAAAAATATCAATTTTAACGTGAATATATTTTCATTGTGAATTACAAATTATTCAATTTAGAAAAATATGTTTTAAAATATACTAATACAAGTTTTGAGAGCAACAAATATTTTTTGTCACAAAAATTTACATAATCATTTAAATTAAAATTCCTTTTAGATTTACGTTTTAAGATGGCTAATTAACATTTAGATTTAAAATTGCACAACGTCACTTTAAAGGATAAAAATTTGTATGGCGATAAAAAATGGATACTTTTTTGATTTTTATTTTAAGTCAATTTTCAAGATTTCAATCAATAATATCTTTGTTGAAAATTCATAAAAAACTTTAAAAATATGCTTGTCGGTACTTGAAAATGTACTCTTTCGAAAGCGGTATCTATTTTTCTTATGCATAGAATACTTTTTAAATAAGGTTCACTTATTATAAACAACTACAAAAAAATATCATGTTTTAATAAAATCGATGCCATTCTTTTCTAAAAGCCTTTTTTTTAATGAAAATATGGGAACATATTAAAAAAGGCTTGAATAACATATTACATACATATACAACACGCCTATTGCAAAGGTAAAAATAAATGGGGCATGTAAACACAGGTGAAAAAGTTGCTTAAAAGAGAAAACGGCGCGCTTCCTAAACACAGTAGTCGAACATAACCTAAAAAATTGGAGCAATGTTCACGCTGCAATGTTTTGTTATCGTTTTCGGCTGTCAAAGTTTTTGAATAGGGCTTTTCATCGATTGTCATTTGTTTCGAGCTTCTGTCATGTGTCACATAATATTAATATATCTACGTCATACGTTATTGGTATATACCATGATACAAACCAAAAACGTATGACGTAGATATATTAATATTATGTGACACATGACAGAAGCTCGAAACAAATGACTGTGGACTGTGAATGAAAAGCCCTATTTAAACTTATTATCAATAAAAGTGATCTGTTTGTTATAAAATAATTATGTAAATATTTACAATGAGTGGGAACAGTGAAACAAATAATAATAATTCTTGTTTTATTTGTGAAAAACATTTAGAATATGATAACGAAAAAATTGTAATTTTCAAACCTGGAACTAAAACATTAAAAAGTGTAAGTTTAGAAAGAAAAGATGATAGACACAAAATGCTTTTGGACTGTGATGAAATTAGGATGTAGACAAAAATATGTATTAAAAATAGGAGAAACGTTTTCATGCTGCATGCGGAAGTTGTCAAACTGGTAATTGTACAAATCATAAAAAGAAGACATTATAGTTTCTGATGATGAAGATGATAATAGTTTAGATGGTAGCTGCCAAGAGACCCAAAATTATGATTTTACAGTTAATTCTATTATAAATAAAGTTGATTCAGACACAAATTTTACATCAGACGAAGATGAAAATGAACTTTGAATAATTTAGATTAATTAATTAAATGTAAACAGTGACGATCCAGTTCGATATACAATAAACGATTTTTCATTGCACCTTTTATCATTTTAGTACTTCATACTCATTTGATCCTTTATAACTTAGGAAGCAACATCAGCGCGCGAAAAACGCGTTCCAAGATTGCAACTTTAATTTTGAATATTCTGTCGAGATATCCGGCACACATATTCGTAATATAGTAAAGAATTGTGGTACAGAGCCCAATTTAAGAAACATGTTAGTATGTAGAAATTACTCTAAAATTAAATTAAATATAAAAAACGAGTCTGTACCGCTTTAAGAAGAACAAAAAAATACAGTTTCTTAAAATAAATTTTTTTATCCCATGTCTAGATTTTGTGTCACAATGGAATTACTCAAAAACGATTATCTATAACAAGAAATCGAACTTGACTGACATGGCAACATTTAGCGCGCCTATGAGTATAATAATTATTGTTATCACATTACTGTGCCTTTGTTTCTGATAGTATAGATAGTGTATAGTGCATAGATATAACAGAATAGATTAGGCCAGTTCGAAAAATAGCGTAACACGGAACAGTTCGGGTCGGTGGTCTATCTATCTCTCTCTACCGGCGCTTAGCTTTCTCTCTCTAGCATATGATGGCCGCCGCCTGTGTGTCACTGTCGTTCCGTTATTCCCACCTCTTGGTAGATACGCTCACACTCGCACGACAGACAAAGATAGCTAGACCACCGTACTTGATATCGGCGTTACACCCCGATGCATTGAGTGGCATATGACTAGCCTGATCTATTTTCTTTACATATCTCTGGTATAGTGTCACTGACACTGTAGTACTGCCGACACACTGTTGCCGCACTGTTGAAAGTTCGGAGAACTATCGAAAAAAAATATTGATGACGCGCTGATGTAGCCTCTTAATAGAGTAGGTACATTTATTTTTAATTAAGTTAATTTAATTTTTAAATGAACTTTAGAAAACCTAAGAAATATTTAGTAAAAGAAATATTTTTTGGGAAATTTTGATATATTTTCATTTTATATGTTTATATTGAAATAATTAACTTAAAAATACAAGTACATATGTACTTTAAAATGATAGTTTTTCAAATTATTAACTTAATTCAAAAAGAAAATAATATAGGATGCGTGCACGCGCATGTAAGTATGGTTCGTTCAGGTAAGTATGGTTTGTTCAACAGTAAATGGTTTGAGTTCAATTAGTGCGGTCGTAAATATTATTAAATTTATCTGACCTGGCCCATTGTTAAGACCCACCCGGAGCGATAAGCCATCGAGATAGACAGAGTTGATCTTTTGCAATTAACACTGACTAGACGGTACTCCCATAATAAATCCTAAAATAAATTTGACCTGAAACCGGGTCTTTTATACTATTATCGGTTAATCCGGGCTGTTTGTAGTGGTAACTAATTGAATTTAACCATTTACTGTTTAACATACCATACATAGGTAGGTACTTACAAGAAAAACCAAAGTTTTCAGTTCTTTTTTCAAAAATTCAAAAAAAAAATTTCCAAAATTTTTCCACTGGCCCTAAATTTTTTTTGAACATTTTTGGAAAATCTTAATCTTAAGCCCTTAATAGATCCGTAAAGAGTTTGTTCACCAATTTTCAGATTAGTTGATACAAAACTAACCGAATAAGACCGTTTTAAAATTTTTGGTTTTCAACCCTTATTAAAAATAGGCTATATCTCATAAAATAATCGAGATCTAAAAAAAAATTTAAGACCAATCTTTAAGGTTAAATCACTCTGATGACTATTTTATTTTTCACTGTTACATTTTTTTATTATTTCATTATTTTTAAAATACAGCACTTTTAATGAAAAACCAACACTTATTTCCCTATTTTTGTAAAATGGAGACGGTTTAGAATTGTAAACTTTATCTTATATAATAATAGACAATTTCAACTACCTATTCCCAAATTTTCATCCTTCCTTTAATTTTTTTGAGGTTTTTATAAAGTTTTGTGTTCCTTGACCATGATTGTTTTGTGATTTCATTTATAAAGTAAAATAATTTAGTGCATTTTAAAGATTACATCCTAAGCTTTAAAAAAACACTTATAAAAATGTAATAGATCTGTTCAAACTTGAGTAATACCGTCTTAAAGTGGTGGTAATTCTATAGAACTACGAAGATTTCAAAAATTACATTTTTGAAGACGTTATATCATTTGAATTAAATTTTGGAGATTTTTTTTGAATAAAACATCATGCATCATCATTAGTGTGATGCTTGAAAGGTAAGTTATGCAAAATTGAGAGTTTTATAAGAGAAATTGTATTAGTTACACATTTTTAAATCATTTTTAAACAAAATTCATGTAAGGCTCACTTTCCGCCCCCACCGTACTTATGACCATACATTTTATTTCTTTTTATTATAACCATAAGATAGCTTAAGTATTCTTCTTTTAGATTCAATTTGTAAAATTTCATTTGATCCATTAGTTAAAGAATTACATTAAAATATTTCAACCGTGCACTTCGCCGTACGCTAGTTTACAGAGCGCCAATGTTTGAGAGAAGGGTGACTTTAGCGTTAAAAATAAAAAAATTATAGAAGATACAGATTTAATTTTAGAAAATTCTTTATATAAGGTTTTTTGTAAAATTTTCTGAATTTTTCAAAGTCAGTTTTGTTCCAAAATTTATATTTTCGGAGTTATTTAAAAAAACATCAAACTTCGTAGTTCATTTGTTTAATAAAAAATGAAGCACCCACTTCTCGAGTAGAACTTTTTGATATGTTGTTTATTAAACATTTCTTAATGAAATTACAAAAAGTTCTATCTTGTTTGATTTTTTCCGAAGTAAAAATCTATATGCACTCCCCTATAACTGAACAATTATTATTTTAGTTTGGTAGCATCTGTAGAGTATCAAATAATGAATAACATTTCCAGCGATGCGCGAATAAAAAAACTCATAAAAATGAAAAAAATTGAATTCTGGGAGTGAGGTAGTGGTGAGACCACTTCCGTCTGGAAAAATTTCTGATTCGGTTTCTTTGTGAATTCCCATTCAAAAATGTCCCCTTTAACAAATCTGAAGGGTGTCGGGCGGAATTTTTGGGCAGAAATTGTTTAAACAATTTTTTTAAACAAATACAAAAGATCACTTTTTTTGCTCCGGAACATATATTTTTAAGTTTTGTGGGTCATTTTAAACAAGAAAGGTATCTTGTAAATTTTCTCAAAAATTAATAGTTTTCGAGTTATAGGCGATTTAAAATCTGAAATGTGCGAAAATACGCGTTTTCGATGCCAAAAAACTCATATTTAATTTATTATTTTTGAGGTTGCCAGATACTTTGAAGTTTAAACATTCAGCTTCAAGATTCTGAAGAGTGATGGCGTCTAACTTTAATTTAAACCGTTATTTTTTAATTGTTAAATATGCATGTCCATCCGATTTTTTTGCCGGTGCGGTGAGCTCAATTTCAAAAATCTCCTATTTTCCTCTGAGAAATATTTTTACTAGATTCTTTGGGATATTCTAAATAAAATAAGTTTCTTGACATTTTTCTCAAAAGTTAATAGTTTTGAAGTTATAAGCGATTTAAAATCCAAAAATGCGTTTCTTTTTGGCATTTTTCGGATTTTAAATTGCTTATAGACAAGGCGAAAACGGCGGGTTCTTTATACTTAAACGGCGGGAAAATATTCCCACGAGATTTTTTTGCATAATCACGTTCATGAGACATTCCAGAATAAGATTCAAGAAGTCGCCCACGCGAAAGTGGCCCAAAATTTTTTTAACAATTTTTTTTTATCAAATTGCAAAAAATCAATATTTTGGCCGGAACAATTTTTTTTAGGTTTTTGGACCATTCTAGATAAAAAAAAGGTCTCTTATAATTTTTCTCTAAAGTTAATCGTTTTCGAGGTAAAAGCATTTAAAATTGAAAAAAACGAAAAATGGCGATTTTCAAGGCTTAATAACTCGGTTAAAAGTTATTACTATGAAAGTCAGAAAGTAACTAAATCATAGTTTAAAGCCCCCTACAAGTATGAATGATGAGTACGAAAGAGATGTCATTCAGGCAGTCCAATGGCGCATCTCACTCGCACTCACATTTACAGCCGCGTCAATACGATCTTACCACTCATTATTAATAATTAAAAATAACAGCTTAGTAATAAATTAATAATCAACTATTTTAAATGGGAAATAAGCCACAATTTTACCAAAAAAATAATTTTATCAACATTTCGACGCCCAAGTCGGGTGTCGTTGTAAAAATACAAAATAATACTAGATTAAACAAAAATGTTGTTGCTTAGCACAAAATTCTTCTAATAATTTATTTATTCTGACTCATTTATATCGACAATTCAGACATGTATTATACATTTTAAAGTAGAAGACTTTAAAAAATGATATTGCCAATATTGATGAGTTGCGTTCCTGGGACGACTTTACTAAAAGATAGTTCATTCGATTACCTACATGAAATCAACCTCAACTCAAGAATATCCGCCACAATAAAAATCATAGCATGTGATCTGTCTTTAAAAAGACAACCAAATGCAACGGTGGTAGTAAAGTTCTCGCGCTAGAGATTCCATAGTAAATCACGAGGAAAAACCAGGAAAAAACCTCCTGATACTATCCCGACATCGTAAGTATTTGGGCTTACATTTAGTTTACTCTCAAAACTAATACCAAATTCTGACTTTAATATAATATAAAGTATAAGTAAAGTGTAATATAAAGTATATAATTTAATATAATATAAATTATAAATAATATTAATAATACATAGATATTATACAGGGTGTAACGAAAATACAGGTCATAAATTTAACCACATATTCTGGGACCAAAAATAGTTTGATTGAACCTAACTTACCTTAGTACAAATGTGCATATAAAAAAAGTTACAACCCTTTGAAGTTACAAAATGAAAATCGATTTTTTTCAATATATCGAAAACTATTACAAGTTTTTTTATTGAAAATGGACATATAACATTCTTATGACAGTAGCATCTCAAGAAACAATTATAGGGAAATTTGGACACCCTATAAAAATTTTATGGGGGTTTAGTTCCTTTAAACCCCCCAAACTTTTGTGTTCGTTCCAATTAAATTATTATTGTAGTACCATAAACACAATATTTCTAAAACTTTTTTGGCTCTTAGTACTTTTTCGAAAAGTCACTTTTTATCGAGATATTTTGAATATTTGTCAAATCCACCACATATTTGTATATGGTTAAGTACGATTATGGATACTTGGTCATAATATGAAAAATTATTGAATGATTTACATTTTTAAGTATATTTTGAACCGTATTAAAAAAGAAGCCATATCTCGATAAAAGGTGCCTTCTCGAAAAAATACAAAGAGGCAAAAAAGTTTTAAAAACATTTTGTTTAACTAATGGTATCGCAGTAATCGTTTAATTGGAGCGTACATAAACATTTCGGGGGTTTAAAGGAACAAAACCCCCATAAAATTTTTATGTAAACATATTAAAAAAGAAGCTGCAACTCGATAAAAACTGCCTTATCGAAAAAATACGAACAGCCAAAAAAGTTTTAAAAATATTGAATTTAACTAATGGTATCACAATAATAATTTAATTGAAACGTACAGAAAAGTTTGTGGGGGTTTAAAAGAACAAAACCCCCATAAATTTTTTATGGGGAGCACAAATTGAACTATAATTTTTCTTTAAGATGATCCTGTCATAAGAATGCCACATATCTATTTTCGATAAAAAATCTCGAAAAAATCAATTTTTATTTTGTAACTTCTAAGGGCTATAACTTTTTTTCTGTGCATATTTGTACTAAGGTAAGTTAGGTTCATTCGAACTATTTTGGGTCCCAGAATATGTGATTTAATATATGACCTGTATTTTTGTTACACCCTGTATAAATAATACTAAAATATAAAATATGTACTAACTCTAATTAATGACACAAATTTCTTCAGGATCATGAAGGGGGGCTTTAAATTTGATTTAGTCACTTTCTGACTTTCATAATAATCATTTTTAACCGAGATATTAAGTCTTAAAAATGGCCATTTTCGCGATTTTCAAATTTTAAATTACTTATAACTCGAATACGATCAATTTTAGAGAAATTTAGTCCGGAATGGTCCGACAAATCTAAAAAAAAATTCTCCGTGCCGAAAATATTGATTTTTGCAATTTGATTAAAAAAAATTGTTAAAAAAAATTGGTCCACTTTTCGCGTGGGCGACTTCTTGAATTTTATTCTGGGGTGTCTCACGAATGTGATTATGCAAAACAATCTTATGGGAATATTTTTTCCAACGAAACCGCCGTTTTCGCCTTGTCTATTATAACTTTAAAACTATTAACTTTTGAGAAAAATGTCAAGAAACTTATTTTGTTTAACATATCCCAAAGAATTTAGAAAAAATATTTCTCGGAGGAAAATATGAGATTTTTGAAATAGAGCGCGCGCCGCACCACAAAAAAATCGGTATAAATTAATGTTAGACGAGATCACTCTTCAGAATCTCGAAGCTGAATGTTTATTCTTCAAGTTAAGTATCTGGCAACCTCAAAAATACTAATTAAAATATGAGTTTTTAAGCCTCGAAAATGCGTATTTTCGCATTTTTCAGTTTTTAAATCGCCTATAACTCGAAAACTATCAATTCTTAAGAAAAATTACCTTTCTCTAATAAAGATACCTTTCTTTAGAATGACCCAAAAAAAACCTAAAAATATATGTTCTAGAGAAAAAAAAACGTGATCTTTTGTATTTGTTTAAAAAAATTGTTTAAACAATTTCTGCCCAAAAATTCCACCCGACATCCTTTAGATTTGTTTAAAGGGGACATTCTTGAATAGGAATCCACAAAGAAACCGAATCAGAAATTTTTTCAGACAAGAGCGCGCTCACCACATGGACTAGGACTAGCGAGTAGCTTTTAATTTATTTATCCCGTCGCGTCCCCGGAAAGTTTGATGCGCCACTGTCGACGCATGTCCCACTAAAAAGTGACGGCACAGTGTTCATATGTTTTCTTTTAGGTTCTACTATTTAAGTTATAGACTCTTATCGTGCCTAAAATTATTAACAAATTTCACCTATACCGGTTCCTAGTTTAAAAGGGATATACAGTTATCCCAAACCATTTTTTCAGTGCGTCATTAATTTTGATGTCGCGTTTTAAGAATGTCGCGTATCACTGCATGACATTTTTAGTTAAATCTGACAGTTGTCAGAATTATTTATATTTATATACTTGGGAAGACGAAGTCGATGAGGAGGCCAGGAACTTCCTGGGAACGCGTTCATGGAAAAGAACAGTGGTAAATCGAAATGATTGGAGAAGCTTGTTGAAGGAGACCAAGGCTCGATTTGGGCTATAGTGTCATTGGATGGATGGATGGATTTATATTTATGCTTATATAAATATCGACATTTATACAAATATTTGCCAGAATATTAATATTTAAAATATTTTAAGGAAAAAATAAATAAATATATAACACAATTTCACTATACAATGTCCGAATATACCAATGACATGAAATATATATTTACGTTGTTGACAAATTTCTAACCTAGAATTACAATAAATGTCATTTTATCCGTTAACATTGTGAAAGTACTGTCACGATAGATTACATTTGTTTCAAATTATCTTTATTCGCATTATGGATTAATTATCTATTTTAATTTAGAGTATTGTAATTGTCAACCAATTATAGATACAGCTATAATAGTCTCAGGGCCGGTTGTTCGAACGCTAATCAACATTGATCACTATCAAATATTTAATTACTGTCACAACTGTCAATGTTAACTTTGGTTGGGTTGCTGAAAACATAGTTAATTATAATTATGAGATTAGTTAGTCAATTAACATAACAATTATTAACATTATTGATTAACTAATTTCATAATTGTCATCAATAATTATGTTTTCGGCAACCCAACCAAAGTTGACATTGACAGTTGTGACAGTAATTAAGTATTTGATAGTGATCAATGTTGATTAGCGTTCGAACAACCGGCCCTAAGAGCTAGAGCCGAAAAATCATCGTCATAAGTAATATGAAGTTTGGCATGTGAAATGTGTCCATTGTATATTGATAATTATTACTTCTTTCAGGCTGACACCTCAGTGGATACAGGAAGTAGCAATAAGGGATGAAAGGGAAAAGTTAGTGTAGTCATTAAAGGATTTCACCTCCTATTTTGTTAAACCTCCATAGATTTGCATGAAAATTGGTAACTAGCTAGAGCAGGGGTGGGCAAACTTCTTTTAGTAAGAGCCACAAAATATTTTTGGTCTATTACCAAGGGCCGCAATATTTGTTTCCTTAACATGTTCGAATTTTTAACTTTTTACTAATTTTGGTTAAGGGGGAGGGGGCATGGTTTCAAATCAACATTTCAAACACCTTTTCTTGAATTTTGTTTGAAATTATGGTAGAATTATTTTATTTTTAAATTAAATAAACATATTCAGTACAATTCAAAGATTATTAAAAAAAAATTCAAGACCAAATATTGAAAAATAAGCCAACGGTGGCAAATTTTTACAGGCAGCTCAAAAAAAAATTGATTTTGCAGTAGAACTCGTCAATGGTTCATATGAAACACAGAATTCTAAAATATTTTATTAGTTTATGAGTTTCTCGAGGTACCTAACGCTGTTGAGTTTTTATAGTTTTAACGATTTTTGAGTTTTTGATATCACTCAAAATACAAGTCAAGTTACCGACATTTTTGTAAAAAAGGGTGAAAATCAACATTATTATTATTTTTTATGGATTCGACCGTTACTTGATGGAAGTTCATTTTATCTAACAATAAAACACTGAAAACGTTTGTTTTCTATACTTCCACAAAATTTATTATAACTAAGTGACTACAGCTGTTTCGGCGGAGTGCCTTTCTCAAGTGATATAGTTTACAATGTGTTTGCCTTTTTTAAGTCTTCAACTGAAGAGGTTGAGGAGTGGGGAGCTGTTTGTCTCGAGTTGGTCATTCAGAATTACATCTGTATTTTTCAGTTTATTAATTTCCATAGATTCTAAAAAAGATAGCTTAAGGCCTTTATTTTGAATATGTAGAATTTGAAACTCTTCATTGAAAGAATGATTATGATCTAGAAGGTGAAGTGCGTATGTAGAAGTGTCTGTTTTTCTATTGTTGAATGCCCTTTTGTGTTCTGCTATCCGTTTGTCAAAAGTTCTGCCAGTTTGACCGATGTACGTTTTCGGACAGTCACCACAAGTTAGTTTGTACACACCACTCTGTAGTTGCTTTCTCTTTCGGCTTTTATTGTTCTTAATATATTTGCTTAAGTTGTTGTTAGTTCTGAAAGCTGGTGTTATTCCTTTCTTTTTTATGTATCTGGCTATCTTTGTTGTTATCTTGCCAGTATATGTGAGAGAGCAGAAGGTACTGGGTTCTTTCTGTGGTGGTGGATACACTAATTTCAGGGCTTTCTTATTGAGTTTTTGGTTTAAAATTTTGTTAACTGTTTGTTCGTTATAGCCGTTGTTTACTGCTATTTGTTTAATGATGTTTAGTTCTATCTCGAAGTTATTTTTTGTCATGGGAATTTCTGTCAGTCTATGTATCATGCTATGGTAGGCTGCTAATTTGTGTTGTGTAGGATGGGATGATGAATTGTGTATAGTTGTGTCAGTATGGGTAGGTTTATGATATACGGAGAACTCATGTTTGTTGTGTAGTCTGGAAATCGTTACATCTAGAAAGTTTATGGAGTTATTCTGTTCTGTTTCTATTGTAAACTCAATATTATTATGAAGTGAATTAATATATGATAGAAATTGGTCAAGTTGTCTGTTAGTTCCTGTAAAGCATACTAGTATATCATCCACGTATCTCCACCAATATAAGAACTGTTTAAATACGGGATGTTTAGAAATTGTTGTTTCAAGTTGGTTCATAAATATATCTGATAGCAATGGGCTTAGAGGATTACCCATAATAAGACCTGCACTGTTGTTTGTGTATATTTGATTATTGAATTCAAAATAGTCTTGATTTATGCAAATTTCAAGAAGGTGTAAAATTTCAGATGCAATGATCGGATTTGTACTATTATGGTCTAAAAGATTTTTAACTAAAACAAAAGTTTCTGTAGGAGGAACACCAGGAAAAAGATTTTTTACGTCAAATGAAATTAGTCTGGAGTTGTTGGGCAATTGAAAATGTTGTATTTTATTAACTAGTTCTAGTGTATTTTTTACGGTGAATTTAGGTGAAAATTTAGTGTATTCTGTAATAATATCTGACAGTTTTTTTGAAAGTTTATATGACGGAGCTGTATAAAAAGAAACTACAGGTCTTATTGGGTGGTCAGGTTTGTGTAGTTTAATAAAAGAGTATAATTTAGGAGGTTGTGGGTTCATAATATTAAGGTATTTCTGTTCTGTTGGATTTAGTATTGATTTTGAATTTTCAATGGCTAGTTTAATTTGTTTTCGGTATTTTTCTGTGGGGTCTTTGTTTAGTTTTATACTGTTTTGGTTAGTTAAAAATTCTATTGTTTTGTTATTATAGTCTCGTTTGTCGATAGCAATAGTAGTGTTACCTTTGTCTGCTTTTGTAAATATTATGTCATGTTTTATTGATTTATGTATTTATGTATTTATTGATGTATGATATAACGAACAAACAGTTAACAAAATTTTAAACCAAAAACTCCATAAGAAAGCCCTGAAATTAGTGTATCCACCACCACAGAAAGAACCCAGTACCTTCTGCTCTCTCACATATACTGGCAAGATAACAACAAAGATAGCCAGATACATAAAAAAGAAAGGAATAACACCAGCTTTCAGAACTAACAACAACTTAAGCAAATATATTAAGAACAATAAAAGCCGAAAGAGAAAGCAACTACAGAGTGGTGTGTACAAACTAACTTGTGGTGACTGTCCGAAAACGTACATCGGTCAAACTGGCAGAACTTTTGACAAACGGATAGCAGAACACAAAAGGGCATTCAACAATAGAAAAACAGACACTTCTACATACGCACTTCACCTTCTAGATCATAATCATTCTTTCAATAAAGAGTTTCAAATTCTACATATTCAAAATAAAGGCCTTAAGCTATCTTTTTTAGAATCTATGGAAATTAATAAACTGAAAAATACAGATGTAATTCTGAATGACCAACTCGAGAGCTCCCCACTCCTCAACCTCTTCAGTTGAAGACTTAAAAAAGGCAAACACATTGTAAACTATATCACTTGAGAAAGGCACTCCGCCGAAACAGCTGTAGTCACTTAGTTATAATAAATTTTGTGGAAGTATAGAAAACAAACGTTTTCAGTGTTTTATTGTTAGATAAAATGAACTTCCATCAAGTAACGGTCGAATCCATAAATTATTTACAGGAAGCCAATACAGGGCTATTGACCATATTGTTTTCAAGACTGCTTTTAAAGCGTAGAGTAACAACACAAAATATCTGGTTTCTAAACATGTGCGTGAAAAACAACGTGTTCCCGAAATACATAAAATTAAAAACCAACAACCGCAGTGCCGCTGCCATAGCAGGTATCCACCAGGGTCAAACCAGATGGCTGAAACGGGATAGGAGCACCCAGTACAGAAAACGAGATATTATAGCTGTTTATCTTAAGGTATGTCATTCAGAATTAAATTATAGATTAGATAATATAGAATTTGATATCCTAGATTCTAAAGTAAGAACTGAAGTAGATAATATAATAGACAAAAAATTTAATACACAATGTAAAAAACTAAATAATCTAATTTGCAATAGTAAAAAACTCAATACTCATACAAATTTTTCAAATCATAGTTTTTTCAATAGATTTATAAACTTAACAGATACTAAATTCAATAATAGTGAAATAGAACTTTTAGAGAAAGGATTCAAACACAACTTGCCTCAACATAATAATCAAAAAAATTTAGAATATTTAGGTGTAGAATGTGAAGTAGAGTTAAACAAAACTGCCAAAAACATAGAAAAAAGCATCATTTCAAAATCTATTACTGATGCATGTAGTGAAACTAATAATTCCTGTTTCAAAGAAAACCAAATAGCCGTTTCAATTAAAAATAAATCAATAAAACATGACATAATATTTACAAAAGCAGACAAAGGTAACACTACTATTGCTATCGACAAACGAGACTATAATAACAAAACAATAGAATTTTTAACTAACCAAAACAGTATAAAACTAAACAAAGACCCCACAGAAAAATACCGAAAACAAATTAAACTAGCCATTGAAAATTCAAAATCAATACTAAATCCAACAGAACAGAAATACCTTAATATTATGAACCCACAACCTCCTAAATTATACTCTTTTATTAAACTACACAAACCTGACCACCCAATAAGACCTGTAGTTTCTTTTTATACAGCTCCGTCATATAAACTTTCAAAAAAACTGTCAGATATTATTACAGAATACACTAAATTTTCACCTAAATTCACCGTAAAAAATACACTAGTACTAGTTAATAAAATACAACATTTTCAATTGCCCAACAACTCCAGACTAATTTCATTTGACGTAAAAAATCTTTTTCCTAGTGTTCCTCCTACAGAAACTTTTGTTTTAGTTAAAAATCTTTTAGACCATAATAGTACAAATCCGATCATTGCATCTGAAATTTTACACCTTCTTGAAATTTGCATAAATCAAGACTATTTTGAATTCAATAATCAAATATACACAAACAACAGTGCAGGACTTATGGGTAATCCTCTAAGCCCATTGCTATCAGATATATTTATGAACCAACTTGAAACAACAATTTCTAAACATCCCGTATTTAAACAGTTCTTATATTGGTGGAGATACGTGGATGATATACTAGTATGCTTTACAGGAACTAACAGACAACTTGACCAATTTCTATCATATATTAATTCACTTCATAATAATATTGAGTTTACAATAGAAACAGAACAGAATAACTCCATAAACTTTCTAGATGTAACGATTTCCAGACTACACAACAAACATGAGTTCTCCGTATATCATAAACCTACCCATACTGACACAACTATACACAATTCATCATCCCATCCTACACAACACAAATTAGCAGCCTACCATAGCATGATACATAGACTGACAGAAATTCCCATGACAAAAAATAACTTCGAGATAGAACTAAACATCATTAAACAAATAGCAGTAAACAACGGCTATAACGAACAAACAGTTAACAAAATTTTAAACCAAAAACTCCATAAGAAAGCCCTGAAATTAGTGTATCCACCACCACAGAAAGAACCCAGTACCTTCTGCTCTCTCACATATACTGGCAAGATAACAACAAAGATAGCCAGATACATAAAAAAGAAAGGAATAACACCAGCTTTCAGAACTAACAACAACTTAAGCAAATATATTAAGAACAATAAAAGCCGAAAGAGAAAGCAACTACAGAGTGGTGTGTACAAACTAACTTGTGGTGACTGTCCGAAAACGTACATCGGTCAAACTGGCAGAACTTTTGACAAACGGATAACAGAACACAAAAGGGCATTCAACAATACAAAAACAGACACTTCTACATACGCACTTCACCTTCTAGATCATAATCATTCTTTCAATGAAGAGTTTCAAATTCTACATATTCAAAATAAAGGCCTTAAGCTATCTTTTTTAGAATCTATGGAAATTAATAAACTGAAAAATACAGATGTAATTCTGAATGACCAACTCGAGACAAACAGCTCCCCACTCCTCAACCTCTTCAGTTGAAGACTTAAAAAAGGCAAACACATTGTAAACTATATCACTTGAGAAAGGCACTCCGCCGAAACAGCTGTAGTCACTTAGTTATAATAAATTTTGTGGAAGTATAGAAAACAAACGTTTTCAGTGTTTTATTGTTAGATAAAATGAACTTCCATCAAGTAACGGTCGAATCCATAAATTATTTACAGGAAGCCAATACAGGGCTATTGACCATATTGTTTTCAAGACTGCTTTTAAAGCGTAGAGTAACAACACAAAATATCTGGTTTCTAAACATGTGCGTGAAAAACAACGTGTTCCCGAAATACATAAAATTAAAAACCAACAACCGCAGTGCCGCTGCCATAGCAGGTATCCACCAGGGTCAAACCAGATGGCTGAATATTTTTTTGTAGCTTTCGCTTATTGTTAATATTTTATTGATTTGTTTAGTGGCTGAAGCCGTTTTGAAGTTTTTTGTATATTTTTTTGAGGGATGTCTGAAAATTATAAAAATCAACATTAATAAATATAATGAGATGCCAAAGGTGAGCAAGTTGTCTTCTTTTGATAGAGCTACGATTATCTAGCCTTTATTATATATTTACTAATATTTGTTGTTTGGGTCTCCTATGTTTCCATCTATGGTACACATCATACCTTAATATCTCTTGCAAGATTCGGTTTGGGTGGTCTTCTAGCTCAGCAAATTTTGTTCTGGCTTTTTCTTCCATAATATCCAGTACTCTTATTTGTTTTAAGTCTCTAAATAAGAACCGTTCGGCGACGTATCTGGGCACGTTTGCAGCTTCTCTGAGGCAGTTGTTGTGTGCCGCTTGTATCTTCTTTTTGTTACTTTGACTTATGTGACCCCATGCAAGAGATGCGTATGTAATTATTGGCAGTATAATGCTATTTATCAGTCTTAATTTTGTTTTCATAGCTAATTTGCTTCTTCTTCCTGTGAATCCTCTTATTGCCGATCTGGCCGCTGCTGTTTTCTGGACTGTTGCGTTGACATGTGATGTGAATGTAAGACCTTGGTCCATTGTGACTCCTAAATATTTAACTTCGTTTTGCCATTCGATGGATCTGTCTTGCAATGTTAGCTGTTCTTCTGGGTTATCTCTTCTCTTTTTGAAGATAACCGTTTGGGTCTTATCTGGATTTATTGCTATTTTCCATTGGATACTCCATTCTTCTATTGTATCCAATGCCGTCTGTAGATTTCTTACAGCTATATCTAGGTTCATGTGTTTTGCAGCAATTGCAGTGTCGTCTGCATAAAGGCTGATCAATGTTCCGGGTGTTCTTGGAACATCTGCTGTATATATGCTATACAGAAGGGGTGATAAAACTGCCCCCTGTGGTACTCCAGCTTCCGGCATTCCGTGTTCTGATAGAACTGGTCCTATCCGGACCCTGAACTTCCGGTCGCTTAGGTACGAGGAGATGAGTTTCGTCATGGCCCCGCTGTATCCATAATCTCTCATTTTGTATGTCAGTCCTTCATGCCACACTCTATCAAAGGCTTTGCTTACATCCAGAAAGGCTGCTCCCGTATATTGTTGGTCATTGAATCCAGCTACTATATATTCGGTAAGTCTTAATATTTGAAGTTCGCTGGAATGTTGAGCTCTGAATCCAAACTGTGATTCTGGGATTATGCCTAGCCTGTCTGTCTCTGATTGGAGCCTGGTTTGGATGACCCGCTCCACTATCTTACTGACTGCTGGAAGTAAGCTACTATATATTCGGTAAGTCTTAATATTTGAAGTTCGCTGGAATGTTGAGCTCTGAATCCAAACTGTGATTCTGGGATTATGCCTAGCCTGTCTGTCTCTGATTGGAGCCTGGTTTGGATGACCCGCTCCACTATCTTACTGACTGCTGGAAGTAAGCTAATTGGCCTGTAATTTTGAGGAAATATGTGGTTCTTTCCTGGCTTGGGTATCATAATTACATGGGCTTCCTTCCATCGATTTGGGAAGAGCCTGTATCTTAGTATTGCGTTTGTTATATTTGTCAAATACACAACTGCTTTCGAGGGAAGATACTTCAGAGCTCTGTTAGTGATTTCGTCTGGACCAGGTGCTTTCTTTGGTGAACTTTTTCGAATCAGTTCACTTATTTCTCTTGGTGATGTGGGATTTATTATTTCTTCTTGTTCTTCGGGCGTTTCTAGTTCTGTTTCTTCGACTTCTTCGATAAAGTCTATATCTTCGTCTTGGTGATAATTCAGTGTACACTCTCTTTCAAGTGTCCTTCTCATCACCTCGGCTTTATCTTCTTCTGTGTAGACGATCCCATTTTCTCCATGTAGTGGGGGAATGGGTTTTCTATCGTTTCTTAAAGTTCTTTGGAGCCTCCATATTTCTTGCATATTTTGGCTCCTTTCCTCCATTTCTTTTATGTAGTTTTCCCACTTTTGGCTTCTATGGTCTATTAGTGCCTGTTTGACTTGTCGATTCAGTCGATTTGCCCTATTTTTATCTTCCTGGTATCTTGTTCTTCTGGCTCTCTTTTTGGCTCTGTTCTTTTCCCTTATCATTTCTTTTATTTCCTGATTTATGTCTCTAAATCTTCCCATATGAATTTCATATTCTTCTTCAGTAGTGCTATTTCTTAGTGCTTCTTTTATGATGTTTTCGAGCTCTAGGACTTTTTCCTCTATTTCTTGTGGATTGTCAATTGTAGGAATGTTTCCAATTCCTATGCTCACTAGGCGTTTGAAGTTAGACCACTTGGTTTTCTTTCTTTTCTTTGTTGTTTTGTTATCTTCTTCCCATGTACCTATTTCTATGAGTATGGGGTTGTGGTCTGCCGATCCTTCGTTTAAGGTTCGGATGTCTGTTTGTAGTCCTAGGCTTTTGGCCACTACTATATCTAAATGGGTTGGTAGAGCATTTCCAGGAAAGTATGTTGGTTCGATGGGCCCAATCACCATGGTGTCTTCGTTGTTCACTAGATAATTATTCAGTATTCTACCGTTTCTGTTTGTAGCTCTATCGTTCCAGTTAGGGGATCGGGCGTTTAGGTCTCCTATTATTATGGACGGTTCTTCGGCGTTCAGGAACGTATTCAGGTCGTCGTCGTCGTTTAAAGGATCTGTTGGCCTTACATATGCTGAAGTGATCCTTATTTCACCTTGTCTCATCTGGACTTTTATTGTTGTTGCTTCCATAGTGTTTAGTGGTGGCGTATATTGTAATGTATGATTTATTCCTTTTCTCACTAGGATAGCAGTTCCTCCTGAATTTGCTCTGTGGTCGTTCCTGTAGATGTCGTATCCTGGAAACTTGATATTGATGGTATGAGTTAGTTTAGTTTCTTGCAATGCTACGACATCCATTTCATATCTATTTATTAATTCGTCCAGCACGTTTGTATTAGTTCTTATGCCGCCTGAATTCCAGGAGCCTCAGGTATCCCCTAGTTTCGTGCCTTAGTTCAGTGCTATTTTTACATTTTTAATCGCTTCACTTACCGTTTTTATGACTAGCTCTTCTATCATCGTGGCCAGTCCTTTTTGTTGTTCTTTTGAAATTAATATGGTCGAATCTGTTGTTGGGTTTTGTGTTGGTTTGGTGATTTGGGCGTACGATTGCCCATTGTTTCTTTTAGGTTGTTGTGTTCTGTTTTCTGTTGTTATTTGTCTGGGTCTTCCCCAGGCTGGTATCTTTGGGCATCCTCTATAACTTGCCGGGTGTTGCCCTTGGCAATTAGCACATTTTGCTTTTTGTTCTGCTGGAATTTGGCAGAATTTACTCTTGTGATTTTCTCCGCACTTTACGCACCTAGCGTCTTTGAAGCATGCATTTTGGGCGTGGTGGAAGCCCTGGCAATTAAAACATTGAGTTGGTCCGTTGCTCTTTCTTAGATCTTCTATTACTACTCTCATGTACATAAGGTTGGTAATTTTCTTGGCTTTGGGTACGTCTTCTTTTTCCACTGTAATTATAAACATTGGCAGAGATTTTTTGTCTGCCTTCCTAGACTTCATGTTTGTTACGTTAATTGTATTTATTTCATGTTTATTTGTTAGTTCCGTTTGTATATCCATAGGTTTTGTATTTGAGGGAAGTCCTCTAATAACCATTTTGGGCTTGATATCTTCGTCTAATGGGAAGGCGATCCACTGAATTTTGATTTCTTTGTTATAATCTTCCAAGATATGGGTAAATTTTCTATAATCTTCAGGGCATTTTGTTTGAATGAGTGTTTCTCTTCCGCTTTTGGAGATTTTATTGTCTGTGTATATCTTTTGAGTTTCAGCAATTTTCAATATTGTTCCTGTTTCGTTTACTGTTTGTAGTTTTATGACGGGTGGTTTTGGTTTGGACCTGTTTAGTGCTTTCTTGATTGTTTTGTTCGGTGATTAGGATATTATCAATTTCGCTTGTTTCCATTGTCTCTTCCCTGCCCTTATTCGGTAGGGAAGGAAAAAGTTCTTGTACCTTAGATGTTGATGGCACGCTGTTGTCTTTTCCGACCTTTTTTGGCAGGGAAGGGAAATCTTCATTTGTTTTTGTTGTGGGTGTTATGGGTAAATTTTTTGTATTTGCGATGTTATTATTAGTATCTTCAATTTTTTTCTTTGGGATTGCTGTCATCGATTTTTTTTCATTTATTTGTATATCGGTTGTCTGGTTTTCGTTTTTAAGTTCGTCGAATCTTTTATCTATAGTTTCGATTACTTTTTCTTGAGAGTTTATTATTGTATTTTGTAGTCCATTGATTTTTTTCATTCAATTGATGGATTTGGTTTCTGAGTTTTTTAATTTCTTCGTCCTTTTCTTTTAGTTGCTTTTTCATTTCAGCCACTGAATCTTCATCTTCCTGGCTCTCATTCGGCCTTTGACGTTTTGCTGCCTTCTTATTTTTGTTTCTAGTTTTATTTTTCTCTACTATTTCTGATTCGTGTTCTGGTTCCATGTTGTTCTGTTTTTGCTTTTCCGCTATGGCCTTAGGTGTTTTAGAAACGCCGTTTAAGGCATTGCACGTTAAATTTTCATTATTTTGATCAATATCAATATCAGAATTATCAAACAGCGGAAGATTTGAATAAATATTTGGACTTACCTCCATCGGTCCTCTTTATAATTGTTTTTTTTTTAACTTACTTTTCTGCCCCACGAAATGTATACCTATTTTTGAGATATTCGATGTTGTACAAACTCGTCGGCAGCCTGTCTGATCCTTCAAAAAGGTTTAGAACTTCGAAATATTTAAAGTTTTGGAAAGAACTTTTTAAATACGTCTTTATACTTTGACAGTACTTTGACAATTTTTTCTCAACATATTCCCGATGCAATGTAAAATATTTAAAATTGTCACTGATTGTCAGTGTCTGACTGACAATATATGCTGACAATATTATATTCGGCTGAGTGCGTTGTAAGACAAAGATAGATTTGGAAAATATTACCACGGCATTGTGTTAATTTTTTTCGAATCCTGAAAAAACCAATAAATATTTTTGAAAAATTTAAACTCAGAATGAAAGACTAACTTATTACCGAGGGCCGAAAGTCCCTTAGAATAAATAAAACGTTTATTTTGAATTATATATTTGAAATTAAAAATCACACTAAATTTTCGCTTAGTTTTTCACCCCTGTAACTTATTAAAATAAACATTATAGAAGTTCTCAGGGACTTTCGGCCCTCGCTAATAACGTAATCTTTCATTCTGCGTTTAAATTTTTCAAAAAATACTTATTAGTTTTCTCAGGATTCGAAAAAAATGAATCCCCATTTGAATAGCATTGCAGCCGAAAATACGTACCGATCCTCTTAATTTAAAATTTTCCAAACAGTTCCAGACTACTTCAAAAATATCGTTTCTATTAATTTGTTGAAATTTCGTTTATTTCATTCAGGGAGCCGACAAAACTCTGCCGGAAACCCAAATAATTACCCGCGTTAATTTGAAAATTTGCGGAAAAATCACCCTCTGCGAAAGTGTTAATTAATAGCTTCATTATCTATATTCATTAATTAATATTAGCAATAATTTTAAAAAATCTTTAAATGATAATAATTTACTTCTTTTCCGCGGGCCGCAAAAAAATGTATAAAGGGCTGCATGCGGCCCGAGGATCGCACTTTGCCCACCCCTGCACCCCTGAGCTAGAGCATACCTCAAGAAATAAAACTGATTTGGTGCCAACTTGCACTTTTACCCTGGGGGTGGATACCATCCCTTCTCGGGGGTGAAAACTATTTTATTAAAAATAACCCCACAAATCGATAGAGGGACAAATTTTAAATAAAATTTGTTATATCATGATATTAAAATAAATCAAGACTTTTTGAGTTATTAAAGATCAAAGATTTCTCTATTTAAGAGCACATGCGTGAAGTTACGGATGATAGAAAGAACATATGAATTAATTTTATGTTAGTAAAATATTATTTTTATAATATTTCGATATTGTAAATTTAGCAAAAAATGTATTCAAATATATCAAATGTACCCCCATTGGACACCCCCAGTTTCTGGACATATTCAGTTTATATTGATAAAAAAAATTTAATTAACTATCGAAATAATATAAAAATAATATTTTACTAACATACAATTAATTAATATGTTCTTTTTATCATCCGTATCTTCACGCATGTGATCTTAAATAGACAAATCTTTTATCTTTAATAACTCAAAAAGTATTGATTTATTTTAATAACATGATATAACAAATTTTGCTTAAAATTTGTCCCTCTATTGATTTGTGGGGTTATTTTTAATAAAATAGTTTTCACCTCGGGAAGGGGTGGTATCCACCACTAGGGTAAAAGTGCAAGTTGGCACCAAATCAGTTTTGTTTCTTGAGGTATGCTCTAGCTAGTTACCAATTTTCATGCAAATCGATGAAAGTTTAACAATATAGGAGGTGAAAACCTTTAATGACTTCACTAACTTTCCCACAATTAAAATGAAAAAAATAATTTTATTAACGTTTCGACGCCCAAATCGGGTGCCGTTGTCAAAATACAAAATATTACTAAAATAAACTAAAGTGTTGTTGCTAAGCAAAAAAATTCTTCTAATAATTTATTTAATCTCACTCATTTATATTGGCAATTCAGACATATATTATACATTTTAAAGTAGAAGACTTTAAAATGATATTGCCAATATTTATGAGTTGCGTTCCTGGGACGACTTACTGAAAGATAGTTCATTCGATTACATGAAATTAACCCCAACTCAAGAATATCCGTCATAAAAAATTATAGCATGTGATATGTCTTTAAAAAGACAACCAAATGCAACGACAGTAAAATTCTCGCGTTAGAGACTTCATAGTAAATCACAAGGGAAAACCAGGAAAAACCCTGTGATACTATCCCGACATCGTAAGTATTTGGTCTTACATTAATTTACTCTCAAAAAATAATACCAAATTCTGACTTGTAACATGTTTAAATTATAAATAATATTAATAATACTAGATATATAAGTAATACTAAAATATAAAATATGTACTAGCTCGATATTATTGACTTACTAATCTTGGTATTTTCTTTCTATTGACTTCCTCTTTCAGTATGGGTAACCACATCCTACTGCATTCTACCGAGGAATTTGCGACACAATTGGTTTCATTTAGCATAATTAGAGCCGCTTCTTTGATTTTTCTCTTTTTACTATCTGATTCTTTCAGGACTATACTTGAATCTCTCCACTGAACTCTATGTTCATTATCCCATGCGTGTTGACATATTTGAGATCTCTCAAATTCTCTATTTTTAATATAAGATTGATGTTCACTTATTCTAACGTCTAATGGTCTTGATGTCTCACCTAAATAAAATTGTTCGCATTCACAAGGTATTTTATAAATGCAATTCTTTGTTCTTTCTTGATCATTGTTAGGTTTAGTTTTAGATAGAATAGATCTCAATGTGTTTGTTGTTTTGAATGTTGTTGAAATGTTGAATTTATTTCCTATTGTTTTAAGTTTCTCGGATAGTCCTTTTATATATGGTATTGATATTTTCCTCGTATTATTTCTGGTGAATGTTGTAGGATCCCGTTCTAAGTTGTTCTGTTCCATTCGATCCAATCTTGACAATTCCTTATTTATAAACGATAAAGGATAATCATTTTTTAATAAAACAGATGTTAACAATTGTTTTTCTGCTAAAAAGGAATTTTCGTTAGAACAAGTAATTTTGGCTCTATCATATAAGGATTTAATGATTCCCTTTTTAACGTTGATGTTGTGATTTGACTTGTAATTGAGATATCTGTTGGTGTGTGTTGGTTTTCTATACACTTGAGTCTCATATCCAATATCCTTCTTTGAGATCAAAACATCGAGGAAAGGTAGGCTGTTATTGTATTCCTTTTCCATTGTAAATTTTATTGTCTCTTCTTGATCGTTTATAATATTCAGGAACGTATCCAACAATTCTGATCTATGAGACCATATTGAAAACACATCATCTACATATCTCCACCATACTGTGGGTTTTAAATTTTGTTTAGAAATAATATTAGTTTCGAAATCCTCCATAAATATATTAGCCAATAATGGAGATAAAGAAGAGCCCATTGCTAGACCAAAATTTTGTTTATAGAATTCATTGTTTAGTTGAAAATAGGTATTATGGGTACATAATGTCAATAACTCCATTATAGCTGATACATTTAGTCTTGTCCTAGTTGCCAATGTATTATCATTCTCTAATTTCGTTTTGATTATGTTTAAAGTTTTATCTAATGGTACATTTGTAAATAAACTGTTTATGTCAAAACTTACTAAAATATTATTTGGATTAAATTCAATAGTTGATAATTTGTTTAAAAAATGTTTTGTATTTTTTATAAAAGTGTCATCATTATTAGCAAATGGTTTTAGAATGTTTAATAAGAATTTTGATAGTTCACTACAAGGAGAATTGATGGTACTACAAATGGGTCTAAGTGGTATGTTCGCTTTATGAATTTTCGGCACTCCATAAAAATGTGGTGTCTTACTGTAGTGAGGTGTCATTAATTTTCTTTGATAGTATGTTAGATCATTTTTAAATTTGAATAAAACTCTATATATTTTGTTTTCCAGTGTCTTCGTTGGATCCTTCGTTAATTTGCTATAAGGTCCATTTGTAATTAGATCTGTAATTTTGTCCTCATATTGTATTTTATTCATTATTACAGTTGCATTGCCTTTATCCGCTGGTAGGATTGTTATGGAGTCATCATTTCTTAAAGTTTTTAAAGCTTTATGGAATGGAACAGAACTTTTTTTTTAAATTTTTTAAATGGAACAGAACAACTTAGAACGGGATCCTACAACATTCACCAGAAATAATACGAGGAAAATATCAATACCATATATAAAAGGACTATCCGAGAAACTTAAAACAATAGGAAATAAATTCAACATTTCAACAACATTCAAAACAACAAACACATTGAGATCTATTCTATCTAAAACTAAACCTAACAATGATCAAGAAAGAACAAAGAATTGCATTTATAAAATACCTTGTGAATGCGAACAATTTTATTTAGGTGAGACATCAAGACCATTAGACGTTAGAATAAGTGAACATCAATCTTATATTAAAAATAGAGAATTTGAGAGATCTCAAATATGTCAACACGCATGGGATAATGAACATAGAGTTCAGTGGAGAGATTCAAGTATAGTCCTGAAAGAATCAGATAGTAAAAAGAGAAAAATCAAAGAAGCGGCTCTAATTATGCTAAATGAAACCAATTGTGTCGCAAATTCCTCGGTAGAATGCAGTAGGATGTGGTTACCCATACTGAAAGAGGAAGTCAATAGAAAGAAAATACCAAGATTAGTAAGTCAATAATATCGAGCTAGTACATATTTTATATTTTAGTATTACTTATATATCTAGTATTATTAATATTATTTATAATTTAAACATGTTACAAGTCAGAATTTGGTATTATTTTTTGAGAGTAAATTAATGTAAGACCAAATACTTACGATGTCGGGATAGTATCACAGGGTTTTTCCTGGTTTTCCCTTGTGATTTACTATGAAGTCTCTAACGCGAGAATTTTACTGTCGTTGCATTTGGTTGTCTTTTTAAAGACATATCACATGCTATAATTTTTTATGACGGATATTCTTGAGTTGGGGTTAATTTCATGTAATCGAATGAACTATCTTTCAGTAAGTCGTCCCAGGAACGCAACTCATAAATATTGGCAATATCATTTTAAAGTCTTCTACTTTAAAATGTATAATATATGTCTGAATTGCCAATATAAATGAGTGAGATTAAATAAATTATTAGAAGAATTTTTTTGCTTAGCAACAACACTTTAGTTTATTTTAGTAATATTTTGTATTTTGACAACGGCACCCGATTTGGGCGTCGAAACGTTAATAAAATTATTTTTTTCATTTTAATTGTGGCTTATTTCCCATATAAATAATTAATCATAAAAATGCCACAAGAAAATAGCTTCAGAACAACACTAACTTTCCCCTTTCATCCCTTATTGCTACTTCCTGTATCCACTGAGGTGTCAGCCTGAAAGGGGTCATAATTGTCAATATACAATGGACACATTTCACATGAAAAACTTCATATTACTTATGACGATGATTTTTCGGCTCTAGCTCTTCGTCTATAAGTATAAGTTGCTTTAATATGGAAATACCCTTCAACGAATACATAATTTACGAAATTCTATGTGAGGTAGGTTCGCCAAATAAAGCCCGGTTCCTAATAAAGCCCACTCCCCCTGATTCCTCAGGATGGACAAATAATGGCAATATGCTGCAATGTACAGACGCAGTAGAGCCATCTAGGTGCAAATTGTTACACTAAGTTGAGCAGCGACGCGAACTGTCGCTTTTATATGATCATTCGTTTACAGTGGTCAATGGGTAAATATCCAATCTAATATTGAGGTTAGTATGCTTTTGTAATTTAATACGATTATGAGTGCGATTTTTTTTATTCTGCGTGACATTTGTGTACTTATTAGTTGTACTTTCATAGTACCTGAATTACCTTATGTTTATTAAAACGTAAATAATGGTAATGTCTAAAAAACACTGATCACCTACAGTATTCCTAATAAGGCCCGGGTGGGCCTTATTAAGACTACGGGTGGGCCTTGTTAAGACCACTACAATAACACGTTTTATAAGTTTTTAACTTTGTTTCAGAAAGAATACTAAAAAGCTTAAGATGCCTAGAGCTTTATGGACTGAAGAACAAATGGCTTTGGCCTTGCAAGCAGTTAAAAATGGGATGTCAGTAAGAACAGCCGCCAAAGAATTTAATATTGCCCGTCGAACACTTAGGAATCATTTGCTTAGTGGAAAAGCGGAAAAGAAATTTGGGCGCCCTTCATGTTTAACCCCCCAACAAGAATCTGAGTTGTGTGGAAGAATTTTTAGGCTAGCTGACGTTGGAATGCGTCTGACATCAACAGTGATAAGACGTTCTGTCCATGAATATTGCCAAAGAAATGGCATATCTGCACCTTTTATCGATAAAAACTTAGCTGGTCGAAAATGGCTCAAACTTTTTTTAAATCGACATCCCGAAGTAGTTAAAAGAAAATCTCAATTCATGAATCCAGCTAGAGCCGCCAAATTAAACAGATTCATAGTCAATGACTATTTTGAAAAGCTACGCGAAGTTATGTTGAAGCTTGATATCCTGCAAAGCCCTCAACGCATTTTTAATATTGATGAGAAAGGTTGCCGCCTAAACCTTCATAAATCACAACAGGTATATGCTCGTAAAGGTGTCAAACGAGTTCATTTGATTTCGCAAGAGCACGCTGAGAATGTGTCAATCGTCGGTTGTGGAAATGCTATAGGACAAATAATTCCACCTATGATCTTGTTCAAAGGAAAAAGAAAGAATAATGAATGGTATGACAATCTTCCTGCTGGAACAGTTATTGAAATGACCGAGAAAGGAAGTATGACTACGCCAGTTTTCATTAAGTGGGTACAACATTTTGCTAAGTACAAGCCAATAGGAAGAGTACTGCTTATTTTTGATGGAGCATCGTCCCATTTGGATGCAGGTATTGTTGATGAAGCCGAGTCGCATGAAATTACGCTTTTTTGCCTGCCAAGTAATTGCACACATGAACTGCAACCTATGGACAAGGCGGTATTTAAAGCCTTCGAATCTTACTGGGACGACGAAGTTATCACCTACTGGACAAATAAACCAGATCGAACGATCAATAAATTTTCGTTTGGCACAATTTTCTCAAAAGTATGACCAAAAGCAACTGCAGCATCAAATGTTATTTCAGGTTTTCGTGCTACGGGAATATACCCGTATGATCCGAGTGTCATTCCTGACATAGCTTTTTGCCCATCAGAAATAACAGAAAATAAATTAGACTCAGAAGATTCTGCTATTCCATCAGCTTCGACTTCCGCAACGAATAATCCTATTGGCAGCTCCACTCCAGACAGAAAAAAGAAAATAAAAGCTCTAAAGGAGAAAAATACGCAAGATAGCTCTGAGAGTTCTGACGGTTCTGACAATGAATTTTCAGTACATGACAGCTCAGAAGAAGAAAACGAAATGTCAGTAAGTTTCAACGCAGTGTTAATAACACCAGAATTGGAAACTGGAAAACGCAAAGGTGCAAACAACTAAAAAAAGGAGAAGAGAAAAATAAACACTGCTCACTTGAAACCTCAAAAAACAAAGAAGAACGAAAAGATAGTTGGTATTGTTTCGTCTGCAATGAGGATGTCGTTAAGGATAGTGACAGCTTTGTGACAGCTGCAAACGATATATTCATGAAGAGTGTGTAGGACTTTCAGCAGATGATAAAGACTTAGTTTTCATATGTCCAGACTGTTTGCAATAATTATTTTAAGTACCTATTATTTTTTACAAAATAAATGTCCTACATGTCACCTTTGTTTAATTTGATTAATGTATAGTTGCACCAATAGACCTTAAGCTTAATGCGACATAAGCTGAACTGGGCTAAACTGGAGCTGAAGATCTGTTGGTGCAACCAGGCATAATTGTCACATTTAAAAAGTGGGCCTTAAGAACATGAAGTGGGCCTTATTAAGAACATGGTGTTCCTAATTAGGCCCAGAAGCAACCATTTTTTAAAGACTAAAAAGTAACAACTCATAAAACATTTGACAAAATTTAACAATCTCATATTAAATTTAAATATGTGATTTATCTTCTCTGTGGTTTTCAGATTTATATCGTGATTTTATTTATCAAAAAACAACTAACAAACATTAAGTGGGCCTTATTTGGTCAACTTGCCTTATAATACTCACGGACTTATATTTTTTTCTGTCACTTCGAGCTTAATGCATTAGAGCGAATTCAACGAACTATGACACACTGAAAGAAGGGTTTGGAATAAACTGTATAAACTAAAAGTCAAACAATTCGGCGTGCATGTCATAGAAGTAATGACATCATAAACCAAAGGTACAAACTTGACGGCAAACAAATTCAACAAAGGGCCTAGCCAGTAAAATGATGAAAAATGCCTCCAACTTGATTCGAATTTCATACAGGCCACTTTTTAGCACATATAGAGAAACTCACTTTCTGAAATTTTTAGTCCCCTAGATCAGGGGTCGCCAATTAGCGGACTGCGGTCCGCATCCGGACCGTAGGCTAGTTTTGTGCGGACCGCAATTAAATTCAGAATATGTATAGTGTTTTACAATTTTGAAAATGTTTGGCCATGAAAATGTGTACTATGTTTGGCTCAACTTATGTGTGCGAAGCAGCTTTTTCAAGAATGAACTTTATTAAAAATCTGTACAGATCTCAGCTAACAGATGAATATCTCAACTCACTAATGAGAAACAGTTGCACTAAACTCATTCCAAACTTCAGACAGGTTGTACATTTTTTTTACATACGGAACAATTTTTTTAAATAAATTTAAAAGTAAATTTTTGTTCCGAAAAATGCATTTTTTGGTTTTTTGGGTAATTTTAAACAAAAAAGGCCTCTTGTAATTTTTCTCAAAAGTTGATAGTTTTTGAGTTATAAGCGATTTAAAATCTGAAAAATACGAAAATACGCATTTTCGAGGCTTGAAAACTCATGTGTAAATTATTAGTGTTCAGGTTGACAAATGCCTAAATTGAAGCTTATACATTCAGTTTCAAGATGCTAACGAGTAATCAGGGCATATTTTAATATAGACCGTTGTTTTTCAATTGTTAATGGTCGCGCGTCGCACTTGGTGTGTCTCTGTCTATGTGTGTACTTATGCGAAAAGTTCCCAACAAATACTTGACATTTATTAAAATTTTATAATATATTATTAACATAGTTTTTTTTCAAATAATTTATTTATTTATTCAATTAATTGTTGCCAATGTGCTAATTAAATACGTCAATCATATAGTGCGATACGCACCATATAGTGCGACGTGCCGCCGCGCGGCGGAAGGGTCGAGTGGACGCGCATAATTAACAATTAAAAACAACTTGAATGTTTAAACTTCAATTTAGGTACTTGACAGCCTCAAAAATAATAATTCACACGTCAATTTTCAAGCTTCGAAAATACATATTTTCGCATTTTTCAAATTTTAAATCGCTGAAAACTCGAAATCTATCAACTTTTGAAAAAAAAAATTATAGATGTTTTTTGTTTAAGATGACGCAAAAATGCTAAAAACATATTTTCAGGGGCAAAAAAGATGATGTTTTGCATTTACGGGGTTATTCACTATATTTTGACCCCCCTGTAAACTGCTTTATTTACAGAATTAGAAAAAAATGTAAAATACAAAAGTTATTCGATTTTTAAATTATGATTTTTTGACATATATATCATACTAGTGGCGTCATCCATCTGGGCGTGATGACGTAATCGACTATTTTTTAAACGAGAATAGGGGTCATGTGCTAGCGCATTTAAAAGGTTATTCAATTCCCTATTCAGTAATATAAACATTAACATAATTATTTATACAAAGTGTTAAAAAAATTTTTAATTAAATTAATTGACACAAAAAGAAGAATGTATGTAATTTATTTAATTCAACATACATTATATTGCTGTCAGAAAACAGAAATAAACGTTTATTGAACAAATAAACATTACTTTTAACTTAAATTCAATGTTCAATCTTCCACCCATCTGCCTCTTGGCAGTTTGAACATTGAATTTAAGCAAAAAGAAATAATGTTTATTTGTGCAATAAACTTTAATTTGTTTTCTAACAGCAATAGAAGATATTTTCAATTAAATAAATTACACACATTCTTCTTTTTGTGTCAATTAATTTAATTCAAAAAACAATTTTTGGACACCCTGTATAAATAATCATCTTAATGTTTATATTACTGAACAGAGAATTGAATAACAACCTTTCAAATGAGCTAGCACACGACCCCTATTCTTATTTTAAAAAATAGTCAATTACATCATCACGCCCAGATGAATGACGTCATCACTAGTATGGTATATTTATATTATGTCAAAAAATCATAATTTAAAAATTGAATAACTTTTGTATTTTAGATTTTTTTCTAATTCTGTAAATAAAGCAATTTACAGGGGGTCAAAGTTTACAGGGAATAACCCTGTACATTTAAAAATAAAAAATCGCATATTTTCGCTTTTTCCTTTCGCTTTTTAGGCGTACAGACTATTACCCCAATGACGAATATAAAATTCTTAATTGTATGTCAAAAAATGCACAATCACTACCTCCTAAAACCCGCCAAATTTTGTTTTCTTCACGCCCTGTATTTGGAAAATAGGTGGCGTTACAAAAATTTTTTACTAAGCAAACTCCAATTATTTTTCAATTTTTTCAAACACCCTGCATAAAATTATACCTAAAATGCGAAAATATGCGGTTTTGTATTTTTAAAAGTACATTTCACCAATTTCAAAAATCTGAAAAATTTCAGGGTGAAATATTGTGCAAAAATGCAAGTTTATATATATTTTTTTCGTGAGAACATGTAACTTAGTTTATTTTTTAGACTCATTTTGAAATTTTAAAATCGTTCTAAAAATGATGAATATAAAATTCTTAATTGTATGTCAAAAAATGCACAAACCCGCCAAATTTTATTACAAATTTTGGCAGTAATCTCGGCAAAATCGTAAAAATTGGTTAAATTTTGTTTTCTTCAACATCCTGTGATGGTACACGACAACTCTCACGGAATTTTCCTAATTTATTTGTTATAAGAATAAGGTCAATATTATAGTTGCAATTTGTATAATTTATTACGACAGTAGCAAAGTTCAAAGTATTCAACTCATTCGCAAGACTGCAAACAAAGCACACGTCATTATTGAAATACGTATAGCATAACCATATATGGTAATACATATGGGCATTGTTTTTAATATAATAGATATAAGTGGGAAGGTCGAGTACCTGAGACATCGTTGTTGGATCAGTGTGTTCGCTGAACTCTGCTGGCGCGTAGTCAGGGGATATAGTTACCGAGATATGGGTCACCTTGACCTATCCTAACGATAATGTCGGTCGACGTAGTTGTAATTGTACCTTTAACCTTGTAAGAATAAAGTTATGTAAAAAGTTTAAGTTTGTTTGTTCGGGATAGTGTCTTCGTCCAGCAACCCCCAACATCACATGGCGACCCGTGCCTTAAGTTAAAGAATGGAGTTTTCTGGTTCGCATATAGATTGAGGTATGCAGCTCTACACGTAAGATGGGAAACAACCAGAATAAAGAAAAAGAGGAACAGATCTTCATAAACCAAGCAGGTAACAGCGGAGGTGTGACAGCTGAAACCGGCGAAAACGAGAAGCTATCAATCCCTGGAGTTTTGGGAATTGTATCGTTCAGCCTGGCCATAATCATCGTCGGATGGCTACTGTATCGACGATGGAAGAAGCAGCTTCGACGCCACATCCGACAGGAAGTATCTAAATCAATGGAGATGCTGAGGTTAGACGCCCAGAATCCAGGACCAAATGCATAGACACATGAACCCATATTCGTGAGTAATTTTTCTTTTTAATACAATACAGTTTAACTGCTTATGAAGGAAGTTTGATGAATATTTTTTTTTAATTTTCATATTGACATTTTTATTTTTTTTTATTATACAGGGTGTCCCGAAAAGAATGGTCATAAATTATACCACATATTCTGCGACCAAAAATAGTTCGATTGAACCTAACTTACCTTAGTACAAATGTGCTCATAAAAAAAGTTACAGCCCTTTGAAGTTACAAAATGAAAATCGATTTTTTTCAATACATCGAAAACTACTAGAGATTTTTTATTGAAAATTGACATGTATCATTATCATAGCAGAAAAATTTTAAAACAAAATTATAGTGAAATTGGTCCACCCCATAAAAATTTTATAGGGGTTTTGTTCCCTTAAACCCCCCCAAACTTTTGTGTACGTTCCAATTAATTCATTATTGTGGTACCATTAGTTAATCACAACGTTTTTAGAACTTTTTTGCCTCTTAGTATTTTTTTGATAAGCCAGTTTTTATCGAGATGCGGCTTATTTTTTAATATATTTACATAAAAATTTTATGGGGGTTTTGTTCCTTTAAACCCCCCAAATGTTTGTGTACGTTCCAATTAAACTATTATTTTGGTACCATTAGTTAAACACAGTGTTTTAAATACTTTTTTGCCTCTTAGTATTTTTTTGATAAGTCACCTTTTATCGAGATATGGCTTCTTTTTCAAAATATACCTAAACATGTAAATTATAAATAAATTTTCGGATTATTAACAGGTCTCTATAATCGTACTTAACCATATACAAATATGTGGTGGATTCGACAAATATTCAAAATATCTCGATAAACAGTGGCTTATCGAAAAAGTACTAGGAGGTAAAAAAGTTTTAAAAACATTGTGTTTCATTAATGGTGCCACAATAATAATTTATTTGGAACGTACACAAAAGTTTGGGGGGGTTTAAGGGAACAAGACCCCCATAAAATTTTTATGGGGTGCACAAATTTCACTTTAATTTTTATTTAAGATGTTGCTGTCATAAGAATGCCACATGTCCATTTTCAATAAAAAATCTCTAAGAGTTGTCGATATATGAAAAAAAATCGATTTTCATTTTGTAACTTCAAAGGGCTGTAACTTTTTTTGTGTGCACTATTGTATATAGGTAAGTGAAGTTCAATCGACCTATTTTTGACCCCAGAATCTGTGGTATAATTTATGACCAATATTTTCGGGACACCCTGTATAATTACTCACTTACTTATTTACTGACACTTTAAATATTGACGGTTATCCAATATTATTGATCCTTTTGTTTTACTTACATTTATGTTTTATTATAATATTTTATATATGTTATATTTTGTTATATTTGATAAACTTAACGGCAATGATAAGCTTTACGAAGTAATTGAGACTTCGAGACACTAGGCCATATACTATTGAGTAACGTAGTCAGGCCAAGCCGAATTTATGTTCGAGGAAAGATTTCAACGTATTCTGGAAGATATAACTATATTAAATAGGAATCTCACAAAAGACACTATAGAACGAAGGAAAAATAAGCTAATCACAGATAAATGGGTGGAAAAACTCAGGACTATCACGGATCAGTTTAGGACGGTGCATAAAATATACAAAGGTGACAGCTGTAAGGCAGCAGAAGACAAATTCATTGCAGATATTATTGCAAAAATAGGAGAAAAAATCGAAAAAGTCCAAACAGAACTACGGAAAAGACAAGTTGAACATAACAACGGCAAGATGGGAGAGAAATTCGAACTGAAAACAGCAGGGAACCTGATCCCTCACATAGGAAACACCGAAGAATCAATTAGAGCATTCATAGACGCAATTGAACTGTACGATGAATTTTTAGATAATGAGGGAAAACCGCAACTAAGAAAGTACCTGTTGAAGGTGAAACTAACGCAAGCAGCAAAATTACGACTGAAGACTACTTACAACTCAAACGCGGCACTAATAACCGATATTAAAGAAAAGTTTCTAGTAAAACAATCTATCCCTGTTCTGTCAGCAGAGATCAACTCAGCGAAACAAGAGAATAGGTCAATAGAAAAATTTGGAAGAAGTTTAGAGGAACTCATGGCTAAATTAACAATAGCACAAGCAGAGGGAAACAGAGATGCAGAAGAAGTGCTGGCCAAAGTAAACGAAAAAATTGCAATAAGCGTGTTTACTAACGGTTTAAAAAATGACAAGATAAAGACAATTTTGAAAGCCAAGAACTTTAGCACTTTAGCGGAAGCGATAACAAGCGCAAAGAACGAAGAATCGCTAACTCGAACGGAAACTGCAGGAATGTACCACATGAATAAAACATATAGAGGCGGAAGAAGAAATACAACAAACGGATACAAAAATAGTTTTGACAGGAGAAAAGAAGGTAACAAGACATATAATAATAGAAATACAAATGGAAACGAAGTAAGACAATATCATAACAGAGGTAGGTCTCAAAGAAACAGAGGAGCAGGACATGGTCAACGAGGGAGAAATAATAATTGGTCGCAAGGTAGAAACCCCAGCAACAGAAATTCACCAGGAGCATATTTCGCAACAGAGGAGCAGCCCCGCCAAGAGCAGCCACACACAAGCACAATACAAGAAGTAGATTTTTTTCGTGGCCCATCGAATGGAGGCAGATAATTCCACAGCAAGTGGATTAAATTATATTAATGTTTATTACAGAGGAAAACGCAAAAAACTATTAATTGACACTGGCGCAACAGTCAGCGTTTTATTTGAAGAATGTTTAGATAAAAACTACACCGACATAAACAAAACCCGACGTATTAGCTTGCGAGGCGTTACCGGAAAAACTGTATATACAAGGGGAACCTTATTGTGTGACCTTGAAATATTAGATAACTCAGAGAAGATAACGTTGACACAGGAATTTGCAGTTATGAAGAGTTTCGCAAATAAAGTCGATGGAGTTATTGGTAGCGATTTTTTATACCAATATTTTGCTACAATAAATTACGAATCCTTAAAATTATCGTTACATGTAGAAGGACTGAGAAGAGATTTGGAAATGCTATCTATGGGAGAAATTTATACGATAATAATACCTAGGAGATGTAAAAAATTATTTTTTTTTCGAGATCGGGACACACTACGGAGATTTTGTAACTATACCACAGGAGATAGCGGAAGGAATTTTCTCGGCAGGAACAGTCTCAAAACCAGTCGACGGAAAAATACCAATAAGGATATTAAATATCAATGATAGAGAAATAATTGTTAAGAATTTTAGACCGAAGGTCGAAAGATTAGACAAGTTCGACGTTTTCCACATGGGAGAATCAAAACAATCGGTGAGTCGTGCCGAAAGACTTTTGAATATAATAAACACAACAAATTTATCGCTAGAGGAAAAAAGAGCAATAGAAAAAATATGTGTAAAATATTCCGATGTGAAACGATCCATGCACAACGACGGACGTATACAAAGCAAAAATAAAATTGCAAAAAGGAGTATCACCTGCTTATACAAAACCGTATAGATTACCACATGGACAAAAAACGGAAATAAATAGACAAGTAGACAAAATGTTAAAAGACGGGATTATTGAAAATGCAATATCAGAATTCTCATCTCCACTACTTATAGTGCCAAAGAAAAACGATGAAAATGGAAACAAGAAATGGAGAGTTGTGATAGATTACAGACAACTAAACAACAAAATTGAGAATGACAGATTTCCATTACCATGCATAGAAGAAATCCTAGACGCTTTATCAGGAGCAACATATTTTTCACATTTAGATTTATACCAAGGATATTACCAAATAGAACTCGATTCTAAGTCCAGACCGTACACAGCATTCGCAACCGATAGAGGTCAATATCAAATGACACGACTTCCGATGGGGTTAAAGACAAGCCCAGGATGTTTCTCACGAGCCATGACTATGGCAATGTCAGGTTTAAATTATGAAAACATGTTTATATATCTTGATGATTTGATAGTCTTTGGCAACAGTCTACAACAGCATAATCAAAACTTAGTGAAGGTATTAGAGAGACTAAGGAAAGTAAATCTGAAATTAAATCCAATTAAATGCGAGTTTATGAAAAAAGAACTATTATATTTAGGACACAAGATTTCGAATAAAGGTATAGCACCAGATCCGGAAAAGATCACCGCATTGGAACAATATCCAATACCACAAAATGCAAAAGAAGCAAAAAGATTCGTAGCCTTTGCAAATTATTGTACCTTGAAAATAGGTGGAGTTACAAATTTTTACCTACCCTAGAGGCGGTGTTACCTTTTTTGAAACATCCTGTATAAAATTGTGCCTAAAAAGCGAAAATATGCAGTTTTGTATTTTTAAAAGTATGTTTCACCAATTTTAAAAATTTGAAAAAATTTATCGCCAAATATTGTGCAAAAATGTATGTTTATATATATATATATATATATATATATATATATATATATATATATATATATATATATATATATATATATATATATATATCCTACTATCTTCCTAGCGTCCATACATTGCCCGATAACTATCCACTCGGCGTCCGTGGAAATCGAGCGTCCGTATACGGACGCCGAGATGAAACCTTAATAAAAATTTGTCATTGGTCAGTTTTCTTAGAATACTTCTTCTTCTTTTTGATGCCGTTGACTAATAATACGAGTGCACAAGTTCTCTTCATGTACAGAAGAACTTAGATTACTATAATCAATCATTAAGCGAAATTATTTCGGACGCTTAAAAGATAGTTAAGTAAATTTTTCGTATACTGTAGCGTATAAAGTAGTGTTAACTGTTTATCACCAGAGGCGCTCTTTTCAATATACGTATACTTTTAGGTATACTACATTTTATGTTTACGATTTCTCAGCGTCCATTAAATAAACTCAAGTTTTGATCTTGCCACTTCTGAGCGTCGTAGACTTGGCAACCGTGGCCAACGTAGTATTTAGGAGGAGTTCACTGCGGAAGGAGGACTAAGGCCCGTAATTCTTTAAAAATTTACTGCCGACATTGAACAAACTTTTTGCACTGGTTAAAATATGGTTTTCATCCAGTTTTGAAAAAATGTGAAAATGTTGAATTATCCACGTCCGTCTGTCGGTAAACACAACTCCTCCTTTACTATACCAGCTAGAATGACAAATGCGGCGTCGAATAAAAGCTAATAACCCAAGAATGGTACCTACTAATGGTGAGGAATTTGACCTAGAACTTCCGGTTTTAGAAATACAACCGGAAGTACTGTTTTCAACTCACCGGAATAGTACAAGCGATATATTATTCGACGCGCCTTAGCAAGAGGAAAACAAATATATTCATCCGGTTTCATGACTGTCTGTGCGTCTGTCCGTCCGTTCGCAAATATATCTCCTCCGTTATTAATACGGATGGAATGACAAATGAGGTGTCGAATGAAAGCTTATAACCCAAGGATGGTATCAAAGATGAAAAATTTGAACTCGGATTTCCGGTTTTAAATTTGCGACCGGAAGTACCGTTTTAAAGTCACCGAAATAGTATAAGCGATATATTATTCGACGCGCCTTAGCAAGACGAGAACAAATATATATATCCGGTTTCATGACTGTCTGTCCGTCTATCCGTTCGTCCCCGAATATAACTCCTCCACTATTAATACAGATAGAATGACAAAAGAGGCGTCGAATGAAAGTTTATAACCCAAGGATAGTACTAAAGATAAGAAATTTTACGTCGGACTTTCGGATTTAGTGTTGGAATCAGAAGTTACTGTTTTAAAGTCACCGAAACGGTATACGAGATATATTATTCGACGTGCCTTAGCAAGATGAAATCAAATGTATACTTTTGGTTTTTATATCATTTCCGGTTAAAAAGTTCTAACCGGAAGTGCCATATTATAGTCGCAGAAATAGTATATCTGACATAGAAGCGTATTGAAAAGTCGCGCTTGATTTTTTAGTTCCGGTTTTGAAGTAATTTTCTTTTAATTTTGTGCTTACATTCAACCGCTGACGTCTTCCGAACGCACCCAATGATAGAGAAGATGAGGATGATGTTAATATGGAGTGAGTAAATTATATGATAACGTGAAAATCGGCGGACACAAAGTGCCAAATCCGAAAAGTGTGTAAGTAATAGTCAGACAAAAAGTGAAAATTAGGTAATAGTGCGAAAAATTGCAACTAATTGTTGTATACTAATATACAGGGTGAGTCATCAGTCACCACTAATGGGACGGAAGATTACAGCGAAAGGGTAAAAGGTTCGAAAAAATTTTAAATATAGCTTGTAAGTTAATAAAATCTAAAGTAAAATGTAACGTACAGTATATAAACGAATGGACACTAAATAGAAAAAAATAATGGAATAGCCACATAAGAAGAATGGAGGATTCACGTGTGCTCAAAATAGTAAGAGATAAATCACCAATCGGTAGAAGAAGTATCGGCCAACCTTGCAAAAGATGGAGTGACAACCTTCCATAGAAGTATCAATCCGCCAATGAACAAGCCGGATTGCTTATAAAGAGGATAAGGAAGAAGAATAAGAATAAAAAATATAACTTCGATACGTCGCAATTTATTGAGACATCCTGTAATAAGCTGCAATTTATTGGGACATCCTGTATATTTCAAAATAATTTTATAATGTAGGTTTTATCACGTTACAGACTAATAATTTAAAAATTTTTACTCTTTCGCTGTAATCTTCCGTCCCGTTAGTGGTGACTCACCCTGTACTTATACAAGGAAAAATTTTTATGGAAGTAATTATTGTTGTTATTATTTACATCAAAATAAAATTAAAGCTGCACTTGTTTTTTATCGTTTAGTTACATCTTATCTAAAGCATTAATAAACATGTAATGCAACAATTAGTAAAACTATTTTTATCAGATCTACATTATTTATACCATACCTATAATTTCTGTCTATTAAAGAAACAAGTATTTATATTCCATACTTCTGTATTGTATTGTATAAATAAATATAACTGAAGTTAATATTTGTACAACGCTAAAAAATGTCGAATGTGTCACATTCCTTAGTTTGTGTTGTAAAATTTATACAATTATTCAATTATGTAAACTGTCCAAAATACTAAACTGCTGAGAAGACAAAACGCACGTGTTTAAACTCTTGTGCGGATCTTGTTTCAGTATTGCTTCCAAGAAATTCTTGTGGGATAATTTATTATTTCATTTTTAACAGATTTTCATTATTTGATTAAACAGGGTGTTTGGTAAAGAATGGGCCATAGCTTAACCTCAGGTTCCTGAGGTTAAAATAGGCCGATTTAAGCTAACTTACCTTAGTACAAAAGTTTATAATAACCGAGATACAGGGTGTCAAATTTAAACTTTTTTTTTATTTATTATTGAATATTTCCTGACAGGTATGAGATAACAACATGAAATTTGGTATGTGGGAGTTTTTTGGGTCGATAAAACTAAATTCCCTACCAAAAATTATGTATTGCCCAGAGGGCGACACATACGCCTTTCAGCACTCATTTCTTACGTTCAATTTGTTTTATCCCTCACTCTGTAGAATTTTGACATTAAAATTTTTATTCTTCTATTAGTTTTACTTAAAAAAGGTATACTTCTTTCATCTCCATAAACTCAACCGTTTTCGAGATAAACGCATTTTAAATCTGCGATACACCATCATTTTTAGCATAATATCATTGTAGTTACACCCGAAAAATAACTTAAAACCATAAAATTATCCAAAAATGTATCGCAAATTTCTTCAAATGGAATTTGCGATGCAATGACATAAATTTAAGAACTAGCACAATTATTATGGTTTTAAGTTATTTTTCGGGTGGAACTACAATGATATTATGCTAAAAATGATGGTGTATCGCAGATTTAAAATGCGTTTATCTCGAAAACGGTGGAGTTTAGGGAGATGAAAGAAGTATACCTTTTTTAAGTACAACTAATAGGAGAATAAAAATTAAAAATGTCAAAATTATACAGAGTGAGTGATAAAAAAAAAATTGAACGTAATAAATGAGTGCTGAAAGGCGTATGTGGCGCCCTCTGGGCAATACAGTAGAACCTCGGTTAACCGATTTCCGGTATTTCGAGGCCATCCTAATATGAATTTTATAAATTTTAATGAATTTTATAAATTATAAAAATGATAATTGATTCACATGTAGTGTATTTGAGATTCAACTGTTTTAAGGTTATGTATTATTAAATGAGTTTTATACCAAAACAATGTGTGTTTGTCCCATATTTTATTTTAACCTAAGGCGGCACACATAGTGGAAGCGGTTTCCGCTTACGGGCAAACCGCGCGGTTCTCGCGCGCGGTTATGGTAACACAGTGAAGACGGGTAAAAGCGAGAGAGATCGTTCAAATTTGTCAGTTGCGTCTACTACTTGTAGCAAAATGTCGTCTTCCGATGACGATATAATTGCTTTAGATTCTGTTTTGTCTAAACTGAGAAGAAAGAGAGTTGGTGTACATCCTATTAATCGAGAATAATTAATTTATGGAGAATATCATCATGTATTTCAAAAATTAAAAGAAGATAATGAACGATTCTTCCAGTAGGTATATGAGAATGACTCAAGAGACTTTTATTTATATTTTGGAGAAAGTGGAGTATCATTTAAGGTGATACAGTAGCGATCAACAGGTAGCAAAAACGCGTTCCAAGATTGCGGCTGTAATTTTGAATATTTTTTCGAGATGTTTGGCACACGTATTCGTAATATAATGAAGAATGGCGGTACAGAGCCCAATTTGAAAATATTTTAATATGTGGAAATTACTCTGTAATTAAATACAATATTAAAAAAACGAGCCTGCACCGCCATTAAGAAGGACAAAAAAATACACTTTCTTCAAATAAACTTTTTTATCCGATGCCTAGATTTTGTGTCATTTTGGAACTACTAAAATTTTTTATTTCATTACTTGCCCTGTACCGCCATTCTTTATTATATTACGAATACGTGTGCCAAATATCTCGAAAAAATATTCAAAATTACAGCCGCAATCTTGGAGCGCGTTTTTGCTACCTGTTGATCGCTACTGTTTGATCTTAACTAAAAACTGGTGTAATTTACATAAGCAAGCTATCCTTCCGGAAGAAAGGCTTGTTATAACATTGAGGTAATTAGATTTGTTGTAAATTTATTTTGGGAATACCTAAATCACACAAAATTACGGTTTCAGTAAGATTGACTTTATTACTTTTGTTTATTACCTAATAATGTACAATTTATAAAATTAATCCATTGCCTCCTTATTCATTGTAAAATCACTGAACTCGCGCGACAAAAAGAGGGAATAAACTAAATTCTCATTCGAGTAAACATTAAAACCGCGCGGAAAAAACTAAATTATCATTCTAGCAAAAGCGGTCAGGCGGGTTGAAGCGGTTGGCCCGCGCGGACCTGCTTTGACTATGTTCGTGTACATTTAAAAACGTGCATTCTTTTTGAAAACGTTTAAAAGCGGGTCCGCGCGGTTTAACCGTAAGCGGAAACCGCCTCCACTGTGTGCGCCGACTAACAATCGTCTTTATATTGTACTATATTTAGGTTACGTTCCGTGTTATCCGAGTTTTGCCGTATCCGAGGTACTCTCGGTCCCAATTACCTCGGTTAATCGAGGTTCTACTGTAAATAATTTTTGGTAGGGAATTTAGTTTTTTCGACCCAAAAAACCCCCATATACCAAATTTCATGTTGTTATCTCATACCTGTCAGGAAATATTCAATACTAAATAAAAAAAAGTTTAACTCTGACACCCTGTACCTCGGTTATTATAAACTTTGTACTAAGGTAAGTTAGCTTAAATGGGCCTATTTTAACCTCAGGTACCTGAGGTATCGACAAGACTACCATTCATAAGGGTAGTTACCGATTACCGGATGACATATATATCAAACAACCAAAATATCAAAACTTCTCCTTTTAATGGAACAAGGTGGGGCTGCACAATTTAAAGGAAAGTCCTTAAACGATATAAATGTGGATCTTGAAGAAAATCTGTTAACTACCGATGATAATATGCCAATTACAGAGGCAACTGATTTAATTCCAGAGGTAAATATTTGTGAAAATTAAGCTTCTGGCATTAATTCTAGTGTAGCTTTGTCAGGAGCAAGTAACTCCAGCAAAGAACAAAACAAAAAGGGAAAAAGGTCGTTGGTGCCCTGGAAAGAGGCACAAAAAACAGTTGTCATCAAATATTTTTCAGACCATATTAAAAATAAAAAGCCTCCTAAAAAAAGTGAATGTGAAATTTTAAAAGAAAAGTATTCAAAGTTATTGAGCAACAAGGATTGGCTCAAAATTAAGGTATTTATTTATTCAAAACCAGTACATGAAGAAAAAGTAAATTTAACGATTTTTTTTTATTTAAGAAAAAGTAAATTTAATGATTTTTTCATTTCAAAATTATGTAATTTTCAATTAATAAACCTTTTTGTTTTATTTTAATAATTTTTTTTATTAAATCGAACTGTCTAATTCTTTTGTTATGTCGTTAGACGTGCCCAATCCTTTAGAATACACTAATAAAACTCATTACCGATGGTTGTATCATACGGAAAACCAGATCACACTGTATCATTGTTGTGAAATATTGTGGTTTCCCAAAAGGTGTACACTGTGTAGTCTGTGAATATTTGTTATTCTATCACGAAACAAAGTTGGGGTTCATTGTGTGGAAGGAACAATGTCGAAACAGTCATAAGCAGTTTTTATTTAATTGAAGCAATCGATTCTATTTCATAATGACATCTTTTATCATAAAACAATGAAATCTTTTGAACATTGCAACAAAATTTATTACAATTTATTTCCAATATAGCAGTTTCGGCAAGTTCCATTTCTCAAGTAATGTACCTATCATTAAGTACTATTAAAAAATATAGTTTCAGAGAAATTTAAAATTTGTCGCAAATTATGTACCAAATATACAGTATGGTTCAAATGAAAAGAATAAATTCAAATATTTGGGTGAGTACGTTATCGGCCCGTCAAAAAATACGGGCCGATAACGTACTCGCCCATAATGCAGCCCCAAACATTATCATAAAAATGAAAATTAAGTTTATGTACTAGACAATTACATATTATGAAAAGTAGATTCGTCTGTGTAAACAATATACTTTTAAAAAATCAGGTTCTTCTCCAACTTTATCAAAAGGGCAAAAAGAAAATTTTAAACGTTTATCATAATCCTGTTGTATTAAATGCTGGTGTAGTTGAGTGTGATACGGTTTATCTTAAGTCTTCTACATAAACTCGTTTGACTGATTTCCAATTCTCCCGAATTTTTTCTCGTACTAGTATTTGGGTTTTCAGTAACAGAAAGTAGAACATCAAGTTCATGGAGGTCGTCACAAATCACTGCTTTATTTTCATTTGCCTTTTCATATGTAAGATTACCAGTAGCACAGCACGGAATCTATTGAGAAATCTCAAAAACTTCCTTTTGTGGGTATTTTCTATCAGGATACTTTTGAGCGTAAACTTTAGAAGCTCAGAAACAATTTTTCAAACATTCCCCAATGCAAAGTACATTCCATGTCGACTCTTTCGTAGATAGCGTAATTCTTTATTTTTAGGAACAATTAAATCTAAATACTAAGCACGAATATTTATATTTTTGACAATTACCAGACCGTAGTGTCATAAAACGCCAATGTCGTACATTGACATTAACTAACTACATCTTTTGTTTTAAAATCGATTTAATCATTAATAATTCATATAATTGTAAATTACGCAAAAACTGCGACTCCTTGTTATAGGACATCCTTATACCATTCGAAAGAGAAAAGTTTGTTTATTATTATGATTAATTAATATTCATTGTGTTCCATTTAAAATAAGCCTCATGTTATACATTGAATAATCCAAAATTAAACTGTAAATTCTGAACACCCTGTAAATAAATGTCTAACAGTCAATCATGAAATACATTCAAACAATATCCAATTATTTAGCTGTAAGGGTAAATTTGTCAAAATTGCTTAAATAAGTTGAGAATGAGTCTTCTTTTAAAACTTTACATTTTAAGAAAAGTCGACATAACTCAGAACACTCTGTACATAGGTATAAGGAAGCCTTATGAAACATGTGCCTTATGAAACAATGCAACAAAATACATGTGTTCCATAAGAAAAACTGTAACTTTAATACACAGCAATTTATTGGGACACCCTGTATATTTCAAAATAATTTTAAAATGTAGCTTTAATCTACTTACAAACTATTAATTTAATTTTTTTTCAAATCTTTTACTATTTCGCTGTAATCTTCCGTCCCGTTAGTGGTGACTCACCGGTATAATATGCCAACAAATTATAATTTAAAAATAAAAATCGACCTGTTCCGGGATTTTTCCTTAAAGTCGCCGGCTTATGAAAAAACGAATTTATTCCTTTCATTTGCACCATACTACTGTATAATAACATATTATGTAAATACCAAATTCGATACGCTTTCGGTTAAGTGTCAAATTACCTCTATTCTTCACACATGTAAAATGTTGAAACAGTATATTTTCATTAATCTAATATTGTGGAAATATGACATCGTCGCAGGGCGCCCACTAATCGCTAGAGTAAATTATACCGTATAATTGAAGGACGCCCAGATATCGAAATAGTCAATTTTTGCGTATTCTCTGGACGCTAAGCGCTTGTTTTTCAAAAGGACGCTGAGTGATGGAAAAGTTAAACTTGAGAAATGAATTCTCCTTGGACGCTCAGTGATCGTTCTGTCAACGGACGCCCAGCGGATAGTAGGATGCAAATATATATATATATATATATATATATATATATATATATATATATATATATATATATATATATATATATATATATATATATTTTGAGAATGAGTGTCTTTGTTTATTTTTTAGACTCATTTGAAATTTTAAAATTGTTCGAAAATTCAAACAAAATTCAAATTTCACGCCAAACATTAAAAAAAATTATGTAGCATTCTATAGGCCTTTACAGAAAACAAATCGAGTTGGGGGCATTTTTCATCATCTTACCCGGCTAGTCCCTTTTTCCTCATACATTAGTTTTTTGCTACAGTCAAGTTTAGCAGAAAAGTGCTGTTGGTAAATAAAAAATATATATGTACAGTACAACCTCGTTTAACCGGACTAACTGGGACCGGAAGCGATCCAGTAAATCGAAAATCCGGATAATCCGGAAATATAATAAGGTTAATAAAACTACATGTGAAATGGTAACTTACTATATTTACACCCTATATGATTTACGCGAGCATTAGTTTTTATTTACAAAAAAGTCATTGATCTTCCTTTGTTTTAATTTTGTGTGATGTTTCATATTATTATGTAAGATTATGTACATACATACATACAATTATCAAAATTATTTTTTTTTATTTTTTCATTCCGGATTGATCCGGATAATCCGGCATCCGGATGAACGAGGTCCGGATTAACGAGGTTGTACTGTATTTACAATTTACGATTTTTGTCTTTAAAGCTGAATCACACATCTTAATGTGTTAATGTGATAAGTCTAAATATTCGTGAATATGAGTTTGAAAAGGTAGAACACTTTAAATATCTTAGTTAATGGAATTAATGATAGAAGCATAGTAATAAATGAAAGAATCCTGACAGGAAACAGAACCTGCTGGAAATACAACAACTTCCTCAAAGATAAGAAGCTTACTCAAAATACTAAACTGAAAATTTATGCAATTAGACCAGTAATCACATATGGTGCTGAAGTAACGTTTCTGACACAGGAAGATGAAGAAAGATTGAGGATCCTAGAGGGAAAAATAATTCGGAGGATAGCAGGCCCACTAAACTTAGGTAATAATGAATTTAGAAAACTGACGAGTCATGAAGTACTTAAGAGAACTTTTGAAAGGAAAAGACATCGTCAGATTTATCAAGGCATAGAGACTCCGATGGATGGAATATTTCAAGCAACTGTGTTTAGCGTGTGTTTGCAACAAAGTTTAGAGCACTTAGGATGTTAATAAAAATCTGATATATCCCATAATTGGTTGAAAGACAATATGCCATATTTTAATAATATGTAATATATAACCAATTTGTATAATGCAACTAATAAAATAAGTGGATTAAAATAACTTATTCAAAACAACACCAAGTCGATGTAGTGTAGTTTACCTCTGAGGAGTTTACCTCCAAATATAGAAAGGAGAAATTAAGAAGCTGTTATCAGAAAATTACCAAATGGAGACCTGTATCAGGCAGACCATGAGGAAGACCCAAAACCAGATAGCCCAGGACCTTAACATTTAAAACCATTTGTTGAACATACGAATATAACTAGATTTTAATGATATAATTTCTATCAGCAATTTTTAAGCTTAAACTTCGTTTGTTTTTTATATTGTAATGTTCTTTTTTTTTCCTTTAACTTAATAGCTTTGTTATCCAATACATATTGTAATATTTGTTCTTTGTTGACACTGTTTATGTTTTTGCTTTTGTCTTTGTAATAATCTTTTCTGAATTGGGCTTGCCCGTAAATAAATAAATAAAAAAAATAAAAAAAGATGTAAGTAAGAGAATGGATATAATATAAGCAAAAACAGGAACAAATGAAGAAAAACTGTAGAAGATGCCAAGTCACACAACCAATTATTGTAAAACCAAAATGTTAATGTGGACTGATTCCTTGTGATAAATGAATCGGAAGAGCCCAATGCAATCAGGAGTATGGATGCCATCATGATGAACCCTTTCGCTACATGTGGAGTATTTTTTGTGCATAGCTCCTATATGTATATTGTTTTACACTTTTATACGCTGTAAACTGGAATATGCCTCTATCATTTGGTCACCATTTTATGATGTACATATCCAAATTATAGAACGGGTACAGCGTAAATTTTTAAAATTTTTGTCTTACAAAATTAATGGTATATATCCTACGAGGAGTATCAGCAATAATGAGTTATGTAGCGGTTTGGACGTAGTATCATTAGAATCTAGACGAATTAATGCCTCCCTGGTATTCCTGTACAAGCTACTACATAATCTCATTGACAGCCCTGATATCCTTCGACAAATAAATTTTAACGTTCCGTCTTATCTAGTAAGAAATTCGATTAAATGCAGAAAAACACAAGCTAGAACTAACATATTGTTGAATTCTCCTCTATTCGTCATGTGCAGCTATTATAATGCCTTAAGTATTTACTGCGACATATTTAAATGCAGTTTAAAGCAACTTATTTCTATAGCCAAGATCTACCTAGGTGATTAATAATTTATTTCTTTACGTTCAAATCTAGTTTTGTAAAATTTTTGATGTGTTATCTATGAATTACTAATATTTCATTTAATTTTTTTTGTGTAATATTTTGTCCTGTAAATGGATTCTGTTGGACAATAAATGCTATTATTATATGGGATAGGGAAAATTCTGCCATATTTATGTAAGGCATCAGTATGGTGTATTTGTGGCTTGTGACATACATGAATGGTGCAAGTGAGCAAACTGGACAATGTAAAACATACTATTATGATTATAGCTCTCCAAAGATGTATTAGTATTATTAGTATCTTATAATACTATTGTGCGCAGCAGAAGTTAAATAAAGTTCAGGATCTTGAATTTAAAATGTATTTTAAGTATTTATAAACTAGACAATCTAATGACAATTATTGAAGTTATTTATATTTTCAAAGCATACTAATAAAACAACATGAACTAGTATATAGTAGACACTTAGGATATTGCCTTTTTAACATTCTCCCTCAATACCTAAGCTCACCTATACTTTTAAACTAAGTTTATTACATATAAACTTGTACTTTTGAGTACCTAAAACTTTTGTTAAAATATCTTTAACTGCTGAAAAGGTACTTCATGATATTCTCCCTCAAACGAAAGTTTTTGATTTTGTTCAAGGGGTGTACTAACAGTCTTTCAATCAGTCATTTGAAATTTTTCAAGCAGTTTCACAACATACTGATCTTGACTAGTTTCAACTCGTTTTGCTTTTTATTTCGCTCAACTTTCATTCCCAAACAATATGAAATTGGCCCTAAGTCCTTCATACGAAAATGTATTTGTAATTCTGATTTTAGAAATTTTACCTCACTCACATCATTGTAAAAAATGAAAAAATCATCAACATATGATGATAACTAGCATTTTATCAGAAATTTTTACAAAAATACAAGGTTCAATTTTAGATTGTTTGTAACCTAATTTTTGAAGAACTTGTGTTGCCTTTTCATACCAAAGCCTAGAAGATTGTTTTAACCCATATATTGCTTTATTTAATTTGCAAACTTTGTTTTCAAAAGCGGGCACTTCAAAACCTTCAGGTTGAGACATATAAATTTCTTGATCAATGTTACCATTTAAGAAAGCTGTTTCTACATCCATGTGATCTGCTTCTAGATTTAGTTCAGCAGTCAATGCAAGTAAAAACCTTAAATTACTGTAACGAATAACAGGTGAAAAAGTCTCGTTATAATCTATGCCATGTTTTTGAGTAAAGCCTTTGGCCACTAAACGAGCTTTATAAGCTAAAATGTCACCATTCTGATCCCTTTTGATTTTAAAAACCCATTTGTTTTTTACAATGTTTTTGTTAGAAGGCTTATCTACTAGTTCCCAAGTGTTGTTAATTTTGAACGCATTCATCTCTTTTTCGATAGCTTTAATCCATTCAAAACTTCTCGAACCTGATAACCCTTCTGAAACAGTTAAGGGTTCTAAATCATCAATAGGAAGGCAAGGCATTGCATAACTACCTCTCTCATTATCAACAGCAAAATCATCATACATTTTTGGCATTCGTCTATCTCTTTTCGGATATCGCGAACTACATGTATCATCTACCTTTTGCTCTGAAACGTACTTTCTAGTATTTACATCATTTTCGTTTACACTTTCAGTCATATCTTTCTCAAAATTATTGAAACTCTCTACATTACTTACCTCCAAACAATCATTCGCTTCATTCTCGCCACAATCATTCTCATTCACACTCTTACTAGTACTTGGACGAATTGAAACTTGATTGTTTTCTTGGACTGTAACAGTTTCAGGATCAGCAGGTTCATCTGTTTCAACTTCAGACAACTTTGGAACCATTGCAACTTCAATGTCAGTCTGCTCAAGAGGAAATGACATGCTTCTTTCTTCAAACGGTTTGTCATTCATTTTTTCTTCCAAAAATACAACATCTCGTGCAATTTCAATTTTGTGTGTAACAGGATCTAGCAGTCTGTATCCGGCAGATGTTTCTGAATACCCAACAAAGATTTTTTCTTTACTTTTCTGGTCGAGTTTTTTCCGCTTTATTTTTGGAACATGAGCATATGCATAACATCCAAAGATACGTAGAATCGTAAGGTTAACTTTGTTTCCAGACCATTTTTCTTCTGGAGTTTTACCTTTCAGTTTCTTGGTTGGTGATCTGTTTAATAAATATACTGCTGTGTTAGCAGCTTCTGCCCACATTTGTTTTTCAGCATTTACCTCGAACAGCATCGAACATACTTTTTCGAAAATAGTGCGGTTGAACCTTTCGGCAACATCATTCTGTTCAGGACAATATGGCACAGTAAGTTCATGTTTGATGCCTTTGCTTTTTAAAAACTTGTTCATACGAGCATTGCAGTACTCACCACCATTGTCGCTTCTTAAAACTTTAATTTTTCTTTCAGTTTCAGTTTCGACTTCTGCACAAAATTCTTGAAACTTCTCAGGAACTTCATCCTTTGACTTCAAAAAATAACAAAATGCTTTTCTTGTATGGTCATCAATAAGGGTAAACAAATATTTTGAACCAGCATATGATGGAACCTCCATAGGTCCAGCTAGATCTGAATGAACCAAATCGAGTTTATTTTTAGCAACTTCTTTGTTTGGATTTTTAGGAAATGGTTTTCTGGCATGCTTTGCCTTAATACAGCTTTCGCAAAGTTCAGGTGTTTCTTGTTTTTCATAGTGTATACCAGTTGCCATACCATTTTTTAATAGATCCATGCTAAAATGGTTTAAATGACCCAATCTTTTATGCCATAACATCTGTGAATTTTGAGGTTTAGCAATGTTAACTTTTTCCTTAGCCATTGTATTAAGTTTATACAATCCATCGAGATTTGTTGCTGTGGCTTCAGGTCTCTTCTTCACTGCTATCTTTTGATTGTGAAAAAGTCTGCATCCTTTGATGTCAAATATAACAGACCAACCATTGCTTACTAAGGCGTTCACTGATAAGAGATTTACCGATAGGTTTGGTACATACCTAACGTTTTGTATCAATTTTTCTTCTCGACTTTGTCTTAGTGTAACTGTAGCATTACCAGTTCCTTTTACTGTAAGCCTGGAGTCGTTTGCCACCACAATCTCTTGACCAGAATTTTTGTTGGTAATATCTGTTAAAATTTCGTATTTTCCGGTCATGTGTGAAGATGCACCGCTGTCAACATACCATACATCTTCTTTCATGTTGATACCAAATGCAGCGAAACATGTTGTACCACCTTTTTTGTTACTTTTGCTTTGATATATACTTCTTTCTGGCGATTTGTCCATTTTCTTCTTAGTACATTGATTTTTGTAATGTCCTTTGGAACCGCAACCCCAACAATGTGGTACTTTTTTAAATCTCTGTGCCGAGAGTGCATTGTCTTCTTCACATTTACCTTTTTGCCATTTTTTGTCCTGCAAAAGTTTAGTTTTCACAAAATCAGCTGTAATGTGAACATTTGAATTTTCCAGAGCCATTACCATTGGGTCATATGCTTCTGTGAGACCCTGCAGCATGATTGCACCCAAAAATTCATCATCCATCGGTTTTCCAATAGAAGATAGTTGCTGATATAAGTCAATCGCTTCGTTTACATAATCTTCCATTGTACTAAAATTGGATAGTTTAATTGAACATAAATTTTGTAGTAAACGAAGTCGACGATGAAGACCTTTATCCTCAAATGCTTTTTCAAGTGCAAGCCATGTCTCTACAGCTGTTTTGCATTGCATTACATGAGTTCAGGATCTTGAATTTAAAATGTATTTTAAGAATTTATAAACTAGACAATCTAATGACAAGTATTGAAGTTATTTATATTTTCAAAGCATATTAATAAAACAACATGAACTAGTATATAGTAGACACTTAGGATATTAGAGTAGAGTATTTATTGGTAATAATGTACAAATGTACTTTTACAGGTCAGCAATAATTAAAATTGTCTAAAATTACATTAAAAGTTGACAGTACTTCAGTAAAAAAAACCTATTACTAAAATTTAAAAACTAAACACTAATTAAATTACAGGACAAAACAAAATTTAGATCTGAAGTACTCCTCAAATGAGTAGAAAGCACCCATCAGAAGATAATTTTTAATTTGTCTCTTAAATTGGTTAAAATCAAGACTTTTAATAGATATTGGTATACAGTTATAAAATTTCAATGCTAGGTATCTGGTTCCATTTCTGGTCCTCTCAAGTCGACTGAAGTCTGGTACAAGGGCATCATGATTTCTAGTCTGATAAGTATGCTTTTGTGTTTTATACAGATCTACATTTTGATGAACATACAACAGGCACTGCATAATGTACACAGAAGGTAGTGTGAGAATCCTCAGGTTTCTGAAAGACTGCCTACAATCGTCCCGATAACCCTGACCTGTGATTATGCGAATACACTTTCTCTGCTGACCAAACACCTTATCTATATGGCAAGAGTGTCCCCAGGAAAGGATTGCGTAAGTTAGTCGTGAGTGAAAGTTGCTGTGATATGATGTAAGAAGGGTTTGAAGGGAGGTAACCTTGGTTATTGGGATATTGCCTTTTTAACAAGATGCAAGTACTTAAAAATGTACAGTCACAGAACCTGAACTGTGGAGATTAATTTGCATAACGTACAGCGCTCGTTCATCAAAGCTGCAAATGACAACAGTATCGAAAGGGTTAAAATCAACTTCCATTAGTTGTATATGTACTCTTAACCTCTCAGTAATAAACTTCCCCAGAATATAATTAATTTTCTAAGAATCAATGTTATTTACTCACCTTCTTCACTCTTTTTCCTTTCTTCAAATAATGTCAATTTATATTCATCTTCTACTTCAGTTTTTGGGGGGAATTCATTTTTTAAGTCTACATAATCAAATGCGTCATATGCACACTCTCTCTTGGGTTCTTCCGTAATTTCAATTTTGAAGACATCCAGGGAACCATCATATGTCTCAATATCTGTTTCTATTTTACAAGTTTTCCCACTAGCTTCTTGTTTTGTTTCCATATTGTTATTAAAGTTGATTTATATGCCAATTTAGTTTTACGTTTACACAAAAAAATAAATCTGTGGGTGAAAGAAAGAGGACAATAGCTGAAATTTGAAATATTTATGATGTATGACTTTCTACTTACTTTATAATGGTCTAAAAATATCGGATTCTGTATCTCAACGCAAATTTTTTCTATAATCCTCATTTAAAAATTTACTGTTTTGACATAAATTTTCAAATAAATCTTCCTTCCAGCCTGATTGTGTCACATTGACTATTGACATTGTGCTCCTGTGCTGCCATCTGTCGCTGTCAGTAATGTCATGTCACTTTTCAACCAATGTTGCCATATTTTCAAAAAAATATTGTTCCTTGCAAAATTTTGTAAATATAACGCTGTGTCTAGGTACACGCTAACGTGTACGCAAATAAAAAAGTTAGGTACACGCGAATTAAACTTCATCAAGCCAGTGACGTTATTATTTAGCGTGCGCAGTGACTGTATATTTTGGTACACGCTATTTTGATATGGTTAATGTTTGTTTGATATAATGATATTTGTTATAAAGGGAAGGAGAAGGGAAGCAGAACTTTTCAGATATTTTAAACTTAATTGTAATACATCAATGTGTATATAAAAGCATATTAATTTCTCAACAATACTAATACCCAGTAATAGACTTTCATTTACATATTATAATATACCAATAATGTTGAATTCGACGTAATGGAAATAAATTTTTTTTTATAGTTTATTGACTAATCTTAATGTTTTGCGCTTTCTTGCAAATGTATACATTGTGGATATACGACTGTTTACCTCCACGGTACAGAATATATACAGTGCGGTGGAATAAGTGTTGCCCCCCCTCTTAACTTGTTTATTTTAAGAATATAAGCAAAACGCTCGGACAGGTCGATTTTTAAACTAATCATAGTATATCATAGCATCAACGTTTCGAACTTTACGCGATCCCTCTTCAGGTGACAGGCATAACTTTGATTTTTTTAAATAGTAAAGTACATCATGTGACACCTCATTAACAGCTTTTAAAATACTGATTTCAAAAATGTATAATACTTTAATCCTTTTTGAGATCGCAGGCCCAAAATTTCGGTCGAACTCTTTTTAAACGCATTTATTTTTTTTGAATTCTGAGAAAACTAATAAGTATTTTTGAAAAATTTAAATGCAGAATGAAAGATTAGATTATTACCGAGGGCTGACAGTCGCTTAGAATAAACAAAAAGTTTCTTTTGAATGATATATTTGAAATTAAAAATAACACTAAATTTTCTCTTTTTTCCACCACTGTGACTTATTAAAATAAACATTATAGGAGTTCTCAGGGACTTTGGACCATCGAGAATACTGTAATATTTCATTCTGCGTTTAAATTTTTCAAAAATATTTATTAGTTTTTTCAGGATTCGAAAAAAATCATTGCACTTAAAAAGAATTCGACCGAAATTTTGCGCCTACGCTCTCAAACAGGATTAAAGTATTATACATTTTTGAACTCAGTATTTTAAGAGCTTTTAAATGAGGTGTCACATGATGTACTTTCCCATTAAAAAAAATCAAAGTTATGTCTGTCACCTGAAGAGGGATCGCGTAAAGTTCGAAACGTTGATGCTATAATATACTATGGTTAGTTTAAAAATCGACCTGTCCGAGCGTTTTGCTTATATTCTTAAAATAACCAAGTTAACAGGGTGGGGGCAACACTTATTCCACCGCACTGTATTTAGGTAGGCAAAATATTTTTTTTTAGTTGACATGACATGTTACAAAACACTGTTAAAATAAGTTTTATACTTAAGTTAATTATACCAGTTTATAAACCAATGCTGTTGTATTTATTTTTATTTATACAGGGAGTTGAACTTGTTACGATTTTCATAGAAAATTAGTTATAACTTTATCTTTATCTTAACTAAAGTTAAGAAGATTTCGAACATAAATTAAAATATAGGGTGTTTCATTTAAAAAACATAAGTTTGGTCTGCCACTATGTTATCGAACGTCCTGTAACATTTTAACTCATTTTGTAATATGAAGCTCAAATAAGTTTGCTACAATTTTTGTTACTAACTTTTATTGCTACCTATTTCTATTTGCGGATCTACTGAGCTTTATCACACTAATCAAGCGCCCTGTATATTTTATCTTAATACTTCTGCTACACTTAATCACGAATTTTTGTCTCTTATCTTTTTCATACTGTTTTAAAATGATGTTAAACTCATTAAAAGAACTAAATAATTGTCCACACTCCATAGTTAATTAAAAAAAAACACTAAACAAATAAAAAATACGAAAACTCTTTACTATAGTATTTTTACTACAAAAACGTTATTACGTAGGTCAAAATTTTTGACGTAAGAGAACTGTCAAAACATTAGAATGTGACTTTTCATTATTGCTATGTTTATTATAAACACGGCAATAATGAAAAGTCACATTCTAATGTTTTGACAGTTCTCTTACGTCAAAAATTTTGACCTACGTAATAACGTTTTTGTAGTAAAAATACTATAATCAATATTTACTAACCACACTCTGACACTCGCGATACTTACCACAGCATACACGCGGCTCAAATTAGCGTGTACCAAAAAACCCAGTCAGAGTGCACGCTAAATCGTGACGTCACTGACTTGATGACGTTTAAGCGTGTACCTAACTTTTTTATTTGCGTACACGTTAGCGTGTACCTAGACACAGCGTAAATATAAATATATTAACAGGAGAACTGCGTTCGAATCTTCGAATGTACTCTGTGTTCGAATGTTGTGAATCCAGCACACGCCAGGTACGGTGTTTAGAAGATTCCCACGCTCACACAAAAAACTGTTTCGTTTTAAATTCAAGAAAAAAAATTCGTACGTCTATGATAATATTCGTTTCCGGATTCACAAGATCAAAGCACAGAGCAAATATTCAAATGTCAAAGCCACTTTTGTCATTTTCATGAATTTGGACTAAAATGAATTTGTTCTCTTTATTTATTTCTATAAAAACGAATTTAATTTTTATATCCTTTGCAAAATTAGAACCAAAATATCAACTTTACACAAAAATGCAATGTGTGTCATTTTGGTTAAACAAATTTAAATATGTTTGGTCTTGTACACTACAGTTTTACAGTTACCATTACAGCTTTCTAATGTCACTATCACGTAAAAAGAAATGACAAATAGTCAAATGTCAAATCTGACGATTGAACGTGGCTGGCATTCGCTAATCTGTATATTATTTCTGTACTTTTATTTATCAGCAATCAATGACAAATCTGTGCAATTAGGGAGAATCTGTGATATGATATGAAATACATGTATCTATTTCCAAGTCAACAAACTCCTGTCGCAACCAAAACTGTAAGTAAAATAATGGGATTCAAAGGTTTCTCCACTTAAAAATATGCTAGGATTGTTTATTGATTTTTAAATGTTTTTCAGCTAAAAAATGGCTTTAAAAAAGGTAAAAGGAAATTTAGAGCGAATGTTTGATAAAAACTTAACCGACTTGGTAAGGGGGATAAGGAACAACAAGGAAAATGAGGTGTGTAAATATATTCTTAGCAGGTTATGTCCAAAATATAGTTCATTCACTTTATTTTTGTTCCAGGCCAAATATATTTCTGAATGTATGGAAGATATCAAGCAAGAACTCAGACAGGACAATTTGTCAGTCAAGAGTAATGCGATTGCTAAGCTTACATATGTGAGTACAGCTGTTCTATTTATATATATCATGTTGATTTCATTTACAAACAGATGTAGGACATCAATAAAAATAATTGTTTTTCTATTAATTCATAAATACTGTCAATAAAAGCTGTTAAATCAAATAATGCAAGTTAATTGCTTTTAATTGGATGTTATGGCTTTATACTAACCAATTTTTAAAAATTATATTAGCTATACTTGTCGACATAGTTTTATTGTTTTGGTTGAAAAACATCTTGTGCATGACCGACACCAACTTTAGCAAATACGAATACAATTTATTCATCATAAAACCTGCAAACAAGAGGAAAGTCTTCTGCAAATCTGTCAGACAGGTCAAATCAAATAATATAAACATAAATAAACATTATAAAGTATTTTAAAAACTTTCAAAACGTTAAATAAAATACACTACATTAAAACTATTTAAAATTCAAGAAACTCACTTAACCCTTTCACTGCCGACAACCTTACACTAGCTTCTCACAGAGGCTGACCATATCGCACTTCTGCTCAAATAGTGTCACATCATATGTCAAAAAAGTAAAGTATCGAGAAAACGGCTTTTAAAATTTGTGCTAGAACTTTTCTGGGTTTAATTAAAAAAATATTAAAATTAGTGTAATAACTATTTTAGTCAGTTATAAAGGTTTTTGAGGCTCTACAAAATAGTGTATTAATTCTGCTAAACATATTAACACATTTGCGAACACAACTGCATATGAAGTCATTTACTCCATAAGAAGATGTGTATACATGTGAAGTATGAATGTGTTAAATTTTTTTTTTGAGTTGTGACACTATACATATAAAATACCAAAAAATGTACGATATATTATTTATCAAAAGTGGCTCTTGCAGTACAGAATATAATATCAATATTATTATCTGGTTAAGAGACCTATACTTTTTAGTGAGGTAACTTTAAATGCAAGTAACAACATTAAACAAAAAATATTGCAAAAAGGAAAATAAATAAGTGATAAATGTGTCACTTTTCTTAAGCACATACGCAGATTGTTTTGAATGAAGTAATCAGATATATAGGGCGTTTGGTAAAGAATGGGCCATAGCTTAACCTTAGATTCCTGAGCTTAAAATATCTTGATTTAAGCTAATTGGACCGCGTTATGTAATAACGGATTTACCGGCAAAAGTCCAAAATCAAGATAATAGTGCCATCTTGCAGCTAGGGTGCAAATCTACGTATAAAAATATGTTTTTTGTAAAAAAAATTAAAAAAAAGCTGTTTTTAAATGCCTGTATTAAGCGACATTTTTTATTTTATTAAAAAAAATCTCACACTAGGATTTGTAATTTCGAACTAAACGCCAATAATGGTACATAATCCATTGTCATAAACAAAAATCTGCATCTTTGTAAGTGTAATATCGAATCAAGTGCCATGAATAGTAGGTTAATTCTTTATTACAAAACATAACATATTTACTAACGTTTAAGATATCGAATTAAAAGACATCCTTTGTCAGGAAACATCAGATTAAGCGCCAAATATGTCTCTTAATCCGGTATTCGGATCTTAACTCATGCATATCTTAAAAAATCATTAACGAATTAAGCGACATTTGATCAAATAACTCTTAAAATATAAATTATTTTTAAAAAATTTTAAACACATGTAAAAGTCCATTTACATTTGCATTAATATATTAAATATGAAACATATCAGTACTATATTTTAAAAATAGTACCAAAAACAAATTTAAAATCTTTAAACCGATTTATCTCAAAACTACATTTTGGCGCTTAATCCACAATTACATAACGCGGTCCAATTTACCTTAGTGCAAAAGTTGATAATAACCGAAATAGAGGGTGTCAAAGTTAAACTTTTATTTTATTTATTCTTGAATATTTCCTGACAGGCATGGGATAATAATACGAAATTCGGTAAGCCAGGGTTTTTGAGACGAGAAATCTAAATTTGCCACCAAAAATGATGTATTGCCTAGAGAGCGCCACATACATCTTTCAGAGCTCATTTAATACGTTTAATTTTTTTATCCCCCACTCTACATACTTTTTGAATCAAAATTTTTATTCTCTCAATTTTTTTCCTAAAAAAGGTATACTGCATTCATCTCGCTCAATTCAATTTTTTTCGAGATAAACGCATTTTAAATGTGCAATACAACATAATTTTTTGCAGAATATCATTGTAGTTAGACCCGAAAAACAAAATTGAAACCATAATAATTGTGATAGTTCTCATATTTATGTCATTGCATCGCAAATTCCATTTTAAGAAATGTGCGATACATTTTTGTTAATTTTTATGGTTTTAAGTTATTTTTCGCGGGTAACTACAATGATATTATGCAAAAAATTATGTTGCCTCGCCGATTTAAAATACACTTATCTCGAAAATGGTTGAGTTTAGCGAGATGAATGCAGTATTAAGACCGTGCAAGTTAAGAAAAGCGATACCTGGTTTCATAGCTCAGCAACATTTTTTGCACTTTTAATTATATTGACCAATTACATCAGTCCTGGTTGCTGAATACTTGTCAAGGCCATAGCCCAAAAAAAATTATAAGAAGAAAAAGTAATATTGAGGTTATGTTATTAAAAAATAAACAATTGTATTTAGCAAATAAAATTAATTATTAAAATGCAGTACTGCAAGCAAAATACAATTAATTAAATTTACTTCTATATAATATTTGGATATCATATCAATATTGTGAAGCAACATATAATTTTTCTTCTTCAATGACAGCAGGTATGAAATATTGGGACCGTGCAAGTTCAGCAAAGTAAAGCCTGGTTTATACGCTCAGCAACATTTTTCGCACTTTTAATTATATTGGCCAATTATATTAGTCCTGGTTACTGGATAATTGTCAAGGCCATAGTCCAAAAAAATAAGAAAAAATAAGATTCAGGTTATGTTATTAAAACGTAAACAATTGTATGTAGTAAATAAAATTAGTTATTAAAATGCAGTACTGCAAGCAAAATACAATTAATTAAATTTACCTTATGTAATAATTGCATATCATATCAATATTGTGGAGCAATATATAATTTATCTTCTTAAAAGACAGTAGGTATGAAATATACGTCAATTTGACAATTTCAATTGACAATATGCATTATTTAAGAAGGTTCCAATATTTCTCCGCTATTCGAGCACGATCGTTTCTCATATCCCCTCCAAGTACTTGCACAAGCGAATAGGTCAATTTGATAATTTCAATTGACAATATGATTTATTTGAGAAAGTTGCAAGATTTCTCTGCTATTCGCGCACCATCATGCATGAGAGAATAAAAATTTTGATTCAAAAACTATGTAGAGTGGGGGATAAAAAAAATTGAACGCATTAAATGAGTGCTGAAAGACGTATGTTGCGCCCTCTGGGTAATACATCATTTTTGGTGGCAAATTTAGATTTCTCATCCCAAAAAAACCACCGCTTACCAAATTTCATGTTGTTATCCCATTCCTGTCAGGTAATATTCAAGAATAAATAAAATAAAAGCTACACCCTGTACTTCGGTTATTATCAACTTTGGTACTAAGGTAAATTAGCTTAAATCGACATATTTTAAACTCAGGAATCAAGGTTAAGCTATGGCCCATTCTTTACCAAACACCCTGTATTGTCTTAACTCGACAAACAACGCTTTATACACATCTTGGATGGACAAATGCCTTGCTTAAGTCGATATGTGACACTGTTTATGTTTAGTGCACCGTTGATTTTGGTTAATCATATAATGACACTAGTGTCATCTAACGACAAATACTTAAACTATAAATGTAATACTTTTTGAGATAAGATTTTGTTGTTTTATTAAACTGTTGGTGCAATGTTTGAGCAGAGGTGCAATATACCAAAGTGATTTTTGCACCCGTGCTGATGGCATCGATAGATGTCATGTGTCTGTGACTTAAGAAGCCAATGACGTAATTGACACGGTTGTAAATGTTATGACATAGTAAAAATTGTTTTACTTTTAATTTAAAATGATTATAGCAGTACAGTTGCAAATTAATATCGACACCCAATATGTCGCTGAGCTTGGTAAAACATTTCACTTCAATGTAGCCAAGAGCATGCTGTGCTACTCCCAGGCGTGAGAATTGATGATGTATATTGACAGAACAGATTGTATGAAAAACAGACTAAAAATCTAAAAATTATAGGAATAATGCAGAAAATACAAAAAATCGTGAATATAACTTCATTAATCTATGAAATGTCAATAGTGTCAAAATTTTATAAATGTCATTAGTGTCAAAATTTGATAACAGTTGAGTAAACTTGCCTGAGGTTGGACCAATAGTTACAAGCAAGCTTTAGGGCACGGAAAAATTAATCCTCTTGGTTTGAAAACAGACTATAGTTTTCTATTAATTTTTTCATATATTCATATCATACATTTCATATAATTTTTTATTATTGTATTTTATTTGTAGCAATATTGATGAAAGAAAAACTTACAGAGAAAATGTAAAATTTTTAGTCTAATTGGTATATTAAATTAATAATGAAAATATCCAAAAGGATTTCAAAATTTTTCAAAACATTTTACCGTTTATCCCAAACCCTTTTTTCAGTGCGTCATAGTTTGTCAAATTCGCTCTAACACATTAAGTTCGAAGTGACAGAAAAAATCGTATGTCCGAGATTATTATACATAGAACTTCGAAAATTATGTATTCGTTAAAGGGTATTATTTCCATATTTAAGCGACTTATACTTTAGAGATGTATAATTGGTTGACAATTACAGTACTCTAAATAGATAACCAATCCATGATGCGAATAAAGATAATTTGAAACAAAAGTAATCTATCCTGACAGGAGTTTTACAATGTTAACGGATAAAATGACAATTTTGTAATACTAGGTTAAAAAATTTTTAACGATGTAAATATAACTATTTTATGTCATTGGTATATTCGGACCAGTTTTCGGACATTGTATAGTGAAATTTTATTCCATATATATTCCATATTTATATAAATATTGATATTTATATAAACATAAATATTCTGACAACTGTCAGAATTATCTAAAATGTCATGCAGCGATTCTCGCCATTCTTAAAATCATATATGGGTGATTCGCCAAAATAGACGGCAATTTCGAGGTAGAGAAATTTAATTTAAAACATGGTTTAGAATTAGTTCATTTTTAAATAATTTTTATAAAATGAGCTATTTAACTTACCCATGATACCAGCAGAGATCATTTTTAAATATTTTCCGAAAAACGGAAATAGTGTGACTTCGGAGTTGACTAAGTGTCCACGGTGTTGACGTAATTCTCTGTTAATTGAAATTTATGATCGTAACAATTAAATAAAAATTGGCATGTAATAAAACTATACAAAACACTTCCATTTTGATATAAACTACTACAGAAAAACATGAAAAATAGGTAAAATATCAATTGCGTCGGAGTTGATTTAGACCGGCCTTCGTGTTGACAAAACTTTTCAATATGTAGCCGTGTCTTCTCCGTTAAACTTCAAAAATCTAATCTGCTTTTGAACACAATCTTGGCATTTCCTTTCTATACATTCTTCTCTCTTTTCTCCATTTTCTCCATGTCAACATAATGATTTCTCATCCGCTTGCACACATGAGCTCCATGTTTTCACATAATGTGCCTACATAGACAGATGTCTCTTTTATCAACATTAGAGAAGACTACCCAAAATGGTATATTCTTACAGAAATAAGCATAGCTGCATAAAATATTACTTTCTTTCATAAAATCTTTATTTAACGATTTTGGGGGCTTTCGCCTTTATTTTTCCGTCGTACTCCAGTGTATACGAGCCATTTTCTATAAAAAGAAGATAATTACCAAACCAACCGAAACATCTTGAGAGCTTACCCAGTAACCCTTTTCCTATATCAGACTAAATTTAAATTGTATTTTTTTAGTTTAAGAATGACAACTCACACACTTTCAACAACTCCGAGGCACGTTCGTCAACTCCGAGGCACGTTCGTCAACTCCGAGGCACGACTGGGCTTCGGTGTTGATGATTTCATACATTTTTAATTCTACTTTCTACAAATATTAAAAATAATTCTGCTTTATTCATCGTGTGTCAAAAAAACTTTATAGCGCGTACTTAGAAGAAAAACATTAAAAGAATAGCAAAATTAAGCTTTTACGAAGGCTTCGGTGTTGACTGTATAGAAACATACGCTTAGCTTCTTCTTCTTCTTCTTAACTCAGGCGAGACTCGTTAGTCTCTGGCACTTGGTCATAAGACCTTTGTACCAAACCCTGTTCTTCTCCTTAAACTTTAATAAGTCCTGTGGCCTCAACGAAGGCCAACAGTTTTCTTATTGGTAGTTTTAAGATCTCTTCTGGTTCAAACCTCATTTGACCAGTGAAGTTCTGCCTTACATCACCTAACAAACTGCAATAGCATAGTATGTGTATGGCAGTTTCTTCTTCCATTTCGCACTTTCTGCACCATGGTTCATTCACCTTACCTAGTTTGTATAGGTGATTTCTTAAACGACAATGTCCAGTCACCATTTCAGTGACCGTTTTGATCTCTCGTTTATTGAGGTTCATCAAACTGTTCGAGAGTTTTTTATCAATATTCTTGATTATTTTTTTAGTCTGGATTTGCCCTTGAGTGGTTCTCCATTTATTTTGATGATTCTTTATCAGCCATTTCTGAACCTCGTTTTTCATAGCATCTTTAGTGATGCCACAGAAAGGTTCTGGGCCTTCAAAAGTTTTTCTCGAGCCTTGTTTCGCTAACATATCTGCTCGTTCGTTCCCATGCACCCCTTCATGACCCGGCACCCATATTAAAGACACTTTGTTGTCTTTTGCCAGGTTATTGAGGAGATCTTTGCAGTTTCTCACCAGTTTTGATTTGGTGAGAGGGTTCTTTACAGCCAGAATAGCCGATTGGCTATCTGTGTAAATGTTGATTCTCTTAGCTTTAGGGTCCTCATCAATTATTTCATCAATGCAGGCCACCAAAGCAAAAACTTCAGCCTGGAACACCGTTGTATGTTGACCTAGGCTGTAAGATTTATTATAGTTACATGTTTGCCCAAAGACTCCTGATCCAGTACCATGGGCAGTTTTAGATCCATCAGTGAACCATATTAAGTCTCCATTAATGTTTGGGACTTTTTGTTCTCTAGATGGTATAATTGTGTTAATCTTCTCAGTGAAGATTAGTTCTGGTGTCATCATATCTAAGTTCATCATAAAGATGTATTCCTCAAGTATAGTCCCAGTAATGTTTGTGTGGCTATTCAATACATAATTTGGCCTCCAAGTATTGTTTGCTTTGAGCCTCATGATAGTCATAAATATACAATTCCAGCGGAGGGAGACCTGTGATAGCCTCTAATGAAGCCGTTCCTGTACTATTCAAGGCTCCTGTTATATTTAGAAGCGCTTGTCTTTGTAGGGTGGTGAGAGTGGTCACATAAGATTGCAAAGCCGTCTTTCTCCACCAGAGTACTGACCCATAAGTAACTGTCGGTCGTATCACTGATGTGTACAACCAACATATCACCTTTGGTTTCAATCTCCAGGTTTTACCTACAACTCGTCTGCAGTTCCAGAAGAGTCGCTTAGCCCTATTGGTTATATTGGTAATATGAGTATTCCAATTGAGTTTCGAATCCAGGGTTACCCCTAGATACTTAACCTCATTGGTTCTTTCCAGTACCTCTCCAAATAATTTCAGCTCACTCAGTCCAGTAAGCTTCCTCTTATTTGTAAAGGCTATCAGTTTAGTTTTAGAAGGGTTCACGGAGAGGTTCTCTTCCAGACACCAGTTCTCTATGTAGTGAAGGGCATATCGCATCTGATACGCAACAGTGCTGGGAAATTTTCCCCTAGTTACTATCACGATATCATCTGCGAAACCCTGGACCCAGATTCCTTGGGCGCTTAGCCCATGAATCAGATCATCGACAACTATGTTCCATATGACGGTGACAATACACCGCCTTGAGGGCATCCCTTAGTTGCCCTCAGATTTATGGTATCTTCATGCGTATCTGTGGATATTATTCTGCTCTGAAGCATCTGAATAATCCACTTGCATGTTGTGTTGTTGATTTTCTTCCTCACCAGTGCGCTTTGTATAGACTCGATTGAGGTATTATCAAATGCACCTTCTATATCTAAAAATGCAGCAAGGGCGACTTCTTTCTGATGCAGACTCCTTTCGAGTTCCGACACTAGATTGTGCAGGGCGGCTTCACCTGATTTCCCTGCCTGATACGCCCATTGCCGTTGGTGCAGTGGATTTTCATTTAAATTGTTTTTCTTGATGTGTTCGTTCAAGATTTTTTCCATGGTTTTTAACATGAATGAGGTCAGACTTATAGGCCTGTAGGATTTTGCTAAGGTGTAATCGGTTTTTCCTGGTTTGGGAATGAACGCCACCCTTGCCCTTCTCCAAGCTTTGGGAATGTATCCCAGAGCATGGCTAGCTCTAAATATTATGATCAGGGGACCCATGATTATTTCCAGACCCTCCTGGAGAAGCTTAGGAAATATACCATCCGGTCCCGCAGTTTTATAAGGTTCAAAAGTTTCAATAGCCCATCTGACCTTGTGAGAACCAAAGATCTCGTCAGAGGTCAGCCAGTCCCTTTTGGTTGGGCTATTGTTTGCTTGATGATTGTTATTAGCAGTCAATTGCGTCGACCCTGGAAAGTGAACACTTAAAAGATGCTCTACAGTCTCCTTCTCTGTGTCCGTATACTTCCCATTGGGCAATTTCATTGACTTGGGTTTGTTAATGTTATCTCTTTTGAGGATTCTGTTAACCCTGGCGCATTCAGGTACACTTTCAATGTTTTCACAGAATTCTCTCCAGGATCTTTCCTTACGCTTAGCTTAAGACACCTTGAAAAATTTTCACACAATTTGGGTTAGACTGAAGCGTTCCTCTCTTGTCAAGCTGCCTGCCAAACAGTATAGTGCAGTTTGGCATATATTTTCATGAGGCCTCGGTGTTGATGCAAAAAGTTGGTTACAGTTTTTAGTAGTAGATTTTTATGGTTTAATTTTAAAAATGAAAGTTATTAATTTGACAGTTTTAAATTACATTGGGTTTTTAATTAATTATTGATAAAATAATCTGCAGTTTTGTAACTTTTCAGTGTGTAATACTATAAAACAGATCAAAAAACAAGGCCGGTTACAGCCTCGGAGTTGATATTTTGACATTAAAATTGCATGAAATGCTTAGAAAATTCCTTGCTAGAGTAAAAATCTTATAGAACCGTGCATGTGTCTGATAAGAAATCTATAATGATATTGTATATTTGTTGTGAGCCTGTAGCCAGCAGAGACTGACGTGACGTAATGTCAATAATTACAGATACTGAACAAGTTGGCTAGTAAGTTTGGCTTGACACAGATCTGGTTGCCATTTTTGAATAAGGGCTCAGTATGTTCCCTTTTAGTTAAAAGTTGACTACTATTTATGGGATGTTGGCAAAAGCTATTAAAAATCATGTCTATGAATCAATTCAGAACTTTAGTTGGTTTCTTCTTTTCAAAGCATCATGCTCTTGTTAAGTGATAGCATAAATAAAAAAATTTGAAAACATTTTTTAAGAAACGCTTTTCTTTAATTACCAGTGACTAAAATTAAAAATATAAAAAAATCAACCAAAAAGCAAAAAATAAAAAAATTGAAAAAATCTAACACATTCGTCAAAGAAAAGCGTGGTGCGTCTTCATCGAATAAACGGTTTTCGCCCCACGCTTTTCTTTAACAAATGTGTTAGATTTTTTCAATTTTTTTATTTTTTGCTTTTTGGTTGATTTTTTTATATTTCTAATTTTAGTCACTGGTAATTAAAGAAAAGCGTTTCTTAAATATTTTTTTCATATTTTTTTATTTTTTACTTTTTTAGTCTTACACTTTTCAAACATTAAAATATATCGTCATGTTTATTAAAATATGTATTAAACATATGATGTACAAACATGAAAAGTAGTCGGAATCGGCAAAAAATTTGAAACTTTATTGTTTATTTATGAAGCATAACGTAAACAATTAACGTAAAAAGTGAAATTATGTATTGTTCATATAATTAGCTACAATCTTTAAAAATTTCAAGTTTCTTCATTGTAAAAATTTTTTCATCGTAAAAATTTCAAGTTTTTTTATTTAAACAATTAATAAACATAAAAAAAATTATTGACTATTCGTGTATTGTTCCCGCGAATGCATGTCTGCAAATTTTTAGTCATTTGCATTGAAGAAAAGGCAGTCAAATTAACGTCCAAAGATTTGACCCAAACGATTCAACTAAAGAAAAGGGTTTAATTAATTAATACGCCAAAACGAATTCTAATGTTAATTGTAGCACAAAACGTCTCTACCGGTGGTTTTTCTAAGACTACCGATAAAAACACGAATTTTTTGAATTCGACTTTTGGTTGAAGTTTTGTTTCGTATCGTATTGAAAGTTGACACGAATAAGCGCCGATTTTTATATAAACAAATATATGAGCGTTCACAATTTGAAACTGTATTGTTTATTTATGAAGCATAACGTAAACAATTAACGTAAAAAGTGAAATTATGTATAGTTCATATCATTAGCTACAATCCGTAAAAGTTTCAAGTTTCTACATTGTAAAAAACAAGAGAATTTAAGCATTTTCCATTAAAATCGGTTTTTTTTATTTAAACAATTAATAAACATAAAAAAAATTTATTGACTATTCGTGTATTGTTCCCGCGAATGCATTTGTCTGCAAACTTTCATTCATTTGCATTGAAGAAAAGGCAGTCAAATTAACGTCTAAAGATTTGACGCAAACTATTGAACTAAAGAAAAGCGTTTAATAAATATAATTTTAACAATTTTTCTTTCTCTTTTAGTTACAAATGTTGGGCTATGATATATCATGGGCTGGCTTTAACATAATAGAAGTGATGAGTTCAAGTAAATTTACCTTAAAAAGAATCGGGTACCTTGCTGCCAGCCAGTCATTTCATTGTGATTCAGAGGTAAATGACATTTAATATAATCAGTGTTCTGTAAATTATTAGTAAAAAGCATTCATTGAGATGTTGAAAAAAAAAACTTTATTTAATTTATACTAAATACTCACTCTTTAATAGCCACTTTACACGATGCAAGTAATTGTGCAATTGATTGAACAATTTCTTGCAGCAATAGAAATTAGATTGTGCCATACGAAAATTGCACACAAAAGTTGCTGCAACTTGTTGCATCAAGAAGTTGCTGCTAAATAGAACCTGCCTTATTTTTCATGGAATTTTTTCTGTAATTTGGTTATATTGTTACTATTGTTAGTAACTTTTAACGCTACACTGTGTGTGTTTTTACTTTCCTGTCAACAATTAAAAGCTTCTGATGACATTGACATTCTGCCTCCTCAATTTCAAAGTCACACTCTGCTCGATATAAAGACCACGCTTGATTGTTTAAGTACCAATTTTGTTCAGCTGGATAATTATAAGATCGTTCTTGGGACATATGCAATACTGCTTAGTGCGGTGGTTATAAAACTGCAACAAGATAAATCTAACAAGAAAACACAGCATTGTTGAGTTAGACTGTGGCTAACAAATAGCGATATCACTAAAGGGAAGGAGTTACCTTAGAGAGGAGTTTAATGAACCGTCTATACATTTAAATTACATAAGAGTGGATAAAAATACTTTTTGAGAACTTGTTTTATTTGGTCACACCAGACATTGCAAAACAAAATACTGTGATGAGGGAATCAATCTCTGCAAAGCATAGATAGGGCGTTTGGGAGTTTCTTCTCTGTTAACTGTCAAAGCAATTTCTGTCTATTTCATGCCAGTTTATGCAATTGTTTGCACCGTGTAATCACTTTATTGCAGAAAGTTATTTGCAACTTATTGCACAAGTTCTTGCGCAAGAAATTGTGCAATTCATTGCGCAGTTACTTGCATTGTGTAAAGTGGCTATTAGGATAAGAATCTAATGACTTAGGTAGTAGTAGGAAGACACAGTGTTGTGTGAAAAACAAAAAAATACCAATAAATCTCAAGAAAAGGGTATTCAGTTGTATTTTACCACTTATGACCTATGGAATGGAAGTCGATGCGCAAGAAATTGTGCAATTAATTGCGCAATTACTTGCATTGTGTAAAGTGGCTATTAGGATAAGAATCTAATGACTTAGATAGCAGTAGGAAGACTCAAGTCTTGTGTGAAAAACAAGAAAGATACCAATAAATCTAAAGAAAAGGTTATTCAGTTATATTTTACACCTATGGAATGAAGACTGTGTCACTTACAGAATTATTAGCCAATAGATTAAGAACAACATAGAGGGCCATCGAACGAGCTAGGAGTATCTCTGAGAGAACATATACAAAATGAAGTAGGACAAAGGTGGAAGATGTAACTGGAAGAATGGCCCAAATGAAATGGAAGTGAAGAGGATACATGGCATGACAAAACAATGAAAGCTGGATGTACATTGATACAAACATTGTACATTGGAGACCACATGTGCACAAATCTAATTAGTAGAAAAAGACCACAGAAACCATGTAGTCTAAGATACGATATAAGGTCGATTTGCACCGATCTGTTTAATGGATAAAAATTATTGGATATGTAATTTAGCATGTTAACAATTAACAAAAAACAAGTGTTGCCCGATCTAATCTTGTTCTAACTATAATTATTTAATAATTAAAAAATGACATTTTTTTTATAAATTAAAAAAAATTCGACCCGGGCAGATATTATTTCAGATTTTTTAGATCATTCTAAACAAAGAAGGTCTTCTGTAATTTTTCTCTAAAGTTGATCGTTTTCTTGTTAAAAACAATTTAAAACTGAAAAAAGAACGAAAGATGACGATTTTCAAGGCTCAAAAACATAAGTATAAAATATCATTTTTGAAATTACGAAGAACCTAAATTCAAATTCAAACCTTATTCTATCAGTTCTTGATAAGTCTTTTGGACTTATTTCATTCTGAAACATTGTTTTTTAGTTGTTAATGCCCATCTCCCCATAAGAATCATTCCTCATTAACAATTAAAAAAATATATATTTTAGCATAAATCATGGCTAAAATTCTTATCGAGACCTGATAGAAAAAGGCTTGAACTTGAATTTATGTACTCTAAAAAGGGGTAGTTCCCTAGGTTGGCTGTATACTATATAGTTAAAAAACATGAAGTAAAAACCACTTCTATGTAATTGGTATATTTATTAAATATTTTAAAAATCCCAATGGATTGAAAAAAAATTTTTGTCCAATTCAGAACGTTTTCGGACCTATCAGTCCATCATCAGTGAATCTAAAATAGAATAAGTAATCTCACTAATAAAATTGGGATCCCACAATTTTATTAGTGGGATTACTTATTATATTTTAGATTCACCGATGGTGGACTGATAGGTCCCAAAACGTTCTGAATTGGACCAATTTTTTTCAATCCATTGGGATTTTAAAAATTTTTAATAAATATACCAATTACATAGAAGTGGCTTTTACTTCATGTTGAGAGTTTTTTTGAATTTATGTACTGGATGATTACAAAAATGATATTTTTTACTTGTGTTTTTGAGCCTTGTAAATTGTAATCTTTCGTTCTTTTTTCAGTATTAAATTGTTTATAAAGGCCATAAACGAAGAAAAAAATGGTTTATAACTCGATAACGATCAACTTTAGAGAAAAATTATTGTAAAAGACCTTTTCTGTTTAGAATGATCAAAAAAATCTGAAATAATACCTGCCCGGGTCGAATTTTGTTCTATTTCATCAAAAAATTTCATTTTTAATTATTAATTAATTATAGTTGGAACAAGATTAGATCGGGTAACCCTTGTTTTTTGTAATTGTTAACATGCTAAATTACATATCCAATAATTATTATCCATTAAACAGATCGGTGCAAATCAACCTTATATCGGATCCTCTACTAATGGCTAGACAATAGACAACATCAAAGCAAAAGTGGGGAGAAACTAAATGGCACAAAACAGAAGAGAGTATAAACAGGCTGAAGAAGAAGACTGTTCAATGTGGAAAAAATAAATCCCTAGGTGAAAGGGCTGTATTGTAGAGAGGTTTAGTTAAGCTGTATCGTAGACGACCTGTAGTACAGTAGAATGATCTAAGTAAATAGCAATTCATCAAAAAACTAAGAAATACAACTTTCCAGTTGTAGATGCATTGCTTACTACTAAAAATTTTCATAACAACGGTTTTCGTTAAACTGTATATATTTATGCATTGTTGCTTTCTGCTTTTTTTAGTTATTAATGCTAACCACAAATATGATAAGGAAAGAACTGAACTCACAGAATCAGTATGAAGCTGGTCTTGCACTGACATCTCTCAGTTGTTATATAAGTACTGATTTAGCCAGAGATTTATCAAATGATATCCTAACATTGGTAAGTCAACTATCTATTTAATTATTTATAAAAATTAAAAAACATGAATTTAGATTTGTTTTTGTAATTATAGCTTATCTTTGTACTTATATAGTATTTTCATTTGCATTTTACAAACTGCTGTATTTCTGGACATTTCTCTATACTCTTATCTCATCTTGGAAATATTTTGACAGATTTATTGTTGGAAACATACAACTCACAAAATTACTGCCTCTCAATATAATAGCTTAAATAAACTTACTGTTTGAGACTCCTTTTATTGAAAAAAGAAGAATAATGGGAGTGTATAATAATTATAGACATAAGGATAGACAAGGCATACTGAGCAAAATAGTGTAACGCGCGGGCAGTCGATCGGTTGTTTATCTCTTTTTACCGATCGATCCCGCGCATGTGAAAGACAAAGATGGCTAGACCACTCAAAGTGAATATTGGCTAATGACGTTCTTGATATTGGCGTTACACCTCTATTCACAGAGCGGCCCATACCTTACCTTGTCTATTCTTATTATGATAATAAAGTAAATGGAGTATGTTTAGACTTAGAATTATTAATATCAGGGTATGTTTTGGCGACTATTATTGCGTTATATTAAGGGGGTGGGTACGAATTTTCGGCTTCAATGCTATTTAAATGGGATTCATTTTTTTTCGAATCCTGAGAAAACTATTATATAAGTATTTTTAAAAAATTTAAACGCAGAATGAAAGATTACGTTATTACCGAGGGCCGAAAGTCCCTGAAATCTTGTATAATTTTTATTTTAATAAGTTACAGGGGTGAAAAACTAAGAGAAAATTTAGTGTGATTTTTAATTTCAAATATCTCATTCAAAAGAAACTTTTTATTCATTCTAAGGGACTTTCGGCCCTCGGAAATAAAGTAATCTTTAATTCTGCGTTTAAATTTTTCAAAAATACTTGAAAGTATTTGAGTATGCAAATCCTGAGGACCGGCAACTATGTTCGGATTCTTTTACCTGCGACCTTGAACAATAACAAACTGAATCTTGCCATAAGGTGCAATGGTGCCTTGTTACCCCCTCTTCCTCCCCTATGTTATGAGCAGATAAAAAGCAATTTTTCGCAAAACAAAAACATTTTTTGTATTTGTATTTGTTGAGTCATTCTAAGCAAAAAATGTACTTACAAGTTTTTTCGTAAAATGAATAGTTTTCGAGATAAACGCGGTTAAACTTTAAAAAAATCGAAAAATTGCAATTTTTTAACCCGAATAACTTTTGATTAAAAAATAAAATAGTAATTCTGCTTGCAGCATTTGAAAGATCAAGTCAAATTATACCAGTATTGTATATTTGAATTGCTAAAAATTAATTTTTTTTATTGTTAAACAAAGTTATAAACAAACAGTGATTAAGCGTTTTGTTGTCCGCACCGCGCCTATGATTAGCCCCGGCGCAAATTGATCCTAAGTGAGACACAACCTGCACCGTCGAACTGCGAGGACAGTTTTGTGAGGCACGCTTATTAAGCGAGAGACCGCAAATTGAACCCATCCTACGATCAATGCAAGCGTTCGCAGGTCTCGCTTGGGAACTTTTGTCATTGGCGTACAATTTTCTTGGGTCGTGGAACGCGTGACTCACTGCCATTTGTTTGTTTTTACTTGTTTTTGTTTGCGAGATGGACGTATCTGAAATGAATACGGATGGTACCTAAGTACAATTTATTGTGACAAATAAAAATATTAGCATAGTCAAAACCCCAAGTGAAAACTGCTTTGTCTTTGTCATTAAATTCTGATAACTTTTGGTAGACTAAATAAGCGGCGATACGAAATTAATAATCAAAGTCATGCATTTACAATAAAATAACACATTATTAGAAAAACAAGGTGAAAAATGATTCATGTTACTTAAAACCGTGATCGATAAAAATATCGTATTACCCTCAAATTCAACTTGTCGGCATATTACATTTTTGTTTATGCTTAAAAATTAAAAACTAAATATGCAGATAGTGTTATTTTTTATGACCGATCAGTAGCGGAGGGATTATTAAATGACTCTGAGAATATTTTTTAAATATGTAGGTATTATGTGCAGAAATAAAATACCCAGTGTAAGATATCTTTTTATGCACCCGCTTATGATCAAATTCGATGTTTTCGAAAGCCATACCGCTAATAGGTCTGGATCCCGCGTATGAAAAAAAAGTTGATTAATAGCAAGCTGAAAATTTGTTAATAGCTTAAGGGTGTCTAGTCGGACAAACTTTGATATATTGGAACACTGGAACAGGGGAAGTTTTAATTGTGGAACAGGTTAAAAGTTTGGAACGGTCAGACCACGAAAACGGCACATGTATTTTGTCCGACAGAACAGACTTAAACTCTTTGAACAGAGATTAAACTCTCACGCAAAAATCAGACTGCTATTTATCACCAAATGGGCGTTTTAATGAGTGGAACATGTAGAATATGTCAAATGGCAGGAATTATGACAGGTGATAAATAGCAGTCTGATTTTTGCATGAGAGTTTAATCTCTGTTCGGAGAGTTTAAGTCTGTTCTGTCGGACAAAATAAATGTGCCGTTTTCGCGATGTGACCGTTCCAAATTTTTAACCTGTTCCACAATTAAAATTGCCCCTGTTCCAGTGTTCCCATTTATCAAAGTTTATCCGACTAGACACCCTTAAGCTATTAACAAATTTTCAGCTTGCTATTAATAAACTTTTTTTTCATACGCGGAATCCAGACCTATAAGACTACTAGGAACGTGTAAGATATTTTTAAAACGTTACGAATTACAAGTACGGAAATACCGATTTAAAGTTGCCTACACAATTCAGTACAAGGATCAGATACATCAGTATTTTTTAATCAGTATTTGTACTCAGTACCACAGAACCGGTATCAAAAGTAACCGTTACACGTCCGCACTGATTTTGCCCGTCTCTATTCGCCACAGCGACAGCCAAAGGTTGGGTCGGGTTGGGTTCAGTATGCGGTGCGCTAGAAAAATAAATGCACGGGTCACCCGTCCCGCCGCGCCGGCGCAGGTTGTATCTCGCTTAGGTTCAATGTCGCGGACATTCGACAAAACGCTCAATCACTGTTTATTTATAGCTTTGTTTAACAATAAAAAAATTAATTTTTAGCAATTCAAATAATCAATACTGCAGTGGGACTCTATAACTTTTATAGCGAAAGCGTAAGCGTAGCAAAGCAACGGTTCAGTTCGAATCGTACTCTGTATTGTGTGGCTTCGCTTCGCTATACTATCGCAATACTCTACGAACTGGACCGAATTGAAACGAACGATTGGGTAAAAATTAACGGCAACACAGCACGTCGTCTCAAGATTTTAGAGTTCTGTAATAATTGTCTTGTTCTATGCCATAGATAAACTCCGTCCTGTGGAAATGTGATGTGATCAATGAACTGTCAATACGGATGGAATAGGCACGAAAACAATTAATGCAGCCACGATACAAGAGAGAGGTCCTAGAGAGAGACAGACAAGGTGCTGGAAACTTTGACAGGCCGTGTAATTTGAGTTGCCTATATCAACTTAAATCGGGGAAATATAAAAGTAAAATTCTAAATATAATAGTAACATAAAACATAATCAAGGACTTCTTCGCTTTATATAAAACAGTTACTAATTTAGTATTTAAATAGTTTTAAAATTATTTAACTCCCAAATACTTTAGGAAAGTAGGTATTTGTTTTGATAAATACAAATAACAATTCTGAAAAGTATTTAAACTGATTTAAACACCAAGTATGGTACTGTGTACTCTATTTACTCTGTAAATACAAAGAAGCATTTAAATTTTGAAATATGTACTGCCAATCAGCCCTGAAAGTTAAAATATGAGGTCCATTCAACGAACTGTCAATACTGATTCAATCGGGTCCATTTATATAGGCAACTCAAATTACACGGCCTATCAAATTCTCCAGCACCTTGTCTGTCTCTCTCTAGAACCTCTCCCTTGTATGTTGGTGGCAATCTCGCTTCACTATTTGAATGGGACAGGGCCATTCCATCCGTATTGACAGTTCATTGGATGTGATTCTACATATTTGACAGATTTAACTAACCTATAATTCCAAAAAAGCATAAGGTAAACAAAAACAAGTGTTTATTGTTGAAATTAAATAAAATGTTGCCTATAAATTTAATAATTTTCGACGAACAAGAACGTAGGGATCAGTTACGGCTGCTTCGTGAAGAAGGTAGATTTTTAAGGGATAGAAGTGATTATTTTGGTTTGCCGGATTTACGATTCATAGAGTTGTTTAGATTAAATAAAGATTTATTCCATTACCTTTTTAATGAATTGCAACCGTTGATGGATAACATTATATATTTCTATGTTAAAAAAATGTATTTGTGAAAACTGAAAACTCAAGTACACTATGTATTTGTAAACAACAACGGCCAAAAAAACGAAAGGTGGTAAAAAACAACCTCAAAACCAAGTAAAATTGTCAATTTCTTCTTTTAATACGTCACTCTAAGCGCTAAACGTGGTGAAACGAAACCACAAATAATCACGTTCCGCTTTACTTCCGAACTCCATTCGGTGTTGCCGGCGTCATCCGACAGCAGTTTACAGAGTATAACTTGATGAAAGCGTTCGGAAATCACGCTTACGCTTTCGCTATAAAAGTTACAGAGTCCCGGTACTGGTATAATTTGACTTGAGCTTTCAAATGCTGCAAGCAGAATTGCTATTTTTTAAAATTTTTTTAAAGTTTAAAGATAAACCGCGTTTATCTCGAAAACTATGCATTTTACGAAAAAACTTGTATTGTCCTTTTCATGATCATTTTTCAGTGCGTAACAAATGATAGGAAAAAGGGTAAGTCCGTGATAATACACATTTATGACATTAAATTCTAACACGACATTTTAGTTAAATCTGACAGTTGTCACATTTTATTTTCAATTTGGAATAAAAAAAAATCAAATGTGTTTCTTGCATTTATAAAATGGTATTTTCTTTGATTTGTATAGTCTTATAAATTATACAGATTATATTTGTAATATTATGATCTAATTAAAAAAAAATATTTTTTTATTATGGCGCCATCTATCGACAACTGTAATAACTAGAAGAAATGTTATAAAAATATCACCGACGAAATGTAATCACCGACGTGCCTTTTTTTCTGTCACATACAATTTAATGCGTTAGAAAGAAATCGAAAAACTGTGACGCACTGAAAGATGATCATGAGAAATACTGTATAAACATTTTTTGCTTAGAATGACCCCAAAAATACAAAAAAAAATGTTTTGTTTTACGAAAAATCGCTTTTTATCTGCCCTTAACATTGGTGAAAGGAGGGGCTAACAAGACACCATCGCACCTTCCGGCAAGATTCAGTTTTTCATTGTCCAAGGTCTCAGGTAAAAGAATACGAACATAGTTGTGTTGCCGGTCCTCAGGTTTTGCATATTCAAATACTTCAAGGGCCCGGTCTCTATAGCGACTTTTAAATGACAAAAAGTCTGTGTATTCACATATAAAGCTTTTAATTCATGTTCATGTTTAAATAATAAATTTAGTTGAGAGCAAGATAATATTGTATTTAAATGGTCCAGAGTTAATAAAGAAAAATCCATAATGTCCTCAATTATCTCAAAACTGGGTAGCATCTACTAATCTACTCCCAATTATTTTTTAACTATATAGCAACCACATTCAATGACTACCTTGGCGATGTGACAAAATGGTGTATACCAATATTTCAAATACTTATTTTTCTTGGTTGTACATTTTATTTATTAATAAAAAAAAGTTAAGATATAAATATTTTTCTGTACTTTTAGCTCAGTTCAACTAAACCTTACATAAGAAAAAAAGCTGTATTAATGATGTATAAAGTATTTTTAAAGTATCCAGATGCCTTGAGGCCTGCCTTTCCTAGGTTAAAGGAAAAATTAGAAGACCCAGATCCAGGTAAATATTCGCTTTTTTAATTTGTTGTCTTATTAAACAGAGAAAAATCAGAAAGACCGCTTTGATCCAATATTTTATGGAACTTTTTAAAAGAAACCAAAATCAAATAAAACAAACACACTAGAAATAATAGTTGAAGACATAGAACAATAAAAGCAATTACATTAAAAAAGAGGTATAAGAAAATAAATAAGCCTTAAAGAAAATAATGTGTGTACTTTTAGACCAGGAGGCAGCGCTGAAAAATCTCTTTGAATTTACAGACGAGACGATTTACATTAATCAGACGAGAAGGTCTTTTTCAAGAAACCAAGAACTCGAAAGGATATATAAAAATATGCTGCCAGAATATAAGCTTTATGCTCGCCGCCGGGACTTCGAAAATTTATCAGAATTGCAAGATTTAGCCCAAGAATACAAAACTTTAGAAGACGAAAGGACCCGAGAAAATCAAAATTTTCGCGGAAATTGGGTACGTACAATTACAAACCCTACAGAATACGATGCCAAAAGGACATGTTTTAGATGCAAGATGTCAGGTCAGTTCCGTAAGAATTGTAAAAACCCATGGAAAAAGTTTTGTTCGCGATGACGTTTGTACAGCAGTGACTGCTGTTCCAGACGTCAGGGAAACGAATAAGGAACTGGAGAAACAAGGAGTCGTCCCAGTCTGAGGAGCAAGATTCGACTCCGTTTGTTTTCGCCGTTACACAACAAGCAAGCAACGACATGCGACTGTTCGCATCACTGAAAATCGGAAAAAGATCCTACAAAGCATTAATTGACACAGGGACCATTAAAAATTACGCCGGAGATAGAATAGCGCAGATATTCAAACACTCTCTACATAGCTATAACGGAAAAACTAGACTAGCAAACGGATCTTCAATGGAGCTTAACATGTAATAATTTACATGTTTACTCCCATTGGAGTATGAAGGGAACCATTCTCGTTGGAACTTTACCGCGCTGAGCAGATGGGACGTGAATAATTATAAAATTCCCTTATCTTCCTTAGTCTCAGCATCGGTTATGGCTTGCAAATTGTAGAAGCCTCGGAGGTGTTACCAGAGAAGGTTACCATTGTTTTCAGTCTGGTAGGATGTAGAATAACATTTTTGGATGTTGTTTTATGTGCTATTAGATTGAAAGTTTTTTTAAAATTAACAATGTTATTCAAATTTATACATTTATTGGGGGCTCGCTCACTACGCTTGCCTCCGTTTATTTATGAGCCGTAAATTACCTCACTACGGTACACCTTGCGGCTCGAGTTGGCCTGCTTAAACTTGCGAATCACGTCAGTACGGTGCACCTCGCTACTCAGGTCGGCTTGCCTAGCTCACCTCGCTTGGCTGGTTGTGGAGCCCAGAACTGTCGTTTCAGGACTGACGCCTGACGGATCTCTGCTTGTGGTCTCCTTAAATATCCCTCTGCCGGTGTTGTTTCGGAGAGGTGGAACTGAGTGGGGGCGTCTGCGCGATTTGAGAGAATCGCACGGTTCCAAGTCTCGATGCGTGTTGGGCGTATCAGCGTATCATTACAATATTACCCGTATACACGCTAATGGTGAATATAACATTCTTAATTTTATGTCAAATATTCCGCAATAACTATCTCTTAAAACCTACCAAATTTCATTTGCATATCTTAACTGGTTTTAAAGCAATAAATAAATATCCACAAGGAAGAACTTCCTGTAGTTGGCTGTATACCATTAATTACAAGTGAAATTTAATAAAAAATGTTCCTCTTGGTAAAAGGTATATTAGTTTAAAAAGCCCTAAAGGGCTACAAACATATAAACAAAACGTTTTCGCTCTGTAACAAGAGACATGGTGATCATGTGTTACAATCAGTGTTACAAGAACATGGTGAGCCAACCAAAAAATACAAGGTCAAAGCCTTTCAAAAAAGACTTTGGTCAAAGACTTTTGTCTGTTTTTTGAAAGGCTTTGACCTTGTATTTTTTGGTTGGCTCACCATGTTCTTGTAACACTGATGATGCTCTTGTTACAGAGCGAAAACGTTTTGTTTATATGTTTGTAGCCCTTTAGGGCTTTTTAAACTAATATACCTTTTACCAAGAGGAAATTTTTTTATTAAATTTCACCAATAAATAAATCGTCAGTTTGTAAGAACAAATTCAACATCCCGTATATCGGAAACCAAACATTTGCGGACATACGTTTATAAAGCCAACTGACATTATTTTTTCATGCAGAATTATCCCTTAAAGTTTGTCGCACTTATTTAGAAACACCGTGTATTAATGAAGAACATGTCTAGTTGTTAAAGTACCTAACTTTTTTATTATCCAACATAAACGAATGAGTCAAAAAAGAAAAACAGAGTCTATAGTTGGATGTTAATTTCAGTATTTTATAAATGCTAGAATAGTCCACACGGTGATGCGAACTTTGGTAAAAAACACAGTTTGATTGGTACACCCGGTATACAATAAAAATTTACCTGTTTAGCAACAATATTATTATAGTGGTATTGTTGAAGAATCAGTCTATAACATGTTCAAAAATCGCTTAAATCGGCCAACAGGTTTAGGAAATATGAGACATAAAAAATCACCAAATTTTTAAGTGGGCCGATTTCTATGCACGTAAGTTTATAAGCGCTAAAAAAATTCAGTAATATCCCTATTCTACTTTGCAATATAATCTGTACAATTTATAAGACTATACATATCAAAGAAAATACCATTTTATAAATGCAATAAACACAATTGATTTGTTTTTATGCCAAATTGCAAATAAAATGTGACAACTGTCAGATTTAACTAAAATGTCATGTTAGAATAAATGTTCTAAATGTATATTATCACGGACTTACCTTTTTTTTTCTATCATTTGTGACGCAGTGAAAAATGCCCATGAAAAGGACCATATAAAAATATTTTTAAAACTGAGTGTCAGAACGAATGCCAAATCTAATTAATGGCGAGAACATCAAATACGATAATAATATGACGTCACGACCAATGAAGCGTTTTTGGCTGCCTGCTATATTTGAATTTTCTCTCGATTTTAATCGTCTTTAGGGGCCAAACGAAAGACAAAAAAACATTTTTTTTTTCTCTGATATATGTTTTAAATTATATTCTGTTGAGGTTTGTAGCATTTTTTTTAGTTTAAAATTTTATGCAAGTTCCCTATTTGTATATGCATAAATACGGTAAAATGCCCTGTCTTTGTGATGCAACAAATAGAGAAAAAATTGGAATATAAGTTATGATTTTAATTTGGACTTTATATTGTAGGTGTTCAGTCAGCAGCAGTTAATGTTGTTTGTGAACTAGCTAGAAAAAATCCGAAAAACTATTTGAGTCTTGCTCCAGTCTTCTTTAAACTAATGACAACAAGTACAAATAACTGGATGCTAATCAAAATTATTAAACTGGTAAGTATTGTTTGCATTTTATCTAGTTTTTTTATTATAATATCAAGGTGTTTGATAAATATCATTTTACGTACTGTTAGAGAAACAAAATACGATATTTAAACTCGTTATTTAAACAAGCGCTGTAAAGCTTACTAAAATTTATTGATCTGGTACATACCTAATATTCAATGTTTATGTATTTCCAGTAAGTAATAAAATAAGTGCTAAAATGAGAGTAAACATTGATTTTTTTTTTCCAAAAAACATGACGCGTAGTTGATTTCTGCCTGTTCCAATTATATTTGTTCCTCTTTTAGTGTTTGGTCCTGATCCAGTCTACTTTCACATCATTAAATCATTAAACGTTGAATTTGTTTTTAAGTTGTTGGAGACAATGTTCAAAGTCTCTATAATAAAGTCATTTCTTATTTAACCAAACTAATTTTTTCATTTTATACAATTCTTCCTATTTTTTGTATATGTAGTATATATACAGTGTTATTCAAAAGTGTGGTCCCTCCTCTTATCTTTTGAACGGTTATACTTATAATAGTGAAATTTGGAGGGAGAAAATAAACGGAAATGATACCTCGTTTAAAACGTATTGAAAATACGTACTTAATCATACTAATTTTATTTGAGTTTAAGCTCATTTTGATGAATAAATTAAATAAATACTAAATTATTGTAGTTTCGCATTTAATTAATAGATATTCAAACGTCCGCCTCTGGTTAGTTGTCAAAAAGTTGACGTTTTTAAATTCCCTAATTAGGGATTCCAATGAACTGTCAGTGGTGGTCGGTGGATGGCTAAAGCGACATGGCCATAGACATAGTTAAGGGGGGTGGTCATGTCGTATCTAATGTTTACATTGAATATTGACAAATTTGTAAAGAATATCCTGTTTGGTTTTGTTTTTTTGTTAATTGTGTAGCGAAATTTGTGAAATTGTGATAGCAAAGTAAATATGAAGTGGTTTAAACATTGGATACGCCTATGGATGACAGTTTCGCCATCCAGCAGCCATATTATATCACGTGATTTGGAATGCCTAATTGTTTTTACGTCAACGTCAACTTTTTTGACAAATAACCAGAGGCGGACGTGTGAATCATGGTACACGACAATTAGACCGAAAGCAGTAGACCGAACTCATTGGACCGAAAAGCACTTTACCGAACAGCGTTAAACCGAAATGGTACATAAATTAAAAAATATTGCAGTAAATTATGCTAAGATTTTGTATATCTGTCTTTTTGTTTATTATATTTTTTTGTATTATTTTATATATAGACTGTGTAAATTATTACTCTGTACAGTCTGATATGAAATAATTTTCATCCGTTAAACAAATTAGTGAAGGTAAAAATAAATTAAAGGTAGAGTGACGTAAACTCTCCAGTACGTTGTGCTCTTAGACAAGGAAAGAGAGAGGACGAGTAATCCTATGACCAAAAGTGAAGCCGAACCGCCACCAGAGATTTTGATCAGCGACGTATCTTTGGGGTATTGTTATGGATTGAGTATTTAAAATGAAAAAATCAGTCGTGTGATGGATGACCGAAGTTAACTTTAACGTTTGAGTTAAAGTTAAGATAACTCTCAGGGATGACGTGCCCATAACTATTTACGTAAATTCGGTGTGATGGATCTTTCACCGTTATGAGATAGTTATTTCTTCAGCGTTAAAAAAGAGAAATAACATTTGACTAACAAAGTTTGAAGTAACAAAGAGAACCTATGTAGAAATAGTACAAGTTAGAGTGAGCGCGAGAGATCGATCGGAAAAGGATCCGAATATGCCACAAGCTTGACAGGATGCGAAGTTACCCATAAAAGCAGCGTTGCCGAATTGATACAATTGTACTAGTTTGATACAGTTAACAACCAAACTTTTGATACTAAAGTATCTTAAAGTAAAAACCTCCAATTTTGTGATATAATAAATTTGCTTCAAATAACATTAAACGACGTTTTTTAAGTTTTTGTACAAAATGTGTTGGTTTAGTACATTTTGAGTCACTATTTCACTCATTCCAGTGCATTTACAAAAATTTCTCTGGCAACACTGCATATGTTTATAAATTTCAACAATTATATTGAATTATATCTCGAGTTGATTTTTGTATGATTTTTAAAATTATATTACCCTTCTATTCTTAAATTATTAGCTTTATTTTTTATTTTTAATTATTATTTTAATCGTATTATTACGTACAGGCTTGTAATTGTTATTTGAAGTCTTATTTTTTTGATATTTTTAATTTTGTACTGCTTTATATTTTTGATATTAAATTAATAACATGCCGCACAAAATCATAGGACAACATCAAGCAGTTATTCGTTGAATATTCACTTGATTTATATCTAAAAACAATTCAAAAGATGAACTAACCTTACATATCCTTACATAACTACACAGTTATCTCATAACTTGAGGTTTAACGTCGCGTTATAAAGTGACAGTCGATATACCAGATAACTCAAGAACTGTCAAGAAATAACGCAAGTAGTTAAGTTAAATATGATACATCACACCAATTCGAGGATTATAACATAACTACAGGATAACTTTATGTTAACGATAACTTCGGTCATCCATCACACGGCTGAATGAAATGTATTTAAAATGAAAAATTTGTATACGGTAAATGTTTTATTAAGTTGCTTTTTGTTTATAATGCTTTTCGGTCTCCTGCTTTTCGGTCTTCTACTGTTCGGTCTAGTGAGGTTTCGGTAAAGTGCTTTTCGGTCTAATGAGTTCGGTATACTGCTTTCGGTCTAACGATTTCGGCCTCTTTACAGTAAACCGTGAATCATAGATGTAAATATTAACATAGATTTAGCCTACCCTCCGCGCTTCCTGACGACAAGATCTCTTGCATTGGTTTGCGGTATCTCTTTCTAGCACATTGTATCGAGAAACTAAGATGACATTAAGTGTGAGTATAGGCACGGAAGCGGAAGACTACTGTCGGAACTTTACTATGCGTAAGAGTGAAACAGCACTGAGCCAAATAAAAAAGATGGTGTCGTCAAGTCGTCACTGATAATATATAAGTCTATGGTTTGAATATTTATTAATTAAATGCGAAACTTCAATTTGAATATACCTATTTAATCTTACTATTTTTTTGGGTTTAAGTTGATTTTGATTTTGATGAATAAATTAAATAAAAATAACATTGTAGTTTCACGTTTAATTAACAAAAATTCAAATGTCCGCCTAGGGTTATTTGTTAAAAAAGTTGATGTTTTTAATTCTCTGGTTGTTTTTACGTCAACGTCAATCTTTTTGACAAGTAATCATAGGCGGAAGTTTAAATTTTTATTAATTAAATGCGAAACTACAATTTTGTATTTATTTAGTTTATTCAACAAAATGAGCGTAAACTCAAACAAAAGTAGTATGGCTGGATAGGTATTTTCAATACCTTTCAAACGAGGTATCACTTACCATAAGGTCCCATTTAAAATTATCTGTCACAGTGGCGCTGTAAAGTCATCTGTCACTATTACGTCACCTGTTATGGATAGTTGAGAAGCTAACGTCCGTTTATTTCCTCCCTCCAAATTTCACTATTACAGGTACATATAACCATTCAAAAGATATGAGGGGGGATCCAACTTTTGACTAGCACTGTAGTATAATTCTTTCAGACACTTAGGCACTTGTTAAGAGATGTTCCCAGTAGTCGGTAAGTCGACTGCTTTTTCAATGGCAATTTCAGACATGCCAGTTCGTTAGATTCCTCAAACCCCAGCAAAAGAATTCTTTTAAATAGCAATTCTTTATGTTTTATTGCCAGAAAATAAATTTATGTAATTTTTACTATGAAACTAAGAATACACGTCCACGCGTCCGAATGAAATATGAACCAACCTTTGATTTGAATGTATTCTTTCATTGTGACTACATTTTTATATCTACTTCTCTTTAGATTTCTTCCAATACGAGTATTAAGCTACTTTTCATAAAATGTTATTCGACCTCTTTTGGCTAATTAGTCGGCAGTTTCATGTTCTTTCTCTCTGACGTATTCCGAATAATTTTTTCGAATAGAACAACTAAATTTTCGTTGAATTTACTAGATTTCTCTAACCATTCCCATATCACTTTGGAGCTGATGATTGATCTGAGCTCTTGTATTCGAATTTTTTGTCCACGTTTGACTGGGTGCATCTTCTAATAGCGTTCATGTCCGCATGAAAGGTTCATGGCACTTCATTGCCATGGCCTTTTTAGCTTAGATACGGTATCTTTGTTGTATTCATTTCTATAACTTAGAGAAATCGAGTTATCGTGCCTTCGTATGAATCTGTCATATACAATATGGCTGGAACTGGAAATGGCAAAACATGATTTAAATGATTTCAATATACCGGGTGTCCCAATAAGAATGACTCTCGGTCATATCTCACGAACCGTTTATAGTACAGCTTTGAGAAAAAAATATCTATAACAAAAGTTGCCTCGGGAAAAGCCTGGAAATTATTTTCATAATTGTAGGTCCACCGCTAGATGGCGTAATTGAATATCAAAAATTAAAAAATCAAAATTTTACAAAATTTACCTAATGAAAGGGCACTGGAAATCCATTCATCGTATTCTTCATAAAATTCTGGGCATATTTGATTTCACAAGTTTAAGTCTACCTTTGCAAATAAGAGGTGGGGGTGAGTGGGAACCTTCTTATGAAAAAATGGCTGTAAGTCCGGTTCTGCTAAATCGAATTTTGCATACTTGATCTTGTTGAAAACAGCTCTTTTTCGTCAATGTAATAGTCTTACTTTCGAAATAGCATAATAAGTAATATGCAAGCTAGGAGGCGTTATTTAATCAATTTCGGAAATCTAGTTTTCTTGGGAGAATATTAAATGCAAGTATGCATTTTTAATCCTGTATTACAAAATTAGACCAAATTAGCAACATAATACCGAAAACAGCATGTCGATACCTTTTTTCTACTCGAGATATCTCAAAAAACGTGTAAATTTTAAACAACTGAATGTCACCGGTAAACGAAGTTAAGGAAAAGTAGTGTGCTATGGAAAAAACAAAAAAAAGTTTTCCAGATGTAAACGTATATAATTAATTAAAACAACAATACGATAAACAACACCATAAAATATAACAAAGAAATAAAAGCAACTACTTACTTAGTGACGACCTAAATGTTCAAATTATTGCCCATCATTTTCGACTCTTTCAAGAGTAGATTGAACAGCAGTCTCAATCTCTAGATTCTAGATAATGTTTTCTCGAGTAGAGGGCCTAGCGGCAAAAACAAGGTCTTTAATCCGTCCCCATAAATAAAAGTCTAGAACAGTTAAATCTGTTGCTATTCAATCTACTCTTGAAATAGTAAATGCTTGCATCGAAAATGATGGGCAACAACTTGAACATTTAGGCAGTCACTAAGACTAAGCAAGTAGTTGCTTTTATTTCTTTGTTATATTTTATAGTGTTGTTTATCTTTTTGTTGTTTTAATTAATTATATACGTTTACATCTGGAAAATGCTTATTTGTTTTTTCCATAGCACACTACTTTTCCTTAACTTCGTTTACCGCTGACAGTAACAGTTATGTTTAAAATTTACACATTTCTTAAGATATCTCGAGATAGAAAAAAGGTATCGACATGCGGTTTTCGGTATTATTTTGCTAATTTGGTCTAATTTTGTAATACAGGATTAAAAATGCATACTTCTATTTAATATTTTCCAAAGAAAATTAGATTTCTGAAAATAATTAAATATCGCCTCCTAACTTGCATATTACTTATTAGGCTATTTCGATGATAAGACACTTACATTCAAGCCTATTCTGTAACTCATTTCGATGATAGAAGTCAGTAAAATCGAATAGAAGTGGCTAAGTCAAATAGAAATAGTCCAAATCCGTATTCCATAACTACTTCGGAATCTCTACAATCGTAATAGTGAATAGAAATCACTTCGACAGCATTTACCCTGTCGAGGTGAGATTTCGATTATCGGAATTGTGGTTGACGCAAGCGCATTTTGTTTTGTTTTGGCGTTTATATTTTATATATAAAAATAATTGATTACTACTTATTTATAATTATTTATAGTATTTCTACCTTTTTTTTTTAGCTGCTTCATTTTTAGTCTGTGGTTTTATTTGTTTAGATAATTATATATTTAATTTAGACATGTTGTAGGACCTAACCTTATTTATTTGCTATGTGACATCTGAATGTTTGCCACTCGCAGTGTTGCCATACTGTTTTTGCTTTTATTTCTTGTACAATTTCAATCAATGGTATAATTTACGAGAATAGCATACAATAGACTTCTTATGCGTTGATTGATAAATATATATATTTGTATATTATACTAGTATACCTACTTGTATATTTATCAGTCAACGCTCATAGTCTGAACAAATTATAGAAAAGTTGCCATTTTTGGGAAAAGTTGTTTAGCAGTTATTTTAGCTGGAGTCGAATCTTAAAGATTGCATATTATTAGTAATATCAATTTTAAATAATTTATTTAAACAAAATCCGTTCCAACAAAATATGATCGTCATCGGATCGTCCTTCCCACTGTTCCAACAAGAATTGGGATCTTGTAGTCTTAAAATAGATCTTAAAATAGATCTGTAGATCTTAAAATTAACACCTCAAAGACAGAATTTATGACCAACCTTGTAGTCAGCGATAAAATTCAGATTGAGAGTCATAGCATCGACCAAGTAATAGCTTACAAATATCTAGGGCATGAGATTCGCTTAGGCCGAGATAACCAGACAACTGAAATACAAAGAAGGATAGGTCTCACATGGGCTGCCTTCGGTAGATTAAATAACATTTTCAAGTCTAATATTCCAGTTTGTTTAAAAAGAAAAGTTTTTGACCAGTGTGTTTTGCCGGTTCTTACATATGGTGCAGAAACACTAACTCTGACAAAAAGAACAATAAATAAAATAAGAGTTACACAACGCGCTATGGAAAGATCAATGTTAGGTATTACCATCAGAGATAAAGTACCGAACCTAGAAATAAGAAGAAGAACAGGAGTCACGGAGGCAGTTGAAAGAATAGCCATGGCTAAATGGGCTTGGGCAGGACATGTTGCCAGACTGACGGATGACAGATGGACCAAAAAGATTCTGGAATGGCGACCAAGGCAGGAGGCATATCGAAGCAGAGGACGACCACCGACTAGATGGACGGATGATATCAAGCGCATCACCACAAATTGGATGCAAGAAGCTCAAGATAGAAATAGGTGGAAATTTTTACGGGAGGCCTACGTTCAGCAGTGGACAAATATAGGCTAGTTGATGATGATGAGTGACAGTTTCGTGATGACCATTTCAGTAATCATTCAGTAATCATTTTTTTTCATAAGTTTTTCATTGATTGTCATTTGTTTCGAGCTTCTGTCATGTGTCACATAATAATTAATATATCTACGGCATACGTCTCTGGTTTTTATCATTGGATATACCAACAACAATATACATATTGACAGATAAATCAGTTATGAGTCAGGTAACCGTTCCAACATCAGTTTCCAAATTACCGTCATCGGACGATAACTGGGCGACACAATTACGAACATGCGCACAACAAACGGTACAAGTAGTTTCGTGACGGTTTCTGGACCGTCCAAAAGTTTATGTTGAAACAAACCTAATAACATCAACTTAAATATCTTTGATTTAAAACGACCGGTTTCATAATCAACTTAAAGTGAACATTAACTAAAGTTTGACATTTACCCGTATGAATTGCATTGATAAAGGTACCAACTTAAAATTGAAAGTCCACTTTAACTGATTATAAAACCGAGCGTTAAAAGCATTTATACTTCTTATATTGACTTTCACTTATCTTTTTATTTATCAGTTTATCTTCTTTTTTATATCAATTTTAATTAACTCTAATTTAAAACCATTTATTCTCTTTTGAGATTTTTGCATCCAGTATTTACACTAATATTTTATTTACTTTTCAAAACTTGAGGATAGTATGAAGAAAGTATGAAAACATTGAGGATATGGCAACGGTGGCATATTTCGAGTAACAACCAGGTCACAGAACACTGGTTAATGCGCGGTTGCCGCCTCCTCAGAACCGCGTGAAATAGAAGTCAGAGATTTCGATTACGATATGAGTTACAGAATACCAATCCAAACACAAAAATGACGCGATAGATATCAAACATTCCGATTTTGGGTAATTACGATTCGACTTGGTCATTTCTATTCGATTTGTTAAAAGTTACAGAATAGGGCTGATTGACGAAAAAGAGCTGTTTTCAACAAGACCAAGTATGCAAAATTCGATTTAGCAGAACCGGACGTACAGCCATTTTTTCATAAAAAGGTTCCCACTCACCCCCACCTCTTATTTGCAAAGGTAGACTTAAACTTGTGAAATCAAATATGCGCAGAATTTTATGAAGAATACGATGATTGAATTTCCAGTGCCCCTTCATTGGGTAAATTTTGTAAAATTTTGATTTAAATTTTTGATATTTAATTACGCCCTCTAGCGGTGGACCTACAATTATAAAAATAATTTCCAGGTTTTTCCCGAGGCAACTTTTGTTATAAATATTTTTTCTCAAAGATGTACTATAAACGGTTCCTGAGATATAGCCGAGAGCCATTCTTATTGGGACACCCGGTACATGTCAGCTGTCATTCGCCCAATCATCTCCGCAAGTTCGGTATGTCCTTTCCAAGCCACCATCAAAAATAATGCTCTCTATGAGGTTACAACTGGCATACTGTTCGCCAACTCTTCTGTAGACGAAATTTCATCAATTTCACTTGTTCGCCATATGGCGAACGGTATGCCAGCTGCAACCTCACACAGAGCGTTAATTTTGGTGGTGGCGGCATGGAGCCACAATGGTGCTATGGAGCGGTATTACTTGGAAAGGACATACAAAACTTGAAAGTGATTGGGCGATTGACAGCTGGCATAAACAATTGAAACCCTTTTAAAAGATCATGTTTTGCTATTTGCCAGCCATATTGGATATGACAGATTGGTGCTAATGCACGATAACGCACGTCCTTATGTCGCTAGAATAGTGAATACCTATCTTGATAGATTCAATTTAAAAGATTATATTGGCCACCATACAGCCCATATCAGATTTAAATCCGATTGAGCATTTCTGACACTCTAAAACATGGTATTGCAGCACAAAATCCGAAATATAGAAAATATTGCGAAATTCCAGCACAATATCGAAAAAATATTAGATATTTTTCTCCAGGAGTGTATTTTGTTTTGACGTCGTGTCATACTCGACATTTTGGTGTATAAGCAGGAAGGTTCATCATCATCATCAATGGCGTTATAAACTCTTCGTGAGTCTTTGCCGCGTTTACTGTTGCCTTCCATGTTTGTCGGTCCTGTGCCACTAATTCCCATTGTCTCACTCCCATTTTCTCCAGATCTTCTTTGACCTTTCCACCTTTTTCTATGCCGTCCTACAGACCTTCTTCCATCTGGCCTTTCCCAAAACACATTGTTTATAAGGTGATTGTCGTTACTGCGTATCACATGCCCTGTCCATCTGAGTCTATTGTCCTTTGTATATCTGACTAGATTTTCCTTTCCGAGTACAGACTCTAACTCGTTATGGTATTTGCGCCTCCATTTGTTTGTCACGCTGTCTCTGCAAGGGCCATATATCATTCGAAGGATTTTACGTTTTCACAGCAGCATTTTATTTACTTTTCTTTTTGTTAGTGTCCATGTTTCGCTTCCATACGCGACTGCTGGTCGTATTCTGGTCTTATATATCTGGATTTTGGCACCTCGTGAAAGAAGTTTTGACTTAATTAAATGTTGCATTGCAAAATGAGATCAGTTTCCTGTCATTATTCGCGTTTTAACTTCTCGCTCTATTTTGTTGTCATTTGTGATTGTTGCTCCTAGATATTGAAATTCTTTAACCATTTCGAAATTATGATCGTTTATAGTAATGTTTTGCCTTATTCGCCGTCGTTCTTGTTTTGAGACGACCATGTATTTTGTTTTGTTTTCATTTTTTTTAGACCGATGTTTAATGCTGCTTCTTCAACGCTCGAGAAAATATCCTTAACTTCTAATGTTGATTGTGCCTCTGCATCTACGTCATCGGCAAAAACCAGTATGATTTTTGCTCTCCGAGCAGTTATGTCTGGTTTGATTTTTGGATAAATTTTTCGCATGACATATTCTAAGGTCAGGCTAAACAACAATGGGGACAACGGATATCCCTGTCTCAGTCCAGAATTTACGCAGAAAGCATTTGATATTTTTCCCCGTATTCTAACTTATGCAAAGGAGTTACTTACACACATTCGCCGAGCTCGATCGTTGCCTTCCATATAGCCCAGTAAGTGAACGGGAAATTCGGCGATACCGTGTAATTTTCAGGGGCAACTCCGAATTGCACGAAAATTAGGATTTAGGTTCTACTTACCCTCCAGTTCAAAGTTGAAATTGTGCCGTTGGTTGCTTTTACTTGGGGGGTGACCAAGGGTGAAGGGGGTCACCCCTTCTCGGGGGTGAAAAAACATACGTTCAAGAAAAGACCGGAAATGGATAAATTGACTGATTTTAAGCAACTTTTGTTCTATAGAGTTTTTTACGTAAGTCAATACTTTTCGAGTTATTTGCCATTGAAAATATTGATTTTTCGACAAAAAAACTACGTTTTCAGACGGTTTTTCTCAAATAACTCAAAAAGTAAATACTTTATCGAAAAAATATCCTTGGCAAAAGTGTAGCTTATAAAAAACCCAAAAAAATGGTGTATCAGTAAAGTCTATCAATTAAATAAAAACAAAGTTGTAGCTCGTGAAAAATACGTTCTTATTCGTCTAATTCCATATCGAATATTTCAAGGTGAAATCACGGAAAAATTAAGCACTTTTCGGGAAAAACCCATTTAAACTTTTTTAAAGAGTTTATAAAGAGCTTTGTTTTAATTGTTAACAAAAGTTTTAGCATTAAAAATAAACGAATTACGCTCAAAATAAAGTTGGCCCTCTTTTTTTTTTGTAAAAAATCATGAAAATCTCGCCGTGTTTAGCTCCCCAAATGAAATTAATCGCTACCGCTTTACAAACAATTTACTTACCTATCTATTTTTTATATGATCTGTCAGTCTCACCGGTTTAAAGTGTTTATTTTTGAAAGGGTTATAATTGAGAAAGCTTGAATGGGTCACTAATCACGAGTGTATGCAAATTTTTACCGCCATATCTTAACCAATTTTTGTCTTACGGAGAAACAAAATGAAACTAGCATATTTATAATAGCAAAACCTACATTTTTTTACTCTTTAAGATTTTTCTTATCACTAATACTTTTTAAGTTAATTTGAAAAAATGAAACCAAATGTTTTCAAAAATAAGCACTTCAAACCAATCAAACTTTCAGATCATACAGGGTGTCTGCGTAACTTTGCACCATATGGGAAACTTTTTTAATATCAATTTTACGAAAAAAAGTCATTCTTTATAAAGTGCTCTGCATAGTCTAAAACATAAGGTGCAATCATCAGATATCAAATTTTGTTAACAGTATACGAGGTATGTCAAAAAATATTAATTTCGCTCAAGAGCAAACTACCTTTATATTTCAAAATATCAAAAAAATTTATTATGAAAAGTTATTTGTAATTAAAAACCATATTCAAATATGCAATAACATCCATCTACGAGAAAAAAAATTTCTGAGATTTTACTAAATTACTGATTCCGAACATCATTTTTATTTATTAGACCTGTAATAACTCTTTTATTAATAATTTTAGGAAAAAAGGTATTCTTCATAAAAATCTGTGCATCGTCTAAACCTCAAGATGCAACCATCAGTTATCCAAGTTTGTTAATTTTATACGAGGTGTATCAAATAATATGAATTTAGAAAGAATTCTTTCTATATTCTTTCTAAATTCATATTATTTGATACACCTCGTATAAAATTAACAAACTTGGATAACTGACGGTTGCATCTTGAGGTTTAGACCATGCACAGATTTTTATGAAGAATACCTTTTTTCCTAAAATTATTAATAAAAGAGTTATTACAGGTCTAATAAATAAAAATGATGTTCGGAATCGGTAATTTAGGAAAATCTCAGAAATTTTTTTTTTCACGTAGAAAGCTGTTATTGCATATTTGAATATGGTTTTTAATTACAAATAACTTTTCATAATAAAATTTTTTGATATTTTGAAGTATAAAGGTAGTTTGCTCTTGAGCGAAATTAATATTTTTTGACATACCTCGTATACTGTTGACAAAATTTGATATCTGATGATTGCATCTTAGGTTTTAGACTATGTAGAGCACTTTATAAAGAATGACTTTTTTTCGTAAAATTGATATTAAAAAAGTTTCCCATATGGTGCAAAGTTATGCAGACACCCTGTATAAACAATACACATACAGTTAAAATATATGATAAAGCCAAACGATTAATTTCATTTCGGGTGCTAAATACAGGGAGGTTTTGACGATTTTTTTTACCAAAAAAAAGAGACCAACTTTTTTTTTCAGTGTAACTCGTTTGTTTTTGATGCTGTAAACTTTTGTAAAAAAACAAATAATAAGCTTTTTTTCGATACTTTAAAAATGTTGATAAGGTTTTCCCTAAAAACGCTTCTTTCTTCGGTGATTTCGCGCTGAATTATTCGATTTGGAATTAGACGAACAAGAACGTATTTTCATGAGCTACAACTTTGCTTCTACTCAATTTGTAGACTTAACTAGTACACCATTTTTTTCGTTTTTTTATATGCTACACTTTTGCTAAAAATATTTTTTTCGATAAAATATTTACTTTTTGAGTTATTTGGGAAAACCGTCTGAAAACGTAGTTTATTTGTCGAAAAATTAACATTTTAAATCGCGAATAACTCGAAAAGTATTGACTTACGTAAAAAACTTTATAGAACAAAAGGTGCTTAAAATAAGTCAATTTTTCCATTTCCGGCCTTATTTTAAACACGCGTTTTTCACCCCCCGAGAAGGGGTAAATGTCACCCCCCAAGTAAAAGCAACCAACGGCACAAATTCAACTTTGAAATGGAGGGTAAGTGGAACCTAAATCCAAATTTTCATGCAATTCGGAGTTGCCCCTGGAAATTACACTCAAAACGGTCATTTATTGGGCTAATAATGTTGCACGATTAATTGAATCATAAGCCTGTTTGAAATTTATAAAGATCTGATCAGGGCCGTAACTACGATGTTGGGGGCCCCGGGGCAAACGTAATCTGGGGGCCCCCTACCCTCCAGCGCAACGGGGGTCCGGAAAAATGTTTGATATTTAACCCCTTGAAAACGCATTTTCCCTCCTGTGTGAACACCACACTCTCTTCTTTCTTTTTTTTTTCAGCATGTCTTGCAATAATTATAAAATTACCAGCGCTAACTTTATTTGTCTTACTTTCTAGCGAATGAATAACCAAGCGAACTACCAAGCAAATGTAAATGCACATTAAGGTGCCTTAAGCAACTGCAATGTGAGCCAAACACAGTCAGTGAAGCTGGTCAGTGTAGTGGTGGGACTGATCCTAATGTGCTCATTCTATCTTACCCTTACCCTTCTTTTCAAAATGTGGTACCATGTGGTTCCTTTCACAAACCAAGATGTTGTCTGGGAAAATTGGTTAAGACAAAGTAGCTGGGCTGGGACCTGGGGCCCCTATTCCCGTTGCATTTTAATTTTTATTTTGCCAAAATATCTAATTTCCTCAGCAACAATTTATATCTTTACGAAAGGTCTCGGGGGCCCCAGCTTAGCCCGGGTCCCCTCTTCCAATGGCATTTTAGGTTTTGTTACGCTGAAATAACTAATTTCCTAACTAATACTTTAAATTTTTATGTTAAGATCTCGGGGGTCCCAGCTTAGCTCAGGCCTCAGGGCCCCTGTTTTGTTCCAATTGCATTTTAGTCGAAAAGACTAATTTCCCCAGTGAAAAATTAAGACTTTATGTTGCTGTCTTTTTAAAATTGTGTCATTTCAAAATATTTCGTTGATATCGGCTTTTAAATTACATATTTTTATTTTCCTCGTTAAAATCTATGCACGGCCAACCAAAAGGAGGCCTCTGTGGGGCCCCCCTACTGCCCCGGTTGCCCCAATGGTAGTTACGGCCCTGGATCTGATACACGTCCTGATTATACTTCCAATACTTTTCAAGCATTTGTCTTATTGTAAATATTTGATAAATGGTCGATCTTCCAGTCTTGAAACTTGAAACCACACTGATAGACTATTTTTTCGGCGTATGGTAGTAATATTTTCAATAATACCGAAGCCAATATTTTATACCTAGTGTTGATCAATGAGATCACTCTGTAGTTCATGCATGATTCCTTTTTTCCTTTCTTGTCTATTGGTACAATAATACTACCACACCATTCTTTCGGCATCATTTCTTGTTGCCAGGCCTTACAGGAAGGATGCAGAAAGGTTGGTTCATATTTTTTTAATCCTTTCTCTTATAAAGTACAACATAAGCTAAAATGCCATCAACAACTTATATATCGTAACTTGTTGTTTTATAAAAACTAATATTTGTTTTTTCTGTACCAGTTTTCATCGTTTACTATGGTAAAGCCGGCAGTGGGTTTGAAATTAAGTCAACCTCTCTTAAATATTATAGCAAGGTATTTTTCTATTAGGATGTGACCGTACCAGGTGTTGAGTTTTATATTTTTGTATTTTTAGTATAGAATATGTAATTCCCAGTGAAGCTATTAATGTATCTGAAACATATTAATCATTGTAAATCTATAGTTTTTATTTTCGTAATTTTGATCTATACGAGAATAATGCAAAAAGTTCTTAAAAACCGATTCCGATTACATTGCTAATAGGCCTGAATCTCGCGTACCAAAAAAAAGTTTATTAATAGAGCTTTTCATTCACAGTCATTTGTTTCGAGCTTCTGTCAAATGTCGTATAATCCGTGTATATTAATATTATACACAGATTATACAACATATGACAGAAGCTCGAAACAAATGACAATCGATGAAAAGCCCTATAGCAAGCTGAAAATTTGTTAATAGCTTAACGGTGTCTAGTCGGACAAACTTTGATGTACGGGAACACTGGAACAGGGGAAGTTTTAATTGTGGAAGAGGTTACATGTATCGAACGTCAGACTACGAAAAAGCACCAGGTATTTTGTCGGACAGAACTTCCAATTGATTTGTTACGCTTTCATTGAACTCTTGCAAATATCAGACTGCTATTTACCACCAATATAATTCCTGCCATTTTACATGTTCTACGTGTCGGACTTATTTCTACGTGTCGGACCAACATATTTGTCGGCCAAACATTTTTTCATTATATGAATAAACTTAAAAACAACCTGCTAGTTTTCACAATCATAAACTTGTCAGAATGACACGTTCCACAATTAAAACTTCCCCTGTTTCAGTGTTCCCATACATCATAATTTGTCCGACTAGACACCGTTAAGCTATTAACAAATTTTCAGCTTGCTTTTGACCAACTATTAATCTAGGTTTATAAAGTCAAATTGTCAATACAAAGGCAAATTTGATAGATAAATATTTTTTGTTTTTATTCATTTTGAAAAAATGTTAAAACGTTGAATTATCCACGTTCGTCTGTCCCAGGGACTTTGTAAATACAACACCTTCGTCATTAGACCAGATAGAATGACAAATAAGGTATCGAATGAAAGTTTATAACCCAAGGATAGTATTAAATGTGAGAAATTTGACATAGGACTTTCTGTTTTAAAGTTGCAACCGGAAATGCTGTTTTAAAGTCGCCGAAATAGTACAAGTGATATATTATTCGATGCGCCTTAGCAAAATGAAAACAAATACATACCTCCGGGTTCATGCCTGTCTGTCCGTTCGTCGTCTGTCCGCGAATATAACTCATATGTTATTAGAACTGATGAGGCGTCGACGGAGAGCTTATAACACCTATAATAAGGAAAATCCTATTTAAGGTGAAAATTTAACCTCGGTCTTCCGGTTCCAGAGTTGCAACAGGAGTACTGTTTTAAAGTCGCTGAAATAGTTCAAGCGAATGTTCTGAAGAATCAAAAAATCAGATAATACACAGGATGTTCTTTTTAAAATATGGAAAGTTGGTATTAGTCACTGTTACATGATGTGGCCTGCAAAAAAAGCTTTTATTTAAAAAAATGCGCCGCCATTTATTCGTTCTAATACGCCGTCATTTATTTTTACTTATATTATTATACAGTGCGCTGGAATAAGTATTTCAAAAGCTTCTAAATAAGGTGTCACATGATGTACTTTCCCATTAAAAAAATCAAAGTTATGACTGTCACCTGAAGAGGGATCGCGTAAAGTTAGAAACAGTGATGCTATAATATACTATGATTATTTTAAAAATCGACCTGTCCGAGCGTTTTGCTTATGTGCTAAAAGTTAGTAGGTCCCCCCTACCTATTTATTTTTACCACATAGGCAAAACGCTGGGACAGGTCGATTTTTAAAATAATCATAGTACATTGTACCATCACTGTTTCGAACTTTACGCGATCCCTCTTCACGTGACAGTTATAACTTTGATTTTTTTAATGGGAAAGTACATCATGTGCCACCCTAATTTAGAAGCTTTTGAAATACTGATTACAAAAATGTATAACACTATAGCACTTTTTAAGAGCATCGGCGGAAAATTTCGGTCCAATGCTTTTTAAATGCATATATTTTTTTTAATTGCAGAATGAAAGATTACATTAATACCGAGATCCGAAAGTCGCTTAGAATAAACAAAAAGTTTCTTTTAAATAATATATTTGAAATTAAAAATCATACTCAATTTTCTCTTCTTTTTCATCATTGTAACTTATTAAAATAAACATTATAGAAGTTTTCAGGGACTTTCGGCACTCGGTAATAATGTAATCTTTCATTCTGCGTTTAAATTTTTCAAAAATGCCTACTAGTTTTCTCAGCATTCGTAAAAAATTAATGCATTTAAAAATTAATGGACCGAAATTTTGCACCTACGCTTTTAAAAAGTATTAAAGTATTATACTTTTTTATAATCAGCATTTCAAAAGCTTTTAAGTGAGGTATCACATGATGTACTTTCCCATTTATAAAAATGGTATGACTGTCACCTGAAGAGGGATTGCGTAAAATTCGAAACATTGATGCTATAATATACTATGTCCGATCGTTTTGCTCATGTGCTAAAAATAAATAAGTTAATGGGGGGTGGGGGACAGCAGCACGTATTCCAGCGCACTATATTTATTTCACGATTATCACCAAGACGTTTTCTTCTTGCACTTATAATTTTTAAGTAAAATCTAAAAGGTAGGTCTAAAAATATAAAAATATTATTGACACCACACCTGGTATATTCCATCCACATTTTACACACAATAGTTGCTTTCGTTTTGCACCTTTTCTTTGTTAATCTTGGCTAACTTGAGCATGGCAATATTTGTTTGTTTCGTTGAGCTGCCTCACATCATGTCAACTTAGATTAGCTGAGATTTCGTGTAAAACGAAAACGCTCCTTGTAAGAGGTTGGCACCGTAGATCATTTTTTGTAGTACATTTTTTCACGGTTTTTGCTCTAAAATTTTAAAGAACCGCTTCGCTTGACATGAAATTTGGCATACACATTAGTAACCCGGTCTATAGACATTTGAAATAACAAAAATTGCCGCAGAGCCAAATTTTGGTGGAGAGCTAGAGTGTACCATAACAAATAAAGTTTTAAAAGTCCCCATCGATCCCATGTGCGCAACAAAAGTTATTCGGGGTCAAAGGTCAAAATTTGAGATTTTTTGGATTTTTTTCGAAAACGGTAAGTTTTATCATAAAAGAACCTTAAACCAAAGTTGTAGATCTTAAAATTCTCGACAAAAATAGTCCTTACTATTTTTTTCTTAAGAGCAATTTTAGGATAATTTAAGCAAACAATACCGGTCAAGTTCTAGATATTACCTTATTATTGATATTGATTATTGATATTGCTATTGATTATAAGGTTAACTATTGTTTTGATTTCTTTAGATATTTTAATCAGATTTATATTCTTAAAAGTCTACTTTAACAGTCAAGTCTTCTTCGATTTCATCTTCTTCCTCTTCCTCTTGCTGGATGTTCAAAAATTGTTCAAATGTGACTGAATCATTAGTCTCTTCATTAAAATCACAGGAGTCTTCCTCTGTTGTACTAAACTGGATATTTGAGCAAGACTGACCTTGGCAGTTGGTACACGCTAAAGAACACAGCAACCCGACTTTTTTACATCCACATTTGGGCACTACAACCTTTTTTGCAATTGCAAAAAATAGTGTTAAGGAGTTTTTCTAGAGCAGGTGGGAGTAAGGTTTTAATCGGTTCCAGAGTATTATCTATTAATTTCCAACCCCAGTCTTCTGGATTCAGTTCATTGCCTAGCCATGTTTGAACTTGATAATATACTCTTTACAAATGTTGAAAAGCAGATGCTGATGTTGGAGGAAGACATGATAGTTGTACTTGTTTCTTGTTTCGCGTATTTTTTACAAAAGTTTACAAAAGTATCGGTATTTATCAAGACAACTAATTTTTTTGGAGCTCCATAAACCGCAAGAAGAAAGCGAATTCCTTCCGTAATTATTGTTTGCGGTGTGGAATCAAGTTCTGTAAAAACTTTACAGCAGTCAGTCAAATCTTTTTTTTTTCGAATAATTTAAGTACTGACGTTTTGCCCCTTCTGTACATTGCTGACGTAGTGTCGCAGCCGGTTATCGCATCTAAAAATAAAATGTACTTTTGGTATTTGGGATAAGCCGATAAACTTTTCGAAGAATATATCTCTGTTTGCTGTTGAGCCCTTCCAGGTTTCAGAAAATAAATAACTTTATCTACTGGAGTCCTTGCAGTAAGCAGTACTAACAAATCAACATATTCACCAACTACAATTGTTGTGTTTGTTATAATAATAGTCTCCCGTTTTATACCACTGTGGCTTTGGGAGTATAGCAGGGTAGTCTGCTATATCTAGGGCCTACGGTATACAAGGAAGGTAACAGGGCCAGTGCTACGCTTCAACCGCCTATTATTACCCCTGGTTTTACCCAAGGTACTCATTTTATTCAGGCTGAGTCGACCTGTGGCCTATAAACATTTTTAAAAATGTCTAGTTGTTCTTGCCGGCGGTAGGATTTGAACTCCGGACCACCGGCACGCCAGCCAAGCACACTACACTTCGGTACGCCGGCCCTGTTGTGTTTATTGCCTTAAATTTTTCAATTGCTGTCTCAATTATAAGGACATCTGCGTCATTTTTAGCTTGTTTCACTTCAATATTTGCAGCTGTTAATTTGTCAGTTAACATGGAAATGAAACTAGATTTATTATTAATGTTAGCGAAAAATTCACTGTCACTGTAAGCCCGTAATCCGTAATGTCTGCTAAATAGTAGACGCTTGTAATAAGTACTTATATTCACTTGAACTGAACCTTTAGCAATAAAAGAAACAGATAATATAAACAAGGCCTACGGACAATACTGTAGCCATTGTTTACAATAGACAATCTTTTCTTTTTTAAACAATGGTATAGCCAAATGTTTTTCAATGCCACGTGGATAGAGGAAATTCAGTTTGAGACTGATTATCTTTTGAAGAAATATTTTCAGAATTGTATTATATAAAAGAGACAGAAATAGGCATTTATACTTGTCTTAAGTGCCACATTACTTGTATATACTTACGTGGCTTATATGTGCATACAATGTATAAAGTAACTTTTAAAATCGCTATATCTCAGGAATGGTAACTCTTAGGAAAAAAATTGTAAGGACTATTTTTGTAGAGAATGTTAAGATCTACAACTTTGGTTTGATGTTTTTTTTTTGATAAAACTTACGGTTTTCGAAAAAAATCCAAAAAATCTCAAATTTTAACCTTTGACCCCGAATAACTTTTGTTGCACACATGGGATTGATGGGGACTGTTAAAACTTTATTTGTTATGGTAAACTCTGGCTCTCCGGCAATTTTTGTTATTTGCCAACTATTTTGATGTCTCAAGTTGACCGGATTATAGGTAACATGTCAAAGAAGAAAAGTGATATTGTGCCGATATGTGGTTTTGCCTTTGGGGTGAGTTTCACCCCTTCTCGGGGGTGAAAAAATATACGTTCAAAATAAGTGCGCAAATGGATAAACTGATTAATTCTAATCAACTTTTGCAAATATGTAACTCGAAAAGTATTTTATCGAAAAAAACATTCTTAGCAAAAATATGGCATCTAAAAAAGTGAAAATAATAGTGTATCTATGAACTCTCTAGGCCCAGTAGAAACAAAGTTGTAGCTAATGACAAATAGGTTCATATCCGTCAAATTTCAAAGCAAATATTTCAACGTGAAATAACCAAACAATGATGCACTTTTTGGGGAAAACTCATCTCAACTTTTTTAAAGTGTTTAAAAAATATTAATTTTTGTTTTTTAAAGAAGTTTCTAGCATCAAAAGTAAGCAAGTTACTCTCAAAATAAAATTAATCCCTTTTTTCAAAATAACTCGGGAAGATCACCCCCTAATTAGCATTTTAAATCTAATTAATCGTTACCGATTCACAATTTACTTTATATATTATGTATATGATCTATAAGATTGATCGGTTTAAATGGCTTATTTAAAAATTGGTTTTAAAATAATGTTTTTTTAATTTTCAATTTTGAAAAAATACCAAAAATCAGAAAGAGTAAAAAAATGTAGGTTTTATTTTTCTAAATATTTTGGATTTTTTGTTTTTCTGTAAGACAAACATTGGCTAAGATATGGCTGTTCAAAATTTGCATACACTCGTGATTATTTACTAGTCCAAGCCCTTTCAACTACAGCCCCTTCAAAAATAAGAACTTTGAACTGATGAACATACACGAGTAAAGCAACTTAAGAAGTGGTAACGATTAATTTCGTTTGGGATGCTAATTAAGGGGTGATTTTCACGATTTTTTTACCAAAAAACAAGGGACCAACTTCATTTTGAGCGTAACTTCCTTACTTGTAATGTTAGAAACTTAAAAAAAAAACAAAAATAAAGCTTTTTCTAAACACTTTAAAAGTTGTTATTAGTTTTGTCCAAAAAGTGCATCATTTTTTGGTTATTTCAAGTTGAAATATTCGATTTGGAATTTGGCGAGTATTAACCTATTTTTCATTAGTTACAACTCTTCTTTTACTTGGTGTGGGGATCTCATACATATAATACCTTTTTTTACTTTTTATGCCCTATAGTTTTGCTAATAATGTTTTTTTCGATAAAATACTTTTTGAGTTATTTGCAAAAAACCGCCAAAAAAACGTGTGTTTTTTTTTGTTGAAAAATGAACATATTTACTCGCAAATAACTCGAAAAGTATTCACTTAGTGAAAGAATGCTATAGAACAAAAGTTGTTTAGAATTAGCCAGCTTATCCATATCCGGACTGATTTTGAACGTATATTTTTTCACCCCCGAGAAAAAAAGCTCACCCCCAGGGCAAAAGCACATTTCGGCACAATATCACTTTTCTTCATTGACATGTTACCTATGTGTATGCCAAATTTCATGTCAATCTAAGCGATTCTTCAACATTTATAGGTTTTGCAATATTTTACCGTCAGAGAACGTACTATTGATATTTCGAGAAGTTAGTACAAGACGATTTCTCTCTGTAGGAATGACGGCTCTTATAATATGCTTCGTTGCTTTAATAGAATCGTTTTGTGGAGATTTAGATAAGGGTACTGCTGTAATTTGCTTTTTTTTTCTTGCTTGTTTTAAACGGTTTAAACAGTAAAACATTAATAGGAAAGAGTATACATAAAAACAACACTATAGTCACATATGACAAATGACAAATCTGGAATAGTTAATTTAAAACTCGAAGTAACATTTGTATAATCCCACTGTGTAACCTTTGTTTGAAGTCACTTTGAAACATACTAGTCTGTGACAACCACTTATCTTCTGGTATTTGTTTCTTTAAAATCAATTAGTTGACCATTTCGTCAAGTGAAACCTTATTGCTTTAAATAGGGTTGAGATTATGTATAGCGCTAAACTGCGTCCTCCTATGAATAAGTATCAAGGTAAGATTCAGACAACAACGGCAGCCGGCAACTGCAGACGTCAGTTGCAGTTGTCGCCATGGCGGACGTCGCTACTTTGCACTATTAATTTGTATAAGACTGATTCCGACATCTGACGGCAACTGCTGTCCGGCAGAACGTCAGTTGCTAATAATTATACAAATTAATAGTGCAAAGTAATGACGTCTGTCATGGTGACAACTGTAACTGCCGTCTGCAGTCGTTGTCGGAATCGTACCTTTAGAAACCAAATCATCCATATAAAGATTACTCAAAATAATATCTGATTCCAATGAAGACCTCATTTTCCATCTTTACTGTGAAGAATCCAGTGCAACCCTTACTACACCTGAGTGCAAAAAATCGACTCGAAAGCGAGATTTGAGATTACACCTCCTGTTTCAATCTAAGAAGTATGAAAATAAAATATGTAATATTAGTGCAGTCACTGAAGGTTTTCACCTCCGATTTCGTTGAACCTTCATCGATTTTCATGAAAATTGGTGTGTAATTAGAGGATACCTCAAGGAACAAAGGTGACATGTTGCCAACTTGCGCTTTTACCCTGGGGTGGATGCCACCCCTTCTCGGGGGTGAAAATTATTTATTAAATTATTTTATTAAAAATAATACCATAAGTCGAAAGAACTAAACTAATGTTAGTTCAAAGTGAGTTATTGGCAATTGAATGTGTATTTTTTTCGATGAGTACTCAAATCCAAGTATTCAAGCTTAAATAACGGGAAAACGATGCAATGTATAAAATATTCCTGCTAAACTTTTGCCAAAGTACTTCGGAATGCCTATCAAATGAGCTTCAGAACAAGGTAATTGCGTCAAAATTAAGAAAGTTATAATGAAAATAAAAGAACCATTTCGAATTTTTTAGGAAAAAGTGAAAAATAAAACATACGCCATTTCCACAAAAATTAAAATTTATAGTAATCCTTACAAAAACTTCTTTATATTAGCATAAGTAACGTTTTCAATAATTTTGACCGGTTTAGAATGAATATTTTTGAAAAAAAGATATACTTTAAAAAAATCATAATTTTTAAAATTATTGTAATTCTCTAATTCTTTTGATAATAACTCCAAAAATACTTAATATACGTAAAAAATTATATGTAACCCAATTTTAGTTTTTTCTGTGCCAAATATTTTATCTGTTTTACTATTTCTATAGGGTAAAAAATAGCCGAGATAGAAACGTTTAAATCTTCAATTTTGCTGTGGGAACCATGCAACCGGGGTCATTTAACCTTTTATTTTTAAAAAAGTAAGGGGTTTAAAAGATTAGGTTCAACGTGCTTAAATAGCACTTGGAATTAACTTTCCAAACAGTTTTTAGATAAACCTGATATCGTAAACACAAACGGAGTTATTAAAAAAAAACAATAACATTTTTTGGAAAAATTTTTAATAGATAAATTTTGAAAAAATTTTGGAGCATAAATTTTAACGCTATCAACATGCTCGGGGGCTCATTTAATAGATATTTTTAAGTACTTTGACAAATGTTTAATAAGTTTATGTTATAAAATGCATCAGTTTCCCGTTATTTCAGCTTGAATACTTTTTTACTCGCCGAAAAAAATATACATTCAATTACCTATAACTCACTTTTAGTTAACATTAAAAGGTTTCTGTAGTAAGGGATTTATTTTATTTTTTATTAGCTTCAATTTTTATAATAATAACTTTTTTGTAAAAACTTACACTTTTTGAGTTGTTGATGAAAAATTTTTTAAAAACATGCATTTTTCTCAAGAAAAATTAAAATCTTTGATCTTTAATAACTCAAAAAGTTTTGATTTATTTTAATAACTTTATATAACAAATTTTGCTTTAAATTTGTCCCTCTATCGAATTATGGGGTTATTTTTAAATAATTCTCACCCCCGAGAAGGGGTGGCATCCACCCCCAGAGTAAAAGCGCAAGTTGGCATTATGTCACCTTTGTTCCTTGAGATATCCTCTAACCACTCACCAATTTTCATGCAAATCGATGGAGGTTCAACGAAATCGGAGGTAATAGCTCATATCCACCTTCAGTGACTCCACTATTCGCGGTGTGCAAGTACTTGGAAGGGAAACGAGAAACGACCGTGCGCGAGTCGCGGAGAATATTTCAACTATCTTAAATAATTCATATTGTCAATTGAAATTGTCAAATTGACGTATATTTCATACCTTCTATCATTGAAGCAGAAAAATTATATATTGCTCCACAATATTGATATGATATGCAATTATTATATAAAGGTAAATTTAATTAATTGTATTTTGCTTGCAGTACTGCATTTTAATAACTAATTTTATTTACTACATACAATTGTTTACGTTTGCATAGCATAACCTGCATCTTATTTTTTCTTCTTATTATTTTTTTGGACTATGGCCTTGACAATTATCCAGCAACCAGGACTAATATAATTGGCCAATATAATTAAAAGTGCGAATAAAAGTACAGAGCGTAGAAATAGAGGTCGCTTTGCCGAACTTGCACGGTCCCAATATGCAAACAATAACTTTATTATTGAACTTACCAAAACTGCTATTGCATTATTTGAAGGACACATTATCAGTAGTAATTACACTAGAGCTCTAAAATTATCGATTTGTTTCCCGAGTGACACTTTGACAGTTTTAATTTCACGACCCGAAGGGGAGTGAAATTATGTCAAAGTGTCATGAGAGCAAAACAAATCGATAATTTTTATCCGCCTTTAAACCTCCTCCACCAGGCACGAAAACCAACTCGGGTTTTCCCATTCATGGAAATGTCTGTCCAAAACATACAAGAACCACCTCCATATGACAGTTTCTCGTATACAACATTGAGCAAATCGCTCTCCTGGCCTTTTATAGACTTGACGCCTCTTGTCGTTGCCGTGTAGGCAGATCCTACTTTCGTCGGAGAATGATACCTGACTCCATTGATAGTCTTTCCAACCCAGATGTTCGCTAGCAAATTCTAATCATCTTTGCTTCTGGGCTGAAGTCAGCGTGGGGCCCGTAGCTGCCCTTTCTGGTGTCAGGTTGGCTACCGTCAGTCTCCTTCTGACTGTTGAAACGCTTGTAACTACACCTCGGACCTCTCAAGCTCTTCTTTGAGATTAGCACCAGTCAAATGTCGATTTCACAGGAACTTCGAAACATCAAATCGATCTTCTCTTTCCATTGTTATTCGTTTACGGCCTCCTTGTCGGCGGACATATTCACCAGTATCTTGGTACCAACGATACACTCGGGACACAGCTGATTGGCTTAGATTTAGTCAATTTGCCCTCTGGGTCAGGCCTTCTCTCAAGAATGCTGTTGCTTGAGCTGCTTTGACGGATGTGGTATCCATTTATGCACTTGCGAACTTCGTATAAGTGACTGATGTATTAGTGAGTTGCCATAGTACAATAAAGTTTATTGGGGAATTCATAGCAACTAACCATGGGAAATTTATTGTACCATGGTGAGTTGCTATGAAAATTGATGCGTACGATGTTAACCGAAACAAGTCGGTATGTGTCGATTTCAATTGAGTCGAATTCTAACCCCTTCTCAACGTTGCATTCTTTATTTGTTATACATCATCCGATTCACCCAAAAACAAAACTTTTTTTAAAACTCAATAATGAGGGTCATGATTGCACACTAAATATTTTTAATTTTACACTTTTTAAATCGAAACAGGAGATGTACTTTCGCAAAATAATTTTGAGTCGATTTTAAAATGATTTGCGCAAAAATAGTTTTGTACAATTTCCAGACTTTGCTAGAGAAAACACTGCATTCATTATTCTATTAAATAGTTATAAATGACTTCCATAGAGAAACTACTTGTATTTTCGTCGATTTGTCCATACTTAAAAACCTTGAAAGCATTATCTTGGAGTTACGAAGCAGAGTAGCTAAAAATCTTGTTCTAACAAAAACCACCACATGCCATTGCTGTATCAAAAGCTCAGTTATTGCTAGAAACGCTTAGTAACTTTTATTTTTCGTTATATTTTTAGTTTGGTGCCCTTACTCCCTTAGAACCTAGGCTAGGTAAAAAATTAATCGAACCTCTTACAAATCTTATACACAGGTATGTATTTACTTTAGTTTTTTGTTAGTAGAAGAAAGTAACATTTTGTATAATAGTTGTTTGTGAGTTTAGATAGAAAGGCCGAGGATCGAAGTCACCTCACGATCTTCTTTTCCTTGTCGCGAAATATTTACCATACTTTTCATCCGATACAGCTACCCCGTTCATGGTCGTATTATAAAATGTGCCGGTCAGTTTCACTATTATAGTGCATCAATGACACAAGTATGTATTGTTTGGTTTTGGCACATGATTAAGAGGAGTTAGTTGTTTATAAAGTGATATAAAGTGACTTATCTAGAATGCGTATGAAGGAATTCTCGTTGAATTTGTTTTTACATACTTACGTAGTTTGGCCGTTCGTTTAGTATATTAACTGATTGCGATAGGCCGTCACAGATATTAATTCCATTGTTTTATAATTCTTGCGGTATGTATGTACATGTTAGACTTTTTTCTGGACGAGTACTTGACCATTTGAGTACAAGTTCTGTATATTTATTACCTTCGTTCTCACTTTCAAAATGGCTTTTTATTCACAAGATATTGTAAGTTCACTGTTGTTATTCTTTTCCACTTGCTTTGTACCTGTTTTGTGCTCACGTTGTTTTAAATTCTCGTTAAAGCATTACACTAATTCTAGAATTTTAAAAGTGATTATGAACATTCAAATTAAAAAATGCGTGAACAGATGAAGAACAAATTATACGAACATCTTCGGCAACTATTTTAGGAACGCATAAACAAAAGCGAAATTCTATGAAATGGAAAACATACCAGATACATACATAAAAGGGGAGATAAAAATAATTGTGAAAATTACCAAGGAATAGCTGTAACCGGATCTTGAGTAGAATATATGGGATGGTTTTGAAGAATCGAATCGAGAAAGCATATTTAGGGTAAAATGAATGTCATAAAAGATTTAAATCAAAACGAAACCGTATATTTTCATATTTAGGGTCTGATGCAGAAGAACATGAAGGATTCTGTACTGGTCTAAGATCTACTATTAACCTCATTCTCTCTTTAACCCTGATATTAGAAAAAAAGATGGCACGGAATCAAGAAATTCATAATGTTAATACAGAATTATTAAAAGCCGTCAAATACAATCAACCCTTGACAAAAATAAAAACAGACACAAATAACATCAGGATTTGTGATATCAAAGGGATTGAGGCAAGGATGTTGCCTGTCCGCCACTTTACTTAAAATATACCTCGAAGGTTTTTAAAAAGATGGAAACAAAAATATAGGACACTACCATATAGAGATACTAATCTACACCATATCAACAACACTATGGTCGACTATGGTATTTGCAGACGATCAAGTAATAGTGGTTTAAGTTATTGACGATTTAAACTATATGACCCGAAAATTAATTGAAGAGTATCCAACTTTGGACATAGAACTTCCCTAAATCTTTCCATAACTGTCTTCCTTGGCTGCGCTTTTCAAATGAGTTCCTGCAGCTTTTACAATATCGTCCTTCCATCACATGTGAGGTCTTCCTCTTCCTGTTCTTCCTGTCCACTGCCTCCAGTTTTGTATTTCAGCATTCCATCTTTTATTTTCCCGTCTCGCATTGTGGCCCGCAAATCTCCACTTTAACCCTGTTATTCGCCGTGAGCCGATGAGTAGAGGGGATTTGACAGTTTTCGCCAGCGCTGTTAGTGGCAGTTTTGTACATTGAATTTGAACAATTTTATGAGAAAAGTATAAGTTTCAAACCGCGAGAGAGCGCTACCGACGAAACTCATAGCCAATAAAAACAGAGGTAACCTCCAAATTTCACATAAACTTCTTTTTTTCAATGGCCTTTTGCGTAAGCAGTCATCCAGTCGCACGAATTTATATATTACATATTAAAATTATAATGAATAAAATAAAAAAAAACTTAATTACTTTTACTATTAATTCTGTGTATTCGTTCAATAATTAGGTTACAATAATACTTCAGTTCATAATTTGTGTTTTTCTAGATAAATATCTATTTTTCTCGTTTTGTATATTTCCTTTCCTTTTTGCATATTTGATCTTTCCATTTTTCTCGTGAGTTTTTTCTATTTTGTTTATGTTGGCCTTTGTTAATGTCCATGTTTCTGAGCCATACGTCAGAACAGCAAGATGCACTGGTCAAGTTTTCTGTTAGTTTTGTATAAATACGTTGTTAAGCCGTCTTGTAAGTCTTCAACCAGTATTTTTGTGATGTATTCTGGTTGAGGGATATTGCTGAATATCGACTTGATCATTCATATTTTCCCTACTCTAATTTGTGATCAGTTCCTATTTCCGCAGCGATTAATGCCCATACGTCATAAGATCTTGGGTTTCTATTGGTTAGTATACAGTGATGAGCGCGCTAATAACCGGCAAAATAGCATAAAAGATGGAAAACGTATTAAGTTTTGAGATAGAAAGAATTAAAACTAGTCGAGCTGGGAAATTTAGCGATATTAACCCATAAATGTACATTATATGGATTGTTTCCCACCTTTAGACGTATCGGACGAGTTTGGCAAATACCACTGTCACAGTGACAGTTTTATTTGACATACTCCTCTGATACGTGTAAAGCTGGGAAACAATCAATATAATGTAATTAAAGGGGTTACTATCGCTCAATTTCCCAGCTCGACTAGTTTTATTTCATTTTAGATCTCCTTTCTCATTTCTAGCATCCCTCTTGAATCATTATTTTATTCCTGAGATAATATCGTTACCAATTCGAGCATTGAAGTCGCCCAAAATGATCATAATATTCTCGTTTGCTAGAGTGTAGTTTATTGTCGTCTGCAGGTGTTCAAAAAATTCCTCTCTGATTCACTCCTCTCTATTACCCATTTATCCATTTTCCTTAAGAAATATTCCATTTTTCTCCTTATTCAAATTTTAAAAATATATTTGTATGTACAAGTTTTTTATTTTTTTGTAGTATTTTATTTTTTTGTTCACACTTTTTTGTTAAAATTATTATTGATAACTATTTACTATTCTAATTCTTTCTTGATTTTAGTACGTCTGCAATGAGTCTGCTTTACGAATGCATAAACACTGTCATAGCTGTCCTGATTAGTATTTCATCTGGTATGCCGAACCACGCAGCCAGCATACAACTTTGCGTCCAAAAACTGAGGATTCTAATAGAAGATTCAGATCAAAACTGTGAGTATAAGCGATTCTATACAAAACAAACTATTTTTCAGTTAAATTAACATATTTTTGCCATATGGAACCGTTAAGTTATGTTATTCGTGTGAATATTTACTTATAGCCCCATCAAAGAACACAAAACTTTACGAAAATCTCAAAAAAAAGGAAGAATGAAAATTTGTGGATACTTAGTTGAAATTACATATCTCTTATTATATTATAAGAAAAAATGTACACTTCTACATCCCCTCCATTTTACAAAAATTGGGAAATACCCCCTTCTCGGGACTGAAAAAATATACATTCAAAATAAGTCCGGAATTGGATAAAATGACTAATTCTAAGCAACTTTTGTTCTATAGAGTTTTTTCACTAAAGTAATAACTTTTTTAAAAAGTAAACTTTTTTAGTAAAGTTTTAAGTAACACTTTTTGAGCTATTTGCGAGTGAATATGTTCATTTTTAACAAAAAAAACATATTGGACGGTTTTTCGAAAATAACTGAAAAATAAGTATTTTGTCGAAAAAATATTCTTAGCAAAAATATAGCTTATAAAAAAGTGAAAAAACAGTGTATCTGTATGTATGAAGTCTGTAGACCCAGTAAAAGCAGAGTTGTAGCTAATGAAAAGTAGGTTCTTATTCGTCAAATTCCAAATCGAATTTCAACGTGAAATAACCAAAAAAACGGAGCACTTTTCGGGGAAAACTCATTACAACTTCTGTAAAGTGTTTAAAAAAAGGTTTATTTTTGTTGTTTAAAAAAACTTGTAACATTAAAAGTAAGTGAGTTACGCTCAAAATATTGTTGGGCCCATTTATTTTTTGGTAAAAAGAATCGCAAAAATCAGCCCCTAATTAGCATGCCAAATAAAATTAATCGTTACCACTTCACAAGTTACTTTACTTATGTATTGTTTATATGATTTATAAGTTTCATTGTTTCAAAGTGTTTATTTTTGAAAACATTTGGTTTTAAAGTCCTTTTTTTTCAAAATAATTTTGTAATAAAATTGATTATGCTATTGTTCAAAATTTGCTCGTATACAAAATATGTACTCTCGTGATTAGTGACTCGTTCAGGCTATTTTAACTACAGCCTTTTCAAAAATAAGCACTTTGAACCGATGAAACTTGCAGATCATATAAAGAATACATAAGCAAAGTAACTTGTGAAGCGGTAACGATTAATTGTATTTGGGATGCTAATTAGGGGGGATTTTGGCGATTCTTTTTAGCAAAAAATAAAAGGGACCAACAATATTTTGAGCGTAACCCACTTATTTATAATGTTGGAAGTTTTTTTAGAAAACAACAAATTTGTAATGAGTTTTTCCCGAGAAGTGCTTCTTTTTTTTTTGGTTATTTCACGTTGAAATATTCGATTTGGAATTTGACGAATAAGAAACTACTTGTCATTAGCTATAACTCTGCTTCGACTAGGTCTACAGACTTCATACATACAATACACAATTCATTTTTTTTTTTCACTTTTGTATAAGCTATATTTTTGGTAAGAACATTTTTTTTTCGATAAAATACTTACTTTTTGAGTTATTTGCGAAAAATCGTCCAAAAACATGTTTTTTTAATGAACATATTCTCTCGCAAATAACTCGAACAGTATTGGCTTAGTGAAAAAACTCTATAGAACAAAAGTTGCTCAGAATTAGACATTTTATCCAATTTCGGACTTATTTTGAATGTATATTATTTCACCTCCCGAGAAAGGGGTATTTCCCAATTTTTGTAAAATGAAGAGGATGTAGAATTGTAAACTTTTTCGTATATAATAATAGGCAATTTCAACTACCTATTCCCAAATTTTCATCCTTCCTTTATGTTTTTTTTTGTGGTCAGATTGTTCTTTGATCGGACTATTATAGTTTAACGTAGAAATTTAAAATCATAGATATGAGCCGTAAGCTAAGAGATAGGTCTTTACAACTCATTGTTACCATAAGGGTCACAAATGTTATGAGGATATTGGTGCGGGCCACATTTCATCTAATAAACACATTTTTTTAGATAAAATTAATTTTTGCATTTTTAACCATACTCTCATTAATATTAGGTACAAAATTAAATTAAATAAGACTTGTAAAACTAATCCGATTTTTGAGGTTGTAGTTGATCTCCACTGACATATAAACACGACACTAGACAGAGAACCCCGCTATACCATATGCATAGCTTATATGCATAATCGGGTGTCCGCAAGATCTATCGACTGTTGTTTACTAATAGGTTTGTTCTAGCAAACAGTCAAACTAGTCAGAAACCGTCAGCAAACAGTTGGTCAGTGAGAGAACATAATACAGTCACCAGTGCTATCCCCTCTACTCGCGCTGGTCCGCTATTCGCTGATGGTTTCAAACCGTTTGAAACTGATGCTAGAACAAACCTATTATGTTTACATTGATATAGCCTAACAATATACATTTCAAGAATAACTTACGTGAAAAGAGTTTATAAACTTTTGCGACCACAAATGAGACCATTAAAAGGTATTTTACTAATATATTAAGTAAATAAGTCCAAAAAATTTAAAATAAAATTTGATTTTCACGTAAGCAATGACAAAACACAACAAAAACACGACCAATGACGCATATACAAACATACAAACAAAACGATCTTCGATCGTGTCAAGTTCGTATCAACTTCGTAAATTATGTTGCTCCCACCTTTTACGCCAGTTGGAGAGTCTACTTATTATACGTCATTGTTGACCTCAATCTTAAGGATTGAAAAAATCATACAGATATGCACGATCAAACTTTGTAATCATTTTCTGAGAAAAGTTTTTAAGTGTGGAAGTGTACCAAGTTAGCTTCATTAAAAACTTACAATTACCCTTTCTTGTAAGCCATCTTTAGCGTGTTATTCGAATATTAAGACATAACTTCGAGAATTGTATGAATATGAACATTTGGTATGAGTAATTTGTATTTACTACATACCTAACATACTAACCTAACCTAATCTTTTTTATTTTAGTGAAATATTTAGGATTACTTGCCATGTCGAAGATATTAAAGACTCATCCTAAAAGTGTACAGTCTCACAAGGATTTAATTCTACAGTGTCTCGAAGATAAGGATGAATCGATACGACTGAGGGCCTTAGATTTACTATATGGAATGGTAATTTAATTTTTAAAATTAAGGATTTAAAATACAGTATGCGGCAAAATAAACAGTAGTATAAAACAAAAACTTACTGAAATGAATATTGATATTTTTGTGATATTTATATAATTAGTATACATGATATAGCCTTGCAAGCATTATTCACGACGACGTTCCCGATAAAACAGATGTTAAGAATACCCTCTGGAACGAAAAAGTCTTTAATTCTAGTCCGCAATTCCCGAATGTCAGACAGTGGATCGATCTGCCATCTGAAGCATTCCCTATACAGGGTGATTGATTAGTGGGGTAAAGCTCAATAGATCCGCTATAGTAATAGATAGCAATTAAAGTTAATAACAAAAATTTTAGCCACCTTTGAGCTTCACATTACAAAATTAGTTAAAATGTTACAGGGTGTTATAACACAGTGGCAGACCTAACTTATGTTTTTTTTTTAATAAAACACCCTATATTTTATTTTATATTCGAAATCCTGTTAACTTCTCCATCACAAAAATACAAAGGTTTGTTATGTTATACAGGGTATTTACAAAGCTACAACCAATTTTGTATGAAAATCATAACAAGTTCAACTTCCTGTATAAATAAAAATAAGCACAACAGCAATGGTTTATTAATGCCATATTTTTTTATTTATTGTCAAAATTTTCAAGAATTATTGATATTGCTAATTTTCTTTATATCAAATACAGGGTGAGTCAAAACGCAAGTACATTATTTTCTCAGTAATGTTAAATGGAACGCCCTGTATTTTATATCATTATTGAAAAGTAACATTACCGTACTTTAATTTGTATATAACATTCCCTATGTCCAAATTTATTAGTTTTCGAGATATTTTCATTTTTCAGAGCAAATTATTTTAGGTGTCTAAATTTATCTAAATTTTAAGTAAGCCATGACTGAATTGACAATTGACGATTACTGATTATCAATCCGGTAGTCAATGTAACAAATAAAGAAATAAAAATAATTTATTAGTAATACATTTTACAAAAAAAAAACAACCACAACATGCAACATTTTTGAAACAATTAAAAACTACTTTTTTATGTAAATGTAACAAATAAAGAAAGAAAATTAGTAAAACATTTTACAAAAAAACACACACAAACACAAAATACAACATTTTGTGAAGACAATTAAACACTACTTATGTATGTAAATGTAACAATGTAACAAATAAAGAACGAAAAATAATTTATCAGTAATACATTTGGCAAAAAAAAAACATGTTTGAAAAAATTAGAAGCTACTTTTAATAAAATATTTTTAATATATAATTACATAAGGTGTTCAAAATTACCTCCTAACACATTTATGCACGCCTAAAAACGATCATTGAATGAGCTACTTACTCTGCGAAGCATTTGTAAATTAACAAATCGAAATACACTTTGTATTCTATTTTTCATCTCATGCCTTGTTGTAGGAGGTATTTTATAAACTTCATTATTCACGTAACCCCAAAAAAATCAGTCCAGTTTATTAAATTCTGGTGATCTGGTTGGCCACGCTACTGGTCCATTTCAAAAATGAAAATATCTCGAAAACTATTAAATTTAGACATAGGAAATGTTATCTAAAAAATAAAGTACGGTAATGGTACGTTTCAATACTGATATAAAATACAGGGTATTCTATTTAAAATTACTGAGAAAATAATGTACTTACGTTTTTATTCACCCTGTATTTGATAAAAAAAAATTAGCAATATTAATCATTCTTGAAAATTTTGACAATACGTAAAAGAATATGGCATTAATAAACCATTGCTGTTTTGCTTATTTTTATTTATAAAGGGATTTACACTTGTTACGATTTTCATATAAAATTGGTTATAACTTTGTAAATACACTGTATAACATAACAAACATTTATATTTTTGTGATGGAGAAGTTAAGACGATTTCGAATTTAAAATAAAATATAGGGTGTTCGATTTAAAAAAAAACATAAGGTTGGTCTGCCACTGTGTTATCGAACACCCTGTAACATTCTAACTAATTTTGTAATGTGAAACCTAAAGGTGGCTAAAATTTTTGTTATTAACTTTCATTGCTATCTATTACTATAGCGGATCTATTGAGCTTTACCCCACTAATCAATCACCCTGTATGTACGCATCAGGTGGCGTTAGGACTGGTGAGTGGTGATCTCCCAAAATGATCGATCAGTATTCGAAGATACTTCCTGGCCATGTGACAGGTTGCCCCGTCCTGCTTAAACCATTGTTAATTTTAAGCTTGGGCCGTTTTCGCGACCTTTTCCGTATTGCCAAAAATAGTACTCCGATAAAGATTTTTTCTGCAAAACTGAGAACAATCCTGAAGCATCTAACAGTAACACGGCATTCACAAAAGTTATAACGACGTTCGGAAACCAGTCAGTACGTTTTGGCGCATGACACATACAAATTTGAGGCATACGCATTTCAGTACTGTTTATTTTGCCGCATGCCGTATTTACTATGAAATATTAACTGTTTCAATATTACATTAACAATAAAAAATTACAACAGTTACCAAAACTTGAAACGAAATAGGCGACAGACTACCCCAGCTAATTGAAAATAATATTTTAACCAACTAAGATAGCTATCGTTCACCCCAGCCTAGCTCAGTCACTCAGAGTGTGTCCTAATCGTGAATATGAACTCTGAAAATTTAGCGTGAAAGCAAACAAAACAGTATTTTTAAGTAATCATGTTTATTGTTCAAAAAGGTATAATAAAAATATGACTTATTAAATGGATTAACAAATATATTCAAATTCTTGCCAAAAACTAACAATTCTGGATTATACTTACGTATGGCTTGTGGTATTTGATGGTAGATCTTCTTGATGTCGAATGGTACAGCTGTTGACTTCTCTTGACCTGGGCTAGATGGACGGCCTCAGGTCAGTGCAGCTCTAGTTTACTGGTGGTGTTGGTCGCTGCCTTGCTCCCTTGGCTTTTATGAGTTTACCACCACCATTTTGAGAATTGAGAGACGAAACTGAAGTGTCACTATCATGACAGTAGGACGTAGGAGGTAGCAGGCATGTTCCGTATTAAAAAACAGATATCTACAGAGTAAGAGTATATGAAGTACGTTCCGTATGATGATTTAGATTTTAGATGAAAATATAGATAGGAAATAGAGGATAATAAAAGAGGGCGCCAAACAAGTTTTTCACGAAAAAGCAAGTTAAAACGAATACAAAATAATTATTAATGAAATATTAAAGAAAATAAAGTAAAATAATTATTTAAAAATAAAATACCAAAGATGTGACGTTTGTAACGTTACAAACTTTAAGAACAGAAGACACATACTGAAAATTAATATCACGTGTTTCCCCTCTACTCTAACAATAGCTTCACGTCCCCTAGACATGCTTGATATTAAGCGGGCTAGTTGATTTTGGTCTATGGAGTTTCAGATATCAATAACCATAGTTTTTATCTTTCAAGATAGAAGGAAGGGATTGACGAAATCTTAATTGTCTACCGACAAGTATATCCTAAAGTGTTCAATAGGATTCATGTCGGTACTGTTAGAGCTCCAATTCAATTTCTGAATATTCACCTAACTTAAATGACACGTGAGGCGTTATCATACATTAAGATGAAATGATTTTCTATATAAACTGCGAAATGAACAACGTGTTCAAAGAAACACAATTTCTGTAATGTATCTTTCGCTATTTAAAAAGCGCCCACGTAAAGACATCAATTCGTTCTTGTTTTCAAGGAAATTCCAACCCAAAACATCACAGAACTTTCATTAAACAATCTGATCTCTTTTATATTGCGCTGTGCATACCGCTATTTGACCTCGGCCTTTCGGTTCCAGGGTTGCAACCGGAAGTACTGTTTTAAAGTCGCAGAAATAGTCTTTTTCTCTAGCCTGTTTGCATCCACTCATGGACAAAGGTCTCCCGATGATTTCTCCATTCTTCTCTGTTTTGTGCTATTGGGTGCCAATTTCTCCCAATTTACAATGTTTCTCGTCCACCTTTCGATGTTTTGTATTGTCACGTGCCATGCTCAGTTCCATTTCATTTGCGCAATTCTTACAATTACATCTTCCACCTTGGTCCTGCTTAGAGATTTAAAATTTCCGGAAAAATTGGGTGCAGGAAAAAAACCTGTGGTTTTCCGGAAAAAAAAGGAAAAAAGGGAAAATACGGAAAAATTGAAATTTGTTACAATATACTAAACAAATTAGTAGAATCGGATAGATCTATATTATCAGAAGTGCCTTTTGTCTTTAAGTATACAGGGTGTTTCAAAAAAAGGTAACACCGTCTCTAGGGTAGGTAAAAAACTGAAAAATAATTGGGGTTTGCTTAGTAAAAAATTTTTGTAACGCCATCCGTTTTCAAGATACAGGGCGTTGAAGAAAAAAAAATTTACGCATTTTTTCGATTTTGCCGAAACTACTGGCAACATTGTAATGAAATTTTATACGAATATGTTTTGGAAGCTGATACATCCCATGAATTTGTTTTTATATCTGATTCTCATGGTACCCCGTCAAAATAGCCCCGTCAAAAAAGCTCCGACAAAATAGCCCCGACATAATATCCCGCACACAAAATAGCTCCGACAAAATAGCCTGCCGACAAAATAGCCACGGAATAATAGCCCGCCGACAAAATAGCCCCGACAAAATAGCCCTGACAAAATAGCCCCGACAAAATAGCCCCAAAAAAAACTCCCTTCAGAATTCATCATGAAATAATTTCTTAAAAATACTTTTTTTTTCGGAAATGGTAATTATCCTGTATTCAGATGTTTATCTTAACCACATTAAATAAAAATTGTCTTTTCAGAGAACTCGAGTCCTGTCTTTCCTGCCTCTTGGAAGTTTGAACATTTAAGTTAAGCGAAAATCAATGTTAATTTATGATATAAACATTTTTTTCTGTTTTCGGGCAACAGTAAAATGCATTTTAAATTAAATAAATTAAATACATTCTTCCTTTTTGTCAAATAATTTAAATTAAAAAAAGTTTTTGGACACTTTGTATAAATAATTATGTAATTGTTTATAAGAGGCTGTTTTAGCCGGGGCTATTTTAGCAGGGGCTGTTTTGACCGGGGCTATTTTGTGTGCGATCTATTTTGTCGGGGCTATTTTGTTTGCGGGCTATTTTGTCGAGGCTATTTTGTGTTCGGGCTATTTTGACGGGGCTTTTTTGACGGGGCTGTTTTGACCGGGCTATTTTGACGGGTCACGGATTCTCATAGAAGCCGCTAGTTAAACGGATCGTACTAAGTAATAGTCATTATAACTTTTTTAAGAGTATAATTATTAATCAAAATTTCAAGTAAACTTAAACATCATTCAATGTTACACGAAAAAGGTACTCTTGGTAAAACTCGATACTGTGTACCGTTTTCGGAATATTTTGATTTGAAAATTATGAAGTAATAATTGATGCTGGTATTAATGATAAAGTTCTAATAGGTATACCTCTATTTTCTCCAAGTGTGCCATGGAAATCTGACGTTTATTGTCTGTTATGACGATAAATCAACAATAATTAGAGTTTTGAAACCTTGTTTCAATTTTTCAATTTTCAAAAATGCGTAAATTTTTTTTTTCTTCAACGCCCTGTATCTTGAAAACGGATGGCGTTACAAAAATTTTTTACTAAGCAAACCCCAATTATTTTTCAGTTTTTCACCTACCCTAGAGACGGGGTTACCTTTTTTTTGAAACACCCTGTATAACAGACACAATATGAAATATTCCCCAACAAGTTCATCAGACTAGTTCTCTTATCGACAGCTTGCTAAAATATGTTGAATAACTGTACGAATTTTGTTCTAAGCCGTGGTGACAAATCGGTCCCAATTTAGAACAAAAACTGGATTCTTTTGGTCGAAATTCTTTATGGGATAGTGCGAATAGTACTCATCCCGTTATATGGTGGCAAGCGTTGTTACATCGCAGCCACTTATGCCAATTGCCTCCCGAATTTTAAATGGATTTTCCACCTATTCAAGAAACTGGTCTTTATACGGCAACGTACATGCAAGCAAGCGAAATATATTATCACAGGATAAAATTCAGAAGTTGTTGCTATTCATTTAAATTTGGTTATAAACGAAAAACAGATACTCATTTACGATGCTAGACCAGATCCAATTTTAGAAGAGACTGTCAAAAATCATGTTGTTTTATCCGTCCAGGATGATGAGGCGGGGTTCGAGTCTGAATCAGACTGAAGATTCAGATTCAGATGAAAATATACCACTCGGCGCTTTGGTTAAATAATGTGCTTTCTACGTTTGAAGTTTCGGTTTTGATACTTTGAATTATTAGATAGGTAATAATTATAATTTTTGACCCTATATACATGTTTGTAGTTATATCTTAGACAGATTTAGCCATACGGCTCACACTCCCTCTAAGGGGAAAATTGACTCATCCCAGATACCTACGGTATCAAAAGGATTGAGCTCTGGTGGGACTCTTTCCGTGTTATCGAGCCCTAGGTGACTTGGTATGCAGGTGTATCTCCCAGAAATTTTCGTACACATCTGGCCGTTGCAAGTAGTACAACTTTCTGCATGGTCTTGTAAATATGTTCATTTAGACCCAGCCTTTTTATGCTTTCGATTAGGTTCTTCGGAATGACTCCAGTAGTAGACATAATAATAGGTATCGTCTGGGTACTTTGCATTCTCCATTGTCTTCGTATTTGAATTTCCAGATCTCTGTACTTGGCGATCTTTTCAGTAAATTTACTACGTAGGTTATTGTTGTTAGGTATCGCCACATCAATTAGTGTTGTTTGTCTTGTTAATTTATTAACTAGTACGAGATTTGGTCTATTATGTGCCACTGTTTGGTCTGTGAGCACAGTGCGGTCCCAGTATAGCTTGTAGTTGCCATCCTCAAGCATACTCTCAGGGACGTATTGATAATACGGGAGATGGTCCGTTTGGAGGAGTCCCAGCTTGATAGCTATCTCTTGATGAAGAATTTTTCCCACTGCGTCATGCCGTTCCTTGTATTCAGTTGCAGCAAATGCCTGGCAGCCCCCTGTAAGATGTTGGATGGTTTCTTGGGCTTGACATCCATATCGGCATCTGTCGTTTTGAACCTGAGGGTCTTTTATGATATATTTCAGGTAATTTCTGGTTGGTATAACCTGATCCTGAATGGCCAGTAATCAACCCTCCGTTTCAGGGAACATCTTTCCTGATGTCAACCAGTAGTTCGACGCTGTATTGTCGACATAATCTTGGCTGACCTCATTGGGATGTCGCCCGTGCAGAGGTTTACCCATCCAGGCGCGCACTTTTTCGTCCTTAGTAAGGTGGTTTATGCGCATATCTGGTTCCCTCAGTTTGATCGGTGTTGTGTCATCTACTGCGCAGATAGCGTGGTGTAGAGTAGATGTCTCAGCCTGCATCTGAAAATAAGTTCTTAGATTAGCAATTTGTTTATCTAATTGCTCACCTATGTCCATAAGTCCTCTTCCTCCTAGATTCCGTGGTAATGTTGTTCTTTCTACTGCACTTTTAGGGTGGTGTTTCTGTGCCTTGGTGAGGTGTGTTCGTATTTTTCGCTGAAGATTTTCTATATCTGTTTTTGTCCACTTAACAATACCAAATGAATAGCTAAGCTCGGAACAAGCGTAGGTGTTTAGTGCCTTAAACAAATTTTTACTGTTAAGCTGTGAACGAAGCAGCTGTTTTATCCTTCGTATAAACTCAGTAGTTATTTCAGTTTTCATTTGCTTATGGTCAATTTTCCGCGCCTGCTTTACTCCAAGATATTTGTATATATCATTTTCACCCATGGCCTCGATGTTCTGGCTATTGTGCATATCGAATCCACCTGGCTGTATCTTTCCTCTGACTATATTTAAAACGCGGCACTTGTCTAGTCCAAAGTGCATATTAATAGAATAGACTCTCGAGTAGAAGCCATTAATTTCAAATCATCCATATACAACAGATGATTAAGCTTCGCTACTACAGTATTGTTGTTTTTAATGCTAAAACCCGAGTCAGTGGAGTTTAATAGCTGTGATAGGGGGTTCATAGCTAAACAGAACCACAATGGACTCAGCGAATCTCCTTGAAACAGGCCCCGGTTGATTGCGATATTTTCCGTTTCGATATTGTTTTCACCAGGTATTTGGAGGTGAATTTTAGTTTTCCAACTTGTCATTATATGCCTTAAAAAAGTCACTATGTTATCATCGACTTTGTATATTCTTAATATATTTATAAGCCATTCATGCGGCACTGAATCAAAGGCTTTTTTGTAGTCAATAAAAGCAGTAAAGAGGTTCCTTTTTTTAGTGAATGCCTGGTTAGAAATGACTGAGTCGATGATAAGTTGTTCTTTGCAACCCATAGAACCCTTAGCGCATCCTTTCTATTGAGGCTCTATGATATTGTTTAAAGCACAGTGTTGGTAGATACGCCGGGTTATACAGGATGTGACCAATTTATACAAAGTTGGAAGACAAGTAATTGGGCGGTACTTGGCTGGATCTTGGGTGTTATTTTGATCCTTCGGTATTAAATAAGTGGTTCCCTGAGTTAGAAATGATGGTATTTCCTGCGGGTTAGAGATAACATGATTAATTAATGTTGATAAGCACTCATGAATACTCCAAAACTTCTTAAGCCAGAAGTTCTGAACTCCATCTGGTCCAGGAGATTTCCAGTTATGAAGCTCTTTGATGATATTTGAGACCTCTTCAATAGTGAATGGTTCGTAGTTAGCTGTGACGTAGTGGTGACAGTTGTGCGTCGTATCTTCTATCCAGCCAGCATTGTTGTTAAGAGCAGCTGGTGTGGAAAGTTGATTTCCCCAAAACTCATGAATCTCTTCTTGGCTTGGGTAAGACTTGTCGACGCTTTCTCCGGTGGAATTGAGTTTTCGGTAGAACGCCTTCTCAGAGTTCTCAAAAAGTGCGTTGTCACATTTTCGGTTGTTACTAACTTTATACCTTCTTAATCGTCCTGAATAGACGGAGAGTTTTTGTTTTAATTTATCCAGACACTTTTGGGCTGTGTTATTTTCTGGATCGTATCTCGAGTGTCTTGCAGTGCTCCGCATTATTTCTTCAGCTCTCTTAATGACTTTTCTACTTGTTACACCTCTTATATATTCTGTGATTTGACCAATATCCCTACGCAGTAATTCAATTTTTCCGAGAAGTCTTTTTTCCCAGGGTGCAATTCTGTTACCAGTCCTTCCGTTATTAGTACCTCGTCGTGTTTTGATCTTAACGCCCATTACATTAGCAATTGCTGTTGCTGCACAGTAGATTAGCATATGCAGATACTCCAATGTGTGGGCTTCTACGACGTAGTTGGGTAGGACTTCAGTGTTCACAATTTGTAACAGCGCACCTAGTTTCTTACAAGAGTTTATTCGTGGTAGTGGTGGTCTGCTAAGTGGATTTGTTCCATTAAACTCTTGTACGGCACGAGCCATTTCGTTTGCTAGACTATCGCGCAACTCGTTGTTTTCCTGCTGTGTATTGTCAGGTTGAGTCTCTGGTATGGGAATTTCAGGAATCTGCTCATCAAGGATTTCATTAGGGACTTTATCTAAAACTAGCCCTTGGTTGTTAATCTCCCGTTCGACTTCGCTTTTGATCGTATTGCGTCTAGCCTCTGGGATAAGGTTGTTTCTTATGATTACCCGGTATTGATCTGATACACTTTGCTCCGATACTTGAATATCTGGGTACTCCCTGCAAAATTCGGCATACAGCTGTTGTCTGTAGCCGATCGTTTCTTGACCGAGGTTTGTCACCTTATAATAGAAGCGCAAAATGCTTTCGTTAATGGCCACAGTCCATTTCATGCGCTGCCTCGGTCGTCCCGCTTGAGTGAGCGCCGGCTGATGTTCCAGCGCAACACCTTCAGCGAGTGGAGCTCTTGCTGTTGTTTGGCTCGCTTGTGGTTGTTGTTGTTGTTGGGCTGTAGCTGGTTGTGTGACAGGGGCCCGCCTCCTCAACACCTTGCCACCGACGTCCCGCATGCTGTCACGTCCAGCGCCGGCTCCAGACGTGCCCTGGCGATCCCCAGGCAGCGATCCTAAACATAAATCAGAATTCTCCATATTAATAGTGTGCATTTTATACCTACTGCCAGGTGTCAGTTTTTGTTCCACGGCAAGTATCCCTGCTACTCTCTGGGTATTGGCGCTACGAATACCCAGAAAGCATCCCCCATTCGTAGGGGGCCGCGCCTATTAGAAGAACTGACAAAAAACTCCCACAGGCTATTATTATTATTATTATTATTATCTTTACAAAAGTTTAAAATTGATATTTTTTCACGTTTCAAGTCTCAATGAAAAAAATAGTTAAATGTTCCCATTTTTTCCAATTTTTCCAATGGTCTGGAAAAAACCTGTTTTTTCCCCAATTTTTCCCGTTTTTTCCGACATGATAAATCTCTAGTCCCGCTTGGCACGTCCTCATTTTGTATATGTTCCCTCAGAGATACCCCTAACATAGCTCGTCAGATCGCCCTCTGTGTCGTTCTCAATCTATTGGCTGATACCTTTGTAAGTGTCATGGTCTCCATTCCATAGGTCATAACTAGTAGAATACAACTGTTGAATACCCTTTTCTTTAGATTTATTGGTATCTTTTTGTTTATCAACACATCACTGAGTCTTCCTACTGCTGCCGAGATAGTACATATTATGATAATATATTATTCGACTCATATTCGGAAGACGAGAAGAAATATGTACATCCGGTTTTTATATAATTTTCGGTTAAGAAGTTGTAACCGGAAGAGATGCATTATAGTCGCAAAAATATCACATGTAATATATCTATTGGCCCGTATTGAAAAGTCGAACTAGAATTATTAGTTCCGGTTTTGATGTCATTTCCAGATAAAAGTTTATGATCGGAAATTTTGCAAAAATGACACAAAAATAGTGAAATCGTATATCAATCGATGCAAAGTTACACGAAGGGTTTAAATATCGACTTCCAGTTCTACTTCCGGTCTTCTTCTTCTTAAGGTGCCTATCCGTTCCGGATGTTGGCGACCAGCATGGCTATCCTAACTTTGCTTGCTGCTATTCTGAATAGTCCGGTTGTCGATGTATTAAACCACTTTCTCAGGTTTTGAAGCCAAGATATTCTTCTTCTCCCTGGTCCTCTCTTTCCAAATACCTTGCCTTGAAGAATGAGTTGCAACAAGCCATATCTCTGTTCATTCCTCATAACATGGCCAAGATATTCTAGTTTGCGCTCTTTGATTATGTTAATAATCTCGCATTCCTTGCCTATCCCTACTTCCGGTCACGTCAGATATTTAAGGGATGGTTTATGAGAGAGAAATTTTACAAAGTGTATTGATCTACACTCCGTTTCAAACGTTAGAATCAGTATGGTTGTATATTGCAAGCGGGTTTGCCATTCTGTGAATTATCATAAATAAATCCTCCTTTACTATTCCACAGCAGTTAACAGCGATAATTCTCTACAAATATCTGACTAATACTACCTTTCACGACCGTTGCCGTGAAGAGCGGCAACGTCGTCAGAAAATTGTCATTTAGTTAGTATGGGGCTATCCTTGTACACTGCATCGCATATTTAAAATACACTGTAAATGGAGTGTAAAAATGTGTATAATCCAATTATTTTTTATTATTATTAACTAAATTATCTTTTTAAGGTTTCGAAGAAGAATCTAATGGAAATTGTTAAAAAACTAATGGTTCACATGGACAAAGCCGAAGGAACCGTTTATCGAGACGAACTGCTTAGTAAAATTATTCTAATTTGTTCTCAAAATAATTATCAATTTATTACTAATTTTGAATGGTACGTCACTGTTTTAGTGGAATTAGCCCAAATGGAATTCGGATCAAAACAAGGTAAATATTAACTTTTATGAAGAATTTTACTTCTTTCTTTTATTAGATACTTTTTTGGTGTTTTGTGTAAGGGCAGTATGCCTATCGAGTTCCGCTCGATACAGTGGCGGATCAACGGGGAGGGAAATGAGGAAATTTCCCCCCTAACAAGCTCCAAAATTAAATAAAAAATTGTTGAAACATAAAAATGCATTAGCTGACATGAAACTTAAACCTTCTTCTTCTTGTGCCACTCCTATCGGAGATTGGAAATCATCAAGGCTACCCTGACTTTGTTTACATCTTACCTAAAAAGTTTATTAGTGGTGCAGCCAAACCACTCACTCAAATTCCGCAACCATGACATTCTTCTACTGCCTGGATTCCGTTTTCCTTCTATTTTTCCTTGCATTATATTTCAATAAACTTAAACCACAGACAGACAAATTCAACCAAATGAACACGCCAGTTAGGAAAGTTAAGAGAACTTAATGCATATAAGTTATTATTTATGTCTTTTATATAGTTTGGTTTTATATCTTTTGGTTGGTGTTCCACCGTAAGGTAAATTTCCCCTTCAAGACAAATGTATATAGATCCGTCACTGGCTCGATATGCATACTGCCCCTGATGTAATGGTGTTGCCAATATACCATCTCTAACATATTCTATGGAGCAGTTTTTCTAGAGTCTTCAGTGCACATGACATAAAACTTATCAGCCTCAGGGACAGCTTATTTCTTCGCGGGTTTTCAGATTTTGATATAAAAGCCACCCTTGTGAGCTTCCATGCTTTTGGTATGTGGTATGTATCAAAGTCCTAAGGTAGTCTGTGGTATGATACATAATTTTTTTACAGGTCATTTCCCTTGTGTAGAAATATTGGATAAATCCCGTTCGGACCCGGTGTTTTATTATGGCTCAACTAGAAGCCATGTGTATGGTGGTATCAGTTTTGTTGTAGACTGAAAGTGCACTCTGAAAAGTTCTTTCGGGTCTATGCACCATTCTGAGTGTATTCGTCTGACTCCTTTGGGAGTGAGTAAATACTTATCTGAGGGTTCTTTGAAAGAACCTTATAGAGTATAGAGCATTGACATTTTTGGAGTCTGTTCTATCTACTCGTAGTGCTTTCTCGAGGACTTTCATTTGTGTCTCTTCAGTTTCTTACTATGTATTATTCTGCTCTGTATTTTCTCCTTGTTATGAGATTGACAAGCATCTTATTAATTAGATTAATTAATTAATTATTTTAATTGCTACTCATGAAACAAAACCAAAATTTAATAAATTTTTTTAATAAAAAAAATGTGTGTGTACTTTGCACGCACGTAAGAAGTTATACTTGTATTATATGAGTTCTTAAAAATAAATATACTTTAAACAGTTTGATTTAATTTTTTTTAAACACCAAACTAATTTTGTGCTTACTACTTTCAAAAAAAGTATAGGATTGCACTGGATTCGAACTCAAGACCTGTCGATCTCTGGCCGAATGCTATACCAAATACGCTACGAGGACTGTGTCTGTATCGGTTCGGACGTACCTAATGACAATTCACGGTAACAAACAGACAAGGTGAATAAACATATAATAAAATGTTTTAATAATACTCATCTTAGTCCTGAGGAAGACAAATCCAAAGACACAAAAATTATAAATATATTTACTAAAAACAGTAATATATTCTTTTCACACCTTTTCTTGCACTGATATATTTATACATAACTAGAAAGATTTAGTAACTAAACGCCATACTGTCTGTGTGCGCATGCGCGCAGTATTATGAAATTTTACTCACAATCGCGCCTAACGAAGTATAACTTTAAAAATATACTCAGGGTTACTTGATTGGATGTATTACCTTTATTTTGTGGCTTCTAGTATTTCTCGTTGCTTGCTTTATCCAGGACAAAACAGGGAAAATAAATATACTCAACATCATAAATTTTATAACTACTATTTATGTATTTATATACTATACCATGAATATAAAAAAATTTCAAATTTATGCTAAACTTTATTCTGTTGTAAACTCTCTTATCTAATAAAAAAACTTTAATTCTATTATCTCCTTTTGTGAACCAAAATTCATTCAATCGAATCGGTAAACTGTTCTTATTATTATTTAAAAAAATAAAATTTAATTTCCACTTTTTAAATATATTACTTATATCTTCTATGAATTTATTAATGAATAATTTATGCTGTAGGACTATTAAGTTGACAAAAACAAATATGGTATGTAATGCAAAGCAACTCTCTCTTTTCACAAATAATCTGACTGACCTTTTCTAACGTCCTTATTTCTTCTGCTGGATTGTGTTGTTCCTAGTTATCCCACAACGTGCTCCTCGGATTCTGCAAACTGTCCTTCTCCTTTAAACTGTTTCAAAAAACGGCACTCGTTCGAATTCTCTCCTCAAATTAAAATCTCTGACTCGATAAAAATAATATCAATTTTTAGAATTCCAAGTTTTTTTTCTCAGCTCGGTATCTCATGTAAAATTTATATAATACGGCTACTCGTTCTAGACAGAAACTGGAATCTATTCGAACACAAGGAGTTTGTACTTCTCGACTTGATCACGATTTCGTCTCACACGAATTTGCTTCCACGGCCACCAAATTAACACACTTTACACAAAAATTGTACTTTCAAACTCGACTGATGGCTTTCGATGGTAATTACACAATGAATTCCTCTTTCTTTCATAAATTTGAAACTCACCACTCCATTCTCCTTCCATCGGTCTCCTAGCCAGCCAAGCACAAGCATTCTCCACACATCATATCCCTACTTTTTTTTCTTGAGAACAAATAGTATTGTATACAAAATTTCTTTTTTGTCAATTTCCAGGAGATATTAAAATTAATTTTACTTACACTCTAAAAAAACCCTCTATTCTAAACTAAACAAAATTGTTTACCATCGTTTCTTTCTAGGAAACCATTTAGGAAACACAAAGTTTCGTAGAAACTTTACCGCTAAAACTTTTTTCTTCCGCGAAAACTTACGGCTAAATTATTTTGTTTACAAAATTTGACCATATACAGGGTCATGAAAATTTACGGTCTCGTGGTCTTTGACACAAATTATTTTTTTAAATTCTCCCCATAAAAATTATTTAACAGTATATTAGGTCAGAGCTTTGCGATAATCGCTCCACGCGCCTGATTTTTCAACGGTTTGAAATTTTCGTTTGATTTCTGTCCTTTGATTTGCAAGGTTGTCATTCTACCAGGGTACTTTCCTGTTGGAATTCCTTACTATCTCCGGATAATTCTCTTGGAACACTGACATGACAACCTGCCATGCCTAGGTCCAGCGTATGTCTTATCGTCATTTATTCTCCTAAGTATTTAAATATTTCTATTTTGTAGAATGTATACTGTTTAATTTTTATAAAATACTAGCTGACCCAGCGAACTTCGTACCGCCTTAGAAATAAATAAATAAATAATTTGTCAAAGTTCAATAAATAAAAATTAACAGAAAAACAAAAAGTACTAAAAAATATTATGTAATATAAAAGTAGGTATTAGTTTAATTCATTCTGATAAGCAATCTTTTTTGCGGTGCGTAAATATAAAAAAAATGTCGGTTTTTCAGCTCGCGATTAATTTTCTATGTCCGAAACATGGACACTCCAAGTTTATTCCGCAAACTCCCAAAAAACTTGCTATTATAAACGTTACTACTACGCTCGATACATACATAAACAAATATATTGCTATTTACTGAGTAAAAAGTGACACCGGTAGACGCCTGGCGGGGGTAACTTGTCTAGTGATTATAATTGGTCGGTTATCGAACACGATTAAAAATTATTAAATTATTAATATGGCTATTAAAAAATAGGGGTAGATGATAAAAGGGGGAAAATTAAGTGGTGGATCTATTTTTAATTATTCTTCTTCTATTGACATCATAACCCTGGATGGATCTTTGCCTGTCAGGCTACGTCCTTTCATTTAGACCCCCTTTATATCCTTCTCATCCACTGTCTTACATTCATAGTTTTTAGGTCGTTTTCTACGTCAAACAACCATTACGTACTGAGCCTTCCTTTTTTCCGTCTGCCTATCGGTTTCTATTGTAATATTTTCGTTATTGTTTTTGTATCTTCTTGTCTCTAGAGATGTCCCAGCCACGACAGTTCTTGATTTTTCACAAATCTTACAATATCACATATCACACACTTCATTTAATTCAATAATTTCGTCGATTAGCGATAACTTTAAGATCATCACATGATCAAATGTATAGTTTACGATTCTATAAAGAACATATAGACAAACATTCATTTTTATTTATATAGAAGAGGTAAATATTTAGATTGCTATTAAAAAATAACGGTTGGTGATGGAAAAGTGAAAATTTAGGATTGTATGTATCTTTTGGTTCTACATCATGTAAAATTGAGAAAAAACAGTTGGTCCAAAAAAATAAAAAAAATATCGGGTGGGGGGGCAACCCCCATTTTCACTTAGGTTGCTCCTACCAACTCAGAAACCTTCCGGGGTTCATGCACAACAACTTCGCTTAAGAAATGTATAGTGTACGAAAGGTGCATACAGACAAACATTCATTTTTATTTGTATAAATCAATTATATTTGCTTTTTGAGATTAGCACATGGTTCGGCTTTTCTTTATTCGTTTAATCGTCTAATTTTTACTTCCTGTGTATGAGTCTTCAGACTTAGTTCTTAACTTTTCGTTACTTGTTGCTAATACCAAATTATCTACATCGGCTACTATTTAGTAAATTCCTGTTATAAGGCAGACTTTTTAGTTATTTACCTTGGTTAGTATGTATATCAATAAAAGATTTTCTAGTCTTAACCTATACTGCTTGTTAATTTTTTAGGTCATGTCATAGGAGCCCAACTTATGGATGTATGTATAAGGGTTCAAGCCATACGAGCTTTTACAGTTGCAGAAATGGCGCAGATTTTAGACGTTTATACCTCAACATCACAGTTTACTATTATGCAAGAAGTTCTGTACGCTGCAGCGTGGTTATGTGGAGAATTTGTCAGGTGGGTTAAATTTTGATCAATCAAGCCAAAATTATTTGTTGCTTAATAATAGTCAGATTGTCAAGTAAGATACACTCACCGGCACAAAGAACGGGAACCCTAAAAAATGGGCCATTTTTAATGACTTGTATTTCCTAAACCTGATATCCGATTTAAGTAATTTTTTTAATATGTTCAATATCGCTGTAATAATATTGTTGCTAGACAGGTACATTGTCATTGTATACAGAGTGTACGAATCAAACTATGTTTTTTTCTCAAACTTTGTAACACCCTGTGGAATGTTCCAGCTTTTATAAAATACTGAAATTAAAACCCAACTATAGCCCCAGGTTTTCTTAACATTCTGTTTTTTTATTCATTCGCTTATGTTGGATAATAAAAAAGTTAGGCACTTTAACAACTACCCCTGTTTTTCGTCAATACAGGGTGTTTTTAAATAAGTACGGCAAACTTTAAGGGGTAATTCTGCATGATAAAATAATGGCAGTTGGCTTTATAAACGTATGCCCGCAAATTCTTCGTTTCAGAGATAGGGGGTGTTGAAATTGTTCTTACAAACTGTGGGTATAAACATTTTAGATATATCCCGTATGCACGCAAATGGTGAATATAAAATTCTTACATGTATTCCAAAAAATGCGCAATAACTACCTCTTAAAATCTACCAAAGTTCATTTGCATATCACAAACCGTTTTAGAGCAATAAATAAATCGTCAGGTTGTGAGAACAATTTCAACACCCCCTATATCGGAAACGAAGCATTTGCGGGCATACGTTTATAAAACAAACTGTCATTATTTTATCATGCAGAATTACCTCTTAAAGTTTGCCGTACTTATTTAAAAACACACTGTTTTGACGAAAAACAACGGTAGTTGTTAAAGTGTTTAACTTTTTATTATCGAACATAAGCGAATTAATCAAAAAACAAAATGTTAAGAAAACCTGAGGCTATAGTTGGGTTTTAATTTCAGTATTTTATAAAAGGCACTCTGCCGAAACAGCTGTAGTCACTTAGTTATAATAAATTCTGTGGAAGTATAGAAAACAAACGTTTTCAGTGTTTTATTATTAGATAAAATGAACTTCCATCAAGTAACGGTCGAATCCATCAATTATTTTATAAAAGCTAGAACATTCCACAGGGTGTTATAAAGTTTGAGAAAAAACAGTTTGATTCGTACACCCTGTATACAGTGACAATGTACCTGTCTAGCAACAATATTATTACAGCGATATTGATAAAGAATAAAGCTATAACATGTTAAAAAAATTACTTAAATCTGATATCAGGTTTAGGAAATACAAGTCATTAAAAATGACCCATTTTTTGGGGTGCCCGTTTTTTGTGCCGGTGAGTGTATAATTATAGATAAATATCTATATAAGGCAAAACACATTGGTTTCAAACCTTTCGCTTGAGACACATGGGAATTGGACTTTTTAGGATATGGCTTAGTTTGTCAAATGATGCCCATGTAAAGCCTATTCGCCTCTGTATTTCAAGTGTTTGATTGTCTCTGCTTATTTTGATCTCGTGTCCCAGATATTTATAAGTGTCTGTTGTATGGTATTATTGTCAATAATTATATTTCCACGCATTACGAGATTTGCCATAAGTTTTATTTTTCTCAAAGTTTATTTTTAATCCTGCTCTTACAGACTTAAGCGAAGGTATCATAGAAACTGTATCCTGTAAGTTATCTGGCAATTAATACAACATCATCCGCAAACCTTATATGATTTAATCTCTCTCAATTTAATGTAGTAGTTTTAACAATATTTTCGAGATGAAAGTTGTAGAAATCAAAGTTTAATAAGCAGATATGTTAGTTCTCGATATATCTTAAAATATGTAGGAATATTTGATGGTGGTTTCTAACCGTTGGGAGCGTTAACTGTGATTATAGGTGACGTGGTACACTCTGGCGGTGCGGGGGCCATCTTATATGTATTAGACCAAGAGGCAGCGCTGAAAAATCTCTTTGAATTTACTAAAGCTAGATTTTTCACAGTTGATTACTGTGAGTGTTTAGAGAAACATACTGCGGTCGGTCAAGCGGAACGTAGAACAGGGGTTACTGAGAGGGTATGAAAGTTGCTTTCCTACGAAGGTAATTAAATCCATTTACTAAGGCTGTATAAGGCTGACCTAAAAGTTATTATAGTCGGTCAGCTGTATGACGGGACAGAGCCGCTCGGTCGGCCCCAATAGTCGATTGAGGAAATGAAGCATTTTGGCTCGCAATTTTTTCGTCCAGCGTGGATTTACTTGAAATTTTCACAGAAGGTAGGAAATAGTTTTTTCAAGGATCATTTTCTATATCATGCCGCTATCATACGCTAAAACCTTGGGGTGGTTGCCACCCCATCTCGGGGGTGGGAATTTTTTATTACATTTTAACCATGTAATTCGATGGAAAAAGTGATTCTAAGACAAAAATGTTTTTTACATTTTCTTCGTAAAACTAATATTTTTGGAGTTATTCGCGCTTGAAAATATCAGTTTTTCGACGAAAAAGTCGACTTTTTTAGAGGGTTTTTTGAGAATACCTCGAAAAATATTCTATATATTTTTGGCGATAAAAAGTTTCTCCAAAAATGATTTTGATAAGACTGTGTAAATTAAATTCCGTAAGATCCCTTAGTTTTTAATTTGGGCGGGTTTAAAGGGCTCGAATAAGGGGGTGTTTGCTGGTAAAGAGGTTTTAAACAGCTATATCTGGCTAACTATTCACTATGATGAAAATCTATGCACAGGGTAATTTTAGTCATTAAAAAAGCTACATGTTGTTCTGAAGTTATTTTCTTGTGGCATTTTTTTTTCTGAAAGCTCTGATTGTATACCTGGAAAAAGATTATTTAAGTTTTCCTCGAAAAATGCAAATTTTTACCATTATTTGGCTTTGAATATTTCAAATTATGCATTTGACGAAAAAAGCTAACCTTTAACATGCCGTATCTCGGTTTGTATTGGTCTTAAAGATATTATGGAAAAGAATTTGGTTTGTGTTACTAAAAGATACAATTTTGATATCTACAGTTTTTTTTGATTAAATGCATATTTTTCGAGGTATTCTCAAAAAACCCTCTAAAAAAGTCGATTTTTTCGTCGAAAAACTGTTATTTTCAAGCGCGAATAACTCGAAAAACTCGAAAAATATTAGTTTTACGAAGAAAATTTAAAAAACATTATTTTCTTAGAATCACTTTTTCCACCGAATTACATTGTTAAAATGTAATAAAAAATTCCCACCCCCGAGTTGGGGTGTCAACCAGCCCCAAGGTTTTAGCATATGATAGCGGCATGATATAGAAAGTGATCCTTGGACTATTCCCTACCTTCTTTGAAAATTTCAAATAAATCCATGCTGGACGAAAAAATTGCAAGCCCAGATGCTTCATTTCCTCAATCGACTATTGGGGCCGACCGACCGGCTCTGTCCCGTCATACAGCTGACCGACTATAATAACTTTTATTTATATTTAATTTAGAATGTGTGTACTGATTTTCAGCCTTAGTAAATGGATTTAATTACCTTCGTAGAAAAGCAACTTTGATACCCTCTCAGTAACCACTGTTCTACGTTTCGCTTGACCGACCGCAGTATGTTTCTCTACACACTCACAGTAATCAACTGTGAAAAATCTAGCTTTAGTAAATTCAAAGAGATTTTTCAGCGCTGCCTCTCCGTCTATATGCGTTATGTGTGATTTAAAAAAAAAAGAGATTATTTTAAATTTTACTATTAATTTTTGTATCAATACATTATTACAAATTTGCTATAGATACTTTATATAGTAGAAAATATCTGATATAATACAGTTTAAATATAGAAAAATACGAAGGGATTTTAAGGCCGACAACCAAAGTATGACGTCACGACTGTCATATTGTTATCAATCTGTAAACAAAAGTTGAAAAGCCAGAATTTGTCCAATATCAAGCCTTTTTAATTCCTATAAAGTTGATATTTGGCTTCCTCTGCTTTTTCTGCTAAGTATAGTATTTTTTAAGATAATAGGTACTACCACAATTCGGTCTTAAATTTCTATGAAATATATACCCGATTTCACCAACGATACCTAAACAGTTGCCTTATTAAGGGGGGGTATGGTTTGAAATATTTAATTTTTTTTATTATTTCAAATAAAAGTGCATACTTTCAAGAATACACTCTGAAAATTTCAAAATAATCGGAGTAAAATTACCAGAGATACAGGGTGTTGAATATCCCTACCTTCGACTCGCTTTGCCGCGACTTCGCGCCAGCACGCTTGAGCGTAGTGAGAAACGTTAAACAACTGTTCGCCTTCTCTTTTGTAGATTATTTCTCGATTCAAAAAACATATTCCAATGTGCATCACTTTACGATTTGGCAGACAAATAAGAAGATGAAGATGCAGTTGTCAAAACTTTAAACGCATTTTTCTCAAAACTGATTTTTCAAATGCGGTGGACATTGTAACTGAAAAACTACTAGGCCGATATACCTGATATTTTGCACAGATTTTCTTTAGACATTTCATGAGGTAACAACGTCGAGATATTTTTCTTTTTTTGCTTATTTTTTGTTCAACAATAATAAATCTGTTGATTTTCACAAAATTTTTACCAAAAATTTAATTTTTTTGATTTCTGAGTGATACCAAAAATTCAAAAATCATTAAAAATAAAAAAACTCGACGTTGTGACCTCGTGAAGCTCATAAGCTAATAAAATCTTTTTGAATTTTTTGTTTCGTATGATCGAGTTCTGATGTCCACCGCAAAATCCATTTTTTTTTTGTGAGCTGCCTGTCAAAATTTGTCACCAATGGATTATTTTTCAATATTTTGGATTGAATTTTTTTCTAACATAGGGGTGTATTCTGTAACATTTCCGTTAAATTTAAGAGGCCTCTAAAATTTAACTTTTAACGGTCCTCTAAAACTTTTCGGTTAGATTGTCATTCTGTAAACACATATTATAAAGGACCGCTAAAATAATATTATTTTAGAGGAATCCTCTAAAAGGTTTTGGAACAAATACGGCAACGTCGCACGTTGATCGTTTTGAACTACTTTTAACCTAGAAATTGACCGAAAACTGACTGTTAGAGGAAGGTTAGAGGCCAAAAACCTTAAGAAGAAGAAGAAATTGACAGTTTCCTAGAAAATAATATTTATTATATTTAATTATTTTTTAGTAAAACTCATATTTACCAATTAAACATTTTTATTTATAAAGTTATACATTAAAATATTGCTGAAAAATTGCATATCTTATTTCTTCTCCCCTTCGACACTAATTTTGGTCAAATGGTCTATTTTCAATAACATTAAGGTCATCTTATTAATCTGCATCTGGTTATAAACCTTCTGAAACTTTACCTTTGTAATCATTTGGTACGTTTTGTAATGTTCCACAATAACTTTAAATAATTTTACCTGCATTAATAGGATTTAATTGCTTTGACAAACATCTTTGACTTCCAACACTTTTTCAATAACATCTCTAGGTACTTAGTCTTAGGTAAGGTACCTACTTCCTTTGAAATGGTAATTGTAGTTATTTACTTTCAGGTCAATTATTTACTTTGTGTTTATGCTGTAATCTGAAATCAGCTCTACAAAAAGAAACAAACATTTGAATTTTGTTACTTATAGGTGTAGTGTGTCAATTGTAAAGTAAAAATGAGACTTACCTTTCATTATTATTTATTAAGTACTTCTTCACCAAATACATTATAAAAAGCCATTTTCCATGTTTAAATATTTATCTCCAGTATAATACAAGAATAACAAACTACTATTCATACAAACATAACCCAACAAAAATAATCAAACCACATTTAACGGACTGCTAAAAATTTAGCGGGTACGTTTTGACATCCTCTAAAATATTTTTATTTAGAGGGAGTTTTAACGGTTTAGGTTATGATTTTAACGGATATATGATTTACAGAATACCAAAATATTTTTAGCGGGCGCTAAAATTTTAGAGGCCTCTAAAATTTAACGGAAGTGTTACAGAATACACCCCATATACTTTGAATTGTACTTAATCTGCTTATTTAATTTAAAAATAAAATAATTCTACCATAGCTTTGAAAAAAATTCACAAAAATGTGCTTGATATGCTGATTTCAAACCATACCCCCTCCTTAAGTAATTCTTATCTATACGCTGTGAGCTTGTACGTAGAGGGGATATTTATAAATTCGCGAGCGCCAGTAGTGGCAAGTTTGTAAACGTTTACCGGAAATTTGACATAAATGTCAAAGTGATTAATTTAAAATAAAATTAAAAACATTAATTATAAAAAATATTAGTTGGTCAAAGCTGTGGTATATATTTTTACCTTAAATATACTTACGTTTTAAATACTGAATTTACGTTTTTTTTAATGTTCCGTAATATGTAATTATAAATTATTCTTAGCGCCATCTACACGATAATTGTGAAAGTATCCGAAGTAAGAAATTAATATTTCATCAATAGAACGTCAAAATGATTAGCAAAATCTTAAAAAAATCTATTATAATTTAATTACTTTTTACCGTTGTAAATATTAAGCGATAACAATTAAATAATAAATTTAAAAATTACCGGTGAAAGTTGAATTAGTAATCCGCCAGGAGCGACACCAGCGAAGCTCAGAGCGTATACGCGTATAGTGCGAAGCTCAGAGCGTATAGTGAAAGAGGGAAAGAGGGTTGAAAAGAAGAGGTGGATTTCATTACTAAGATAGGAAAATATAGAAAAGAAAAAGAACTGAATTTATCGCCCGTGGGGAACGGCTTACAAATTATGTCACCATGATAAGCACTGTCGACAAGTCATATCCCCTCCATGTCAACCCTCCCACCGGATAGAGATAATTATAAGATGCGTTTAAAGATCGCCCTGATCTTCAAGATACAAGGTCAAGGTGATTCTTAAAGACAAATTTGGTCACAATGAAGGCTCTTTAATCAAATATATTATTGTAGTAATAAATTCAAAAGTTTTCAAAAATACCAATCAAAATACCTCCTATTGTGATATCAGGCTTTACGTTTTGGGGTTGTAGCAGGGCAGTCTGCTATCTCTTGGGCCTATGGTATCATTTTCGCTCCGACAGTGGAATTCGATCCCTGGCCTTCTGCGTGGAAGTCAGATACTGTACCGTCTGAGCTATCCCACCCACATTGTGTTGATTTGCTGTATTTTCATACATTTCTTCTTCTTTATGTGCCTTGATTGTTTTCAAGCGTTAGATATCGTCGTATTAACAAGCTGATGAAATGTTTTTCGGTCGGCAGCTATATGAAACAATTCTTCGACCGTTCGACCTGTCCATTGGCCAATGTTACGTAGCCAGGACAGTTGTTTTCTTCCTACCCAGCGTCTTCCTTCGATTTTACTCTGAATGATCACCTGAAGTAAACGATATTCAGATCCTCTCATTATATGACCGAAATATTGAACCTTTCTTATTTTTATGATTTTGATCAGTTCTCGCTCTTTGTGCATGGTCTCTAGCACACATTCGTTAGATATATGTGCTGTTCGCGGGATTATGAGCATGGGACAGTAACACCACAACTCCAACGCTTCCAATTTGTTAAGATTTTTATTTTGGTTGTCCAGGTTTCACATCCATAGAACAAAACAGACCAGACGTAGCACTTCAAGACTCTTAGACGTATGGTCAATGACAGACTTCTATTGCACAATACAGAGCGCCAGCTAGTAAAGTTTTTCGTGCAAGTTCTATTCTGGGCCCTGATTCTAATTCAAATTTCGACTGAAAACAAGTCGCAATCAATATGGCGACGTTGAAATGCGACTGTGCCAGCCTTGTGGATTTTAGTTGAACCAACGAAATGACGTCATAAAATAGCGACTATCGAAATTAATAGCGACTCCAAAAAAGTGGTTGATATTATAATTTCGAGTCGAAATTATTGTGACACGGACATGAATGAATGGCCGAAAGCGAGGTTAGGTTTAGTTTAGGAGATGTGTTTTGTTTGTTTCTTGCAAGGAATACTAAAGCAAAACTTATTAATATGGCTGGGTTTTATGGAAATTTGCTGGTTTTGGAGGAATTAGATAGCATAGTATTAAATTAGAAACATAATAAATATAATAATTGAGAATTTCCACAACGTGAATTATCAACTCAATGAAAGATCTAAGGTAATAAACTGGGAAAATTAGTATAAAACAAGGAAAACGATGTACCAGCTATTTTATTGCTGGGCATACTGGAATCAAATGTTAAGATTTCATATATTAGTAATATAGCTATGCAAAGTCCGCAGAAAGTGTGCTATTTGGTTTATAAACAAATTAGCGCTCCGAAATCTTTTTTTCGATTATTGCTCTGTAACTCAGAAGATTTTAACTTTAAACCAAAAACACTCACATAAAAATTCACTGTAATTTAATTGTGCACATAGATAATTTTTTCCGATTTCAGTCGGCGGAAATTTTCCTCGGAAAATTCGGGGTTTCCAAACAAAATCTTTAATTTTGAACTAAAATTTTAGGGCAGTAATTATTTATCATTAATTAAATAACTTGGTGACAAATATTTTTTGTTATGAGTGTCTTGAAGATATGAAAATTTGTATGTACAAAGAGGACCGGAATAAAAAGGTAATGGTTCAAAGATTGAAATCCTGTTGTTTATAACTCTGTCGCAAATGCCAGTCAAATTTGACCGGTTATACCTGGAACCACTCCTCACAATTCATTTTTTTTTTCTTCGAAAAGGGCACAGCAGCCGTGCCCTTTTCAACAGCGTTAACTTAATTTAATTTAATCTAATATTTTCTGAGGGGTTCTATTTGTTTATAACCCAAAAAATTGTTTCTTTATAACATTCCTGAGATCGCTCAAATAGTCCAATTTCAATTCTGTAAAGTACGTTGAATAGGTATAGTGCTTTTTTATACGAAAATCATAGTTATTCTGGTGTATCATAATCTTTCTGGTTATTATTTGGACCGAAATTTTTTAATTAACATTTTAATTATTGCTAAGCTATTGGTTAGATTGTCGCCGGTCTCCTGATATACAGAGAGGGTCTAGATAATGGAATAAAATTATTTTCTCTAAAATGGACGATTTTAGAGAAAAATCCCGAAACAGGTCGATTTTTATTTTTATATTAAATTTGTTTGGCATATATTTCAAACTAGTGACGTCATCCATCCGAGCGTGATGACGTAATCGATTATTTTTTAAATAGGAATAGGGGTCGTGTGGTAGCTCATTTAAAAAGGCGTTCAATTCTCTATTCAGTATTATAAACATTAATATCATTATTTATACAGAGTGGTCAAAAAAAATTTGAATTAAATTAATTGACGCAAAAAGAATGTATGTAATTTATTTAAATCAAAATACATTCTATTGCTGTCAGAAAATAGAAAAAAATGTTTATTTGGCAAATAAAACATTGCTTTTAGCTTAAATTAAATGTTCAAACTGCCAATAGGTAGGAGGGAGGCTGTTTGTGATTTAATTTAAGCGAAAAGAAATGTTTATTTGTGAAATAAACCTTTTTTTCTATTTTCTGACAGCAGTACAATGTATTTTGAGTTAAATAAATTACGTACATTCTTATTTTTGCGCCAATTAATTAAGTTCAAAAATTATTTTTGGCAACCCTGTATAAATAATGATATTAATGTTTATATTTCTGAATAGAGAATTGAACGCCCTTTCGAATGACCTACCAGACGACCAATATTCCCATTAAAAAAATTATCGATTACGTCATCACGCTCATATGGATGACGTCACTAGTATGAAATATATGCCAAAAAATTGTAATTTAAAAATAAAAATCGACCTGTTTCGGGATTTTGCTCAAAAATCGTCCATTTTAGAGAAAATGAATTTATTCCATAATTTAACCTCCCTCTCTGTATAATCTACTATAAAAAATCTTTCATGTCATCAATTTATTTAATTATTGATAAATAATCACTTCCCTAAAATTTTAATTGAAAATTGCAGATTTTTTTGGGAAAACTCGGATTTTCGGAGTAAAATTTTTGTTGAAGGAAATCGGAAAAAAAATAACTTTGTGCAGAACTAAATTACGGTGAATTTTTAGTTGAGTGTTTTTGGCTTAAAGGAAAAATCTTAGAAGTTACAGAGCACTAATAGAAAAAAAAAGAAGATTTAGGTGTGTTGATTTGTTTATAAATAAAATAACACTTTCTGCGGACTTGTCATACCCCATATTACTAATATACGCAATCTTAAGATTCGATTTAAGCAATAAAATAGCTGGTAAATAACTTTTCCCAAAAATGGCATTTTTTCGATAATTTTCCCAGACTATCAACAAATGTTGCGGTGGTTGCGTAGCCAATAAATCCAATAAACCGGAGCGCCACCCAAATTCTGAGCAGTGTCAAAATGATAACGTTAATATCCCCAGTTGTAACTAATATCAAAATGAATAAGAATCACTATAAATTGCGACCATCATGGCGGTGTCGAAATTCAATAGCGACCTCGAAATGAATTAGAATCGGGCCCCTGGTCGAAATTTCCTCATCACGTTCAACCCTGCAGTCAATCCAGCTAGATATCTAAAGTGTTCCACCCTTTCCAGGATTTTGTTATCTAATTCCAGTACTGAGTCTTCGATATTGATTTTTCCGACCACCATCCATTTTGTTTTCTTTGCGTTGATTGTTAAGCCCTTTGCAGAACATTCTCAGCAGTTTACAGCGTTCAACAGGTTTGAAGGTCTTCTAGGCTCTGTGCCATTATGGTAGTGTCATCTGCATATCTGATGTTATTAATAATTTCACCACCGATTTTAACACCTTCGCGAAGATTATTTAACGCCTTCTCAAAATTTTTTTTGGTGTAGTGCACTTTACAATGTCGGTGACATAACATATTCCTGTTCTGATTTTTATAATATGTAACTAATTATTATTTTTTTTATTTTTTAGTGAATTAAAGGATCCCGAACAAACTCTAAAAGCAATGGTCAAATACAAAATACTCCCGCAACATATCGAATCGGTTTTTATACAAAATATTCTCAAGGTGTTCACTTTTGTTATCAGAAAGTACGAAACGGAGGAACAGTACGACGAAATTCAAAGGGTTTGCGATCTGGTGATAGATAAATTAAGTGACAGTATCAAATCTGCCGAACTGGAAGTCCAAGAGAGGGCGAGTACGTCCCTCATGATCATTAAGATTGTTCGGGAGGAATGTGAATCAAGTGAGTTACAATTTTTAAGTATAGGTATGTTGATTTTAGGTCAAACCTGTTGGTTTTTACTGATCTTACTAATTTTTCAGATTATCCCACAAGTTTAATCGTTTTCTCGGTCAATTTTAGTTTGGTGTAGTCTAATCTAAATCTGAAATATAAACTTTAGAGTATTATCAACAGGTTAATTGTCACATATACCCAATAGGGAACTTGCACATTTTTTTGAAGTGAAAACTTCTTTAAGGGACGTTGTGCGATTTTTGGATAGGGGAAAAAGCAGTGAATTCGCGACCGTCATCGCGACCGTCATTGCGACCGTCATCGCTTATGCTATTTATTATTTGTATTTATATATAAATTGTATAGAAGTATTTAAATCTAAAATAAATGTAAAACCAATTTTAGGATGGGGAAAAATGATTTATTTCGCGACCGTCATCTCTTCGGCCAAATAAATTTTGTACGTAACTATATTATGTATGTGTATCTATCGGCTCCGAGCTTCGCTGGTATCGCCACCTACCTACAGGATTGCTAGTATAACTTTTACCGGAAATTTTTTGGAAAGAAAAAAGTGTTGCCTATACTCTGTGAGTTTCGCTGGTATGGCTGCTATCGCCATCTAACGGTTGACTAGTGTTCCTATTTCGGCCGGAATTTTAAAGAAGACCGTAGAAAAGCAAATGATAGTTGTTTCAAACTTATTATTTAATTCTTATCGTGTAATATGTACAACGTAAAGAAGTAATTGGATTGTAATCGATAATTACTAGCAGTAAGTACAGAATTTATTATTCATTATAATTATTTTTAAGATTTTGCATATCGTTTTGACGTTTATGTTGACAACTAATATTAGAAAAAATTTATTGTGTAAAAAAGTATAATAATTTAATATAATTATAGTATAATACTTCTTAAATATTAACTTATGAATGACAGTTAACGGCATCCTACGTTTGCTGTGATTGGTCCTTATCTTCACGCATTCAAATTTTGTTTCAGGATTGGATTGTAAAATTGAAACCGTCAAAATTCGAGAGTGTGTTAACTGATCCTTTAGCTCAAATTTCTACCGTTTTAAAATTAAAATTGTGTTTACTTACTTTTTTCTAATTGCATCAATCCATTTTTGTCGTACTTTATGCTTAGCGACAGGAAAGTTGTAGAATACACAGTTACTATTGTAACCAGTATTTCAATACTCTTTAATATAACTTTCGTGAGACATTTAAAAGCTATAATATGCAACTCTTAATGCAGAACGTCAAAAAGCAAATTTCCAGTAAAGGTTTACAAATTTGTCACTACTGGCGCTCTCGAATTTGTAAATATCCCCTCTACGTACGAGCTCACAGCGTATAGAAGTATTTAAATTTCAAATAAATATAAAACCTATTTTTGAATGGGGAAAAAGGATTTATTTCGCGACCGTCATCTCTTCGGCGAAATAAATTTTGTACGTATATGTATTGACGTGAAAACTTCTTTAGGGACGTTGTGCACTTTTTGGATGGGAAAAAGTATTAAATTGGCGACCGGCATCGCTTCGACAAAATAAATTTTTGAAGTGAAAACTTCTTGAGGGTTGTTGTGCACTTTTTGGATGGGGAAAAAGTATTAAATTAGCGACCGTCATCGCTTCGACGAAATAAATTTTTGAAGAGAAAACTTCTTTTGGGGACGTTGTGTACTTTTTAGATAGGGAAAATATTGAATCAGCGACCGTCATCACTTCGACGAAATAAATTTTTGAAGTGAAAACTTATTTAGGGACGTTGTGCTCTTTTTGGATGGGGAAAAGTATTGAATTAGGGACCGTCATGGCTTCGACGAACTAAATTTTTGAAGTGAAAACTTCTTTTAGGGACGTTGTGCACTTTTTGGATGGGAAAAAGTATTAAATTAGCGACCGTCATCGCTTCGACGAAATAAATATTTGAAGTGAAAACTTCTTGAGGGACGTTGTGCACTTTTTGAATGGGGAAAAATATTAAATTAGCGACTGTCATCGCTTCGACGAAATAAATTTTTGAAGTGAAAATTTCTTTATGGGCGTTATGCACTTTTTGGAATCGGGGAAAAATATTTAATTAGGAACCGTCATCGCGACCATCATCGCTTCGAAGAAATAAATATTTGAAGTGAAAACTTCTTGAAGGACGTTGTGCACTTCTTGGATGGGGAAAATATTAAATTTGCGACCGTCATCACTTCGCTGAAATAAATTTTGTACGTATATTAATTATGTGTATGTATACATAAATAACATAGGGCATACGCTTCGCGTATATGATATAGGTATAGCACTTCTTTTTGGATGGGGAAAAAGGATTGAGCTCGTAATTTATATACTATAAGAAGTTTTCACTTCTGTCGGCACTCCCAGGAGTGCCTTCAATTTTTTTTGAGATTCAAAAATGAGATTTCCAAAATTTCACGCTTCAAAAACTCATAATAACTTAGAAGTACAAATTTAAAGTCTTCTTTATCTTAAAATAGTTCAAACGACCCGTGACGTCACAGAGTTTAACTATGTGGTTCCGTTTATGGTTATATTTACGTATATTCTTCTTTTTCTTTAGTTTATTGGCCTCCACCTACTTGGGTATTTGCCCAGCTCGTAGTCTCTTCTCTATATACATAATTCAAATTGGGGCGTTTTTGTAGCTCCGGAAGTACGAGGTGGGGAGATTTGAGCTTTTCGGGTTAAGCTTTTTGAATTTTTCGATGATTTTTGGTGGGGATTTGGATTCGGTCAGGGGCGTGCTTTCGGATTTTTTAAGGGGTACGAGTTCTGCTTAGGGGTTGGGGGTGAGATTGTCTAATTCGAAAAAATTTCTTTGGGTTTTAAAGCCAAGGGTTGGGAATAAGTGTCACTTTTGACCCGGTGACGCTAGCTCGAACAGGTGCGTCACACAAAATTATCAAACTTGCGGGTTGAAGAAAAAAAGGGTAAAAAAGTTGAAAAAAAAATTCAGATGGACGTAAATCGGGTGGATTTAAAAGAAGAATGTTGTGTTTTTGAACTTAAGCTTTCTAAATTTTTTGCGATTTTTTGATGGAATATTTATCCCTCCCAGGGGCGTACTTTCCTTTTTTTTAAGGGGAGCGAGTTTTTTATAGGGGTGGGGGATGGGGTGGTCTAACGCGATAAAATTTTAGCGCGTTTTGACGCTAAGCATTAGGAATAAGTGTGATTTTAGACTGGAGCGGCTAGATTGAACAGGGGCGGCACAAAAAATTTGCAAAGGGGAAATTTTGATGAAATGACCAAAAATGACAAACTCATCCCTCGAAGTACCCGGAGTTTTTAAGTGTTTGCAAAATTTTCGAAATCACCAAAATATTCCACAGTTCTTACGTACCAGGCAACTCCGAATGACGTTCCCACCACTAAGGTAAGGGTGGGGGTGGCTACCAAAGGGGCGCCATTTTTTTGACTTCACGCCCCAGTAGCGCCCTTATGGCAAAACGTATCGATTCGAGCGAGGTATCAAAATTTGCGCGTCGACGAGGCGAAAAATGTGTGTTTTTCAAAATTTTTAATTTTTGACAGGAAATGTCAAAAAAATAAAAAATTAAAAAAAAATTAAAAAAAAAAGAAAAAATGACATAGCTCCGCTCCTATAGCTTCAATTTTGACCAAACTTTTATTGTTGTAAATGGTTTGATGTGGCGGATTCGAAAAACCTAGATTCAATCAGTGGCGCATCCATGGGGAGAAAAAAGGGGGGAAAATGGCGATATTTTCAACAAAACCTCAAAATGAGACTGGTGTTTTTGGACTTAAGATTTTTGAATTTTTTGCGAATTTTTCATGTCGAATTTAACTCTGTCAGTGGCGTGGTTGCGGATTTTTTTAGGGGTGCGAGTTTTGCATAGGCGTGAAATTAAAAAAAACATAAAATGAGATATAACAGCCTTTGGACAAGTTTTTTTGAATTTTTTGCGAATTTTTCGTGCCAGTTTTAAATCTGTCAGTGGCGTCGTCTAGGTTTTTTAAGGGGAGCGAGTTTTGTATAGGTGTGTAAGTAGCAATATGAGGTAGGTGCTTTTGGAATTAGGCTTTTAAAAAATTTTGAAAATTTTTTGTGCTGATTTCAACCTTATCATGGGCGTACTTTCGTTTTTTTAAGGGGTGCGAGTTTTGAATAGATATGGGAATGGTAATATGAGGTTTGTGCTTTTGGACTTAAACTTTTTAAATTTTTTGCGAATTTTTCGTGTCCCTTCTAATCCTGTCAGTGGCGTCGTTTCGTATTTTTTAAGGGGTGCGGGTTTTGTATAGGTGTTTAAGTAGCAATATGAGGTCTGTGCTTCTGGACTTAGCCTTTTAAAAAATTTTAAGAATTTTTTGTGTCTATTCCAAGACTGTCATGGGCGTGCTTTCGAATTTTTTAAAGGGTGCGAGTCTTGTATACGTGTGTAAGTAGTAATATAAGGTTTGCGCTTCTGGACTTAAGCTTTTAAAAAATTTTGACAATTTTTTGTGCCGATTTTAGAATTTTCATGGGCGTACTTTCGTATTTTTTAAGGGGTGCGAGTTTTGAATAGGTGTGGGGATTGCAATGAGGTTTTTACTTTCGGATTTAATCTTTTTCAATTTTTTATTTTTTGTGTCGATTTTAACCCTGACAGTGGCGTTGTTGTGGATTTTTTTAGGGGTGCGAGTTTTGCAAAGGCGTGTAAGTAGCAATATGAGGTACATGCTTCTGGAATTAAGCTTTTAAAAAATTTTGAGAATTTTTTGTGCCGATTTGAACCTTGTTATGGGCGTACTTTCGTTTTTTTAAGGGGTGCGAATTTTGAATAGATGTGGGGACGGTAATATGTAGTTTGTGCTGTTGGACTTAAGCTTTTCAATTTTTTGCGAATTTTTCGTGCCCGCTGTCAGTGGCGTCGTTTCGGATTTTTTAAGGGATGCGAGTTTTGTATAGGTGTGTAAGTAGCAATATTAGGTTTCTGCTTCTGGACTTAGGCTTTTAAAAATTTTTGTGCCGATTTTAACACTTGTCATGGGCGTACTTTCGTATTTTTTAAAGGGTGCGAGTTTTATATATGTGTGTAAGTAGTAATATGAGGTTTGTGCTGTTGGACTTAAGTTTTAAAAATTTTGGAGAATTTTTTGTGCCGATTTTAGCCCTTTCGTGGGCGTACTTTTGTATTTTTAAAGGGGTGCGAGTTTTGAATAGGTGTGGGGATGGCAATATGAGGTTTGTACTTTTGGCCTTAAGCTTTTTGAATTTTTTGCGAATTTTTTGTGTCGATTTTAACCCTGACAGTGGCGTGGTTTCGGATGTTTTAAGGGGTGCGAGTTTTGGATACGCGTGGGAGGGCAATATGAGGTTTGCACTTTTGGACTTAATCTTTATTTTTTTTGCGATTTTATTTTGGCGATTTCGACCCTGTCGGTGACGTATTTTCGTATTTTTTATAAGTGCAAGTTTGGTATAGGCGTGGGAGGGCGATATGAGCTTTGAGGTTTTTGAATTTTTTGCGATTTGTTTTTCCCGATTTCGAATCTGTCGGTGGCGTACATTCGTCCATATATCATAATTTCAATTGGGGTGTTTTTGTAGCTCCGGAAGTACGAGGCGGAGAGGTTTGTGCATTTTGGGTTAAGCTTTTTGAATTTTTTGATGATTTTTGGTGAGGACTTCGATTCGGTCAGGGGCGTGCTTTCGGATTTTTTAAGGGGTACGAGTTTTGCTTAGGGGAGGGGGGTGCGATTGTCAAAGGCGAAAAAATTTCATTGGGTTTTAAAGCTAAGGGTTAGGAATAAGTGTCACTTTTGACCCGGGAATACTAGCTCAAACAGGGGCGTCACAAAAAAATCACTAACTTGCGGGTTGAAGGAAAAAATTGAAAAAAAGGGCAAAAAAGTTGAAAAAAAATTTCAGATGGACGTAAATCGGGTGCTTTTTAGAGAAGAATGTTGTGCTTTTGGACTTAACCGTTCTTAATTTTTTGCGATTTTTTATTTGAATGTTTTTCCCTACCAGGAGCGTACTTTCCTTTTTTTTAAGGGGAGCGAGTTCTTCATAGGGGTTGGGGGTGGGTTGGTCAAACGCGATAAAATTTTAGCGTGTTTTAACGCTAAGGGTTAGAAATAAGTGTGATTTTCGACTGGAGCCGATAGATCGAACAGGGGCTGCACAAAAAATTTGCAAAGGGGAAATTTTGATGAAATGGCCAAAAATGACGATGTCGTCCCTCGTGTACCCAGAGTTTTCAAACTTTTGTAAAATTTCCACCATAGTCCAAATATCCCACAGTTCCCATACTCCACAAAACTTCGATTTTTTTTCCAACCCCTACGGTAAGGGTGAGGGTGGCTACTAAAATGAGGTCAACTTTTTGAGTTCAGGGCCCAGTAGCACCCTTACGGCGAAACGTATCGGATCTCGCGAGACATCAGAATTTGCGCATCGACGAGATGAAAAATATACGTTTTTTGAAATTTTCAATTTTTGATGGGAAATGTCAAAAAAAATTAAAAATAAAAAAAAATAAGAAAAACAGAAAAAATTACATAGCTCCGCTCCCATAGCTGCGATTTTGGTCAATATTTTATTGTTGTAAATGGTTTGACGTAGCGGATTCGAAAAACCAAGTTTCAATCAGTGGCGCATCCATGGGGAAAAAAGGGGGGAAAAGGGCGATATTTTCAACAAAACTTCAAAATCAGATGGATGCTTTTGGACTTACGATTTTTGAATTGTTTGCGAATTTTTCGTGACAATTTGAATTCTGTCAGTGGCGTGGTTGCGGATTTTTTAGGGGTGCGAATTTTGCATAGGCGTGAAATTTAAAAAAAAAAACCACAAAATGAGATTTATGCTTTTGGACAAGCTTTTTGAATTTTTTGCGGATTTTTCGTGCCGGTTTTAACCCTGTCAGTGGCGTCGTTTCGGATTTTTTAAGGGGTGAGGGTTTTGTATAGGTGTGTCAGTAGCAATACAAAGATTCGGCTTCCGGACTTAAGCTTTTAAAAATTTTTGGAGAATTTTTGTACCGATTTCAACTTTGCCATGGGCGTACTTTCGTATTTTTTAAGGGGTGCGAGTTTTTAATAGGGGTGGGGATGGCAATATGAAGTTTGTGCTTTTATACATAAGCTTCTAGAATTTCTGGCGATTTTTTGTGTCGATTTTAACCCTGTCAGTGGCGTGGTTTCGGATTTTTTTAAGGGGTGCGAGTTTGCCATAGGGCTTAAATTTAACAAACAAACACATCACGAGCATTGTACTTTTATACTTAAGCTTTTTGAATTATTAGAGATTTTTTCGTGCCGATTTTAATCCTATCAGGGGCGTCCTTTCTATCTTCTATCTATATACATAATTCAAATTGGGGAGTTTTGTAGTTTCGGAAGTAAGAGGCTTGGAGATTTGTGCCTTTTGAGTTAAGCTTTTTAAATTGTTTGATGACTTTTGGTGCGGATTTCGATTCGGTCAAAGGCGTGCTTTCGGATTTTTTAAGGGGTACGAGTTTTGCTTAGGGGAGGGGGTGCGATTGACAAGGGCGAAAAAATTTGAGCGCGTTTTAAAGCCAAGAGTTAGGAATTAGTGTCACTTCTGACCGGAGTGCGCTAGCTTGAACAGGGACGTCACAAAAAAATCGCAAACTTGCGGGTTGCAGGAAAAAATTGAAAAAAATGGCAAAAAAGGGGAAAAAATTTTCAGATGGACGTAAATCGGGTGCTTTTAAACGAAAAATGTTGTGCTTTTGGTTAAGCTTTCTGAATTTTTTGCGATTTTTTCGTGTCAACTTCGATCATGTCAGAGGCGTACTTTATTTTTTTTAAGGGGAGCGAGTTTTTCATAGGGGTGGGGGTGTGTTGGTCGAACGCGAAACAATTTTAGCGCGTTTTGACGCTAAGCGTTAGGAATAAGTGTGCTTTTTTGAATGGAACCGCTAGCTCGAACAGAGGCTGCGCAAAAAATTCGCAAAGGGGGAATTTTGAAGAAATGGCCAAAAATGACGAACTCACCCCTCGAAGTACCCGGAGTTTTTAAATGTTTGCAAAATTTTAGAAATGGCCAAAATATTTCACAGTTTTTATGTGCCAGGCAACTAAGAACCACGTTCCGATCCGTAAGATAAGGGTGGGGGTGGATACTGGCTACCAAATTGGGGTCAACTTTTTCATCAACTTTGTCAACTTATGGCGAAACGTTTCGAATCGCGCGAGGCATCAAAATTTGCGCATCGACGAGGCGAAAAATATACGTTTATCGAAATTTTCAATTTTTGATAGGAAATGTCAAAAAAAAATTAAAAGTAAAACAAATAAAAAAGAAACAGAAAAAATGACATAGCTCCGCCAGTATGGCTTCCATTATTTTGGCCAAACTTTTATCGTTGTTAATGGTTTGATGTGGATTTGAAAAACCAAGTATAAATCAGTGGCGTATCCATGGGGAGAAAAAAGGGGGGAAATGGGGACATTTTCAACAAAACCACAAAATGGGGTTGGTGCTTTTGGACTTAAGCTTTTTGAATTATTTGTGAATTTTTCGTGTCTATTTTAACCCTGTCAGTGGCGTCCCTTCGGATGTTTTAGGGTGTGAATTTTGCAGAGGTGTAAAATTTTCAAAAAACTCACGAAATAGTTTTGTGCTTTCGCACAAGCTTTTTGAATTTGTTGCGAATTTTTTGTGCTGGTTTTAACCTTGTCAGTGGCGTCGTTTTGGATTTTTTAAGGCGTGCGAATTTTGCATAGGGCTGAAATGTTCAAAAAAAAATACAAAATTAGCTTTGTGTTTTTGAATTTAAGCTTTTTGATTTTTTGCGATTTTTTCTTGCATATTTAAATCCTGTAAGGGGCGCACTTTTGAGTTTTTGAAGGGGTGCGAGTTTTGTATAGGTGTGGGGGGGGGGGCAATATGAGGTGTGTGCTTTTGGATATAAGCTTTTGAATTTTTTTGAGAATTTTTGTTCCGATTTTAACCCCCTCAGGGGAGTACTTTCGTATTTTTTATGGGGTACGGGTTTTGTTTAGATGTTGGTGGGCAATATGAGGTTTGTGCTTTTGGACTAAAGCTTTTTGAATTTATTTCGATTTGTTTGTGCTAATTTTGACCCTGCCCGTGGCGTACTTTCGTCTTTTTTTAACGGGTGCGAGTTTTGTATAGACATAGGGGTGGCAATATGAGGTATGTGCTTTTGGATATAACCTTTTTCAATTTTTTAAGGATTTTTGTGCCGATCTCAACCCTGTGAGGGGCGTACTTTTGTATTTTTTAAGGGGTGCGAGTTTTGTAAAGGTGTGGGGGGCAATATGCGGTTTCTGCTTTTGGATATAAGCTTTTAAATTTTTTAAGAATTTTTTGGGCCAATTTCAACCTGTTGGGGGCGTACTTTCGTATTTTTTCAGGGGTGCGAGTTTTGTATAGATGTGGGAGGGCAATATGAGGTTTAGGGTTTTTAAATTTTTTCCGAATTTTGTTTGTGCCGAGTTCAATCCTGTCAAGGGCGTACTTTCGTATTTTTTAAAAGGTGCGAGTTTAGAATACGCGTGGGAGGGCAATATAAGGTTTGCACTTTTGAGCATGAGCTTTTTAAATTTTTTGCGATTTATTTTTACCGATTTCGACTCTTGTCAGTGGCGTACTTTCGTATTTGTTACGGGGTGCGAGTTTGTACTCAAAACGTGAGAATTTTGAGATCTCAAAAATAAGGTTTTTGAGTAGTAGATGGAAGTACCGTTTTAAAATCACTAAAATAGTATAAGCGATATATTATTCGACGTGCCTTAGAAAATTATTTCTGGTTAAAAAGTTCTAAACGAAAGTGCAATATTATAGTATAGTATAGTATATTAGAGTATAGTATATTATAAAATGATAGTATTCTATGGATTTAGTAAGGCCTAACTAGTCTATATACATAATTCACAAGTGGGTTTTTTGTAGCTCCGGAAGTACGAGGTGGTGAGATTTGTGCTTTTCGCGTTAAGCTTTTTGAATTTTTTGATGATTTTTGGTGCGGATTTCGATTCGGTCAGAGGCGTGCTTTCAGATTTTTTAAGGGGTACGAGTTTTACTTAGGGGAGGGGGGTGCGATTGTCAAAGGCGAAAAAATTTCGTTGGGTTTTAAAGCTAAGGGTTAGGAATAAATGTCACTTTTGACCCGGGGATACTACCTCGAACAGGGGCGTCACAAAAAAATCGCAAACTTGCGGGTTGAAGGAAAAAATTGAAAAAAAGGGCAAAAAAGTTGAAAAAAAATTTCAGATGGACGTAAATCGGGTGGTTTTAAAAGAAGAATGTTGTGCTTTTGAACTTAAGCTTTCTAAATTTCTTGCAATTTTCTCGTGCAAAGTTTATCCCTTCGAGGGGCGTACTTTCTTTTTTTTTAAGGGGAGCGAGTTTATCATAGCGGTACGGGGTGGGTTGGTCGAAAGCGATAAAGTTTTAGCGCGTTTTGACGCTAAGCGTTAGGAATAATTGTGATTTTCGACTGGAACGGATAGCTCGAACAGGGGCGACACAAAAATTTCGCAAAAGGGAAATTTGAAGAAATGGCCAAAAATGACAAACTCACCCCTCGAAGTACCCGGAGTTTTTAAATGTTTGCAAAATTTCCGAAATGGCCAAAATATTTCACAGTTTTTACATGCAAAGCAACCATAAACCGCGTTCCAACCCCTAGAGTAAGGGTGGGGGATGCTACCAAAAAGGGGTCAACTTTTTAACTTCGCGGCCCAGTAGCGTACTTAAGCCGTAACATAGTGAGTCGCGCGAGGCATCAAAATTTGGGCATCGACGAGACGAAAATCATAGGTATTTCGAAATTTTCAATTTTAGATAAAAAATTTCTCCAAAAAATTAAAAAGTAAAAAAAAAATGAAAAAAACAGAAAAACTGACATAGCTCAGTCCCTACGGCTTCGATTTTGACCAAACTTTTACCATTGTAAGTGGTTTGATGTTAGCGGATTCGAAAAACTAAGTTTGAATCAGAGGCGTATCAATGGGAAGAAAAAAGGGGGCAAAAATAGGGATATTTTCAACAAAACCAAAACATAAGGTTTGTGCTTTTGGACTTAAGATTTTTGAATTTTTTGCAAATTTTTCGTGTCAATTTTAACCCTGACAGTGGCGTGATTTCGAATTTTTTAAGGGGTACAAGTTTTGCATAGGGCTGAAATATTAAAAAGAAACACAAAATGAGGTTTTTGTTTTTGGGATTGAGCTTTTTGAATTTTTTGCGATTTTTTCGTGCCGATTCCAATCCTATCAGGGGCGTACTTTCGTATTTTTTAAGGGTTGCGAGTTTTGTATAGGTGTTTAAGGGCGGCAATATGAAGTTTGTGCTCCTGGACTTAGACTTTTTGAATTTTTTGAGAATTGCTTATGCCGATTTCATCCCTGTCATGGGCGCACATTCGTATTTTTTAAGGGGTGCGAGTTTTGTATAGGTGTGAGAGTGGCCATATAAGGTTTGTACTTTTGATGTTAGCTGTTTAAATTTTTTGCGATTTTTTTTGCCGATTTCAACTCTGTCAGGGGCGTACTTTCGTATTTTTTAAGGGGTGCGAGTTTTGAATAGGCGTGGGGGGCAATATGAGGATGGTGCTTTTGGATATAAGCTTTTTAAATTTTTTGAAACTTTTTGTGACGATTTCAACCCTGTCAGGAGCGTACGTTCGTATTTTTTATGGGGAGCGAGTTTTGTATAGGTGTGGGAGGGCTATATGAGGCTAAGCTTTTGGATTTAAGTTTTTTGAATTTTTGGCGATTTGTTTTTGTTCCGATTTCAAACCTGTCATGGGCGTGGTTTTGGATTTTTTAAGGGGTGCGAGTTTTGTATAAGTGTGGGGGTGGCAATATGACATTTGTACTTTTGGAATAAGATTTTTAAATTTATTGCTATTATTTTGTGCCGATTTTAACCATGTCAGGGGCGCAAATTAGTATTTTTTAAGGGGTGCGAGTTTTTATAGGTGTGGGAGGGCAATATGAGATTTGAGCTTTTGGACCTAAGTTTTTGAATTTTTTGCGATTTGTTTCCCTATACCTAAATACAGGGTGTTTTGATTTATTTCAGTTTTTATAAAAATGTAATTTAACTCGGAGTAACGGATTTAGAAATACAACCGGAAGTACTGTTTAAAGTCGCCAAAATAGTACAGGCGACATATTATTCGACGCGCCTAAAAGGTAACTTTTAAAGTCACAGAAATAGTATAAGCGATATATTATTCGACGTTCTATAGCAAGATGAGGACAAATGTATACTGTTGGTTTTTAAATCATTTCTGGTTAAAAAGTTCTAACCGAAAGTGCAATATTTTGGTATAGTAGAGTATACTACATGCATTTAAAACTGCCTAATCTCTATCTCTATACAGGGTGAGGCAGATAAAGGGCGTATTAGAAATATCTCGAGAACTCAAGGTAAGAAAATTATGAAAATCGGAATACAGGGGTTTTGAGGTGTGAACTATTTAATGAAAATATTTTGGTCACTTTGCTACTTCCGGTTATACCGGAAGTTGGTTGTAACTTCGTTTTTTTTAATGGGACATCCTGTACATGTTTACATTTTTGGATTCTCCTTGATTTCTTCTTTCTTAAAATATAAGTTTTTGTAATATTATACAGGGTAGGTTAAAATATAATTACGTTTTTTATGAATTTCGTAGCAAAATTCACACCCTGTAGAATTGTAGTAGTTTAACATAATAAACTCGGTTTATATTCAAATGATTTTTAATATAGTCTATGTTAAGAATTATTGGTATAGTTAAATTTTTCCTTTTTTGTATACAGGGTTGGTAGAAATTCAGAATGAGTGTTTTCTGAGTTTTCTTAAATGGAACACCCTGTATTTTAGTATTGTAATGAAATGTTATTTTAGGATACTTTTTAATTTCTTAAGCAATCCCTATACCTAACTGCTTCAATTTGTGAGTTATTGGTGATTCAAGCCAAATATTAATTGCAACACAAAATACCTGAAATTTTATTAGGTTGGCCGTAAAAATATTCAATCACAAATAATTTTTCGGAAATAAATACATAATAATCGAGACTACTTAAAATTGCCAATAATGGTTGAGCTATCAAAATTTCTACGTAGTTAAGATTGTTGGTGCGATTAACAATTAAGCACAAATTAAAGCAGTTGGGTATAGGGAATGCTTAAGAAATTAAAATGTACCATAAAATACCATTTTATTACAGTACTAAAATATAGTGTGTTCCATTTAAGGAAACTCAGAAAATACACATTCCGAGTTTCGACCCACCCTGTATACTAAAACTTAAAAATTTAGCTATACTAATAATTGGTAACATAAGTAGACCATATTAAAAATCATTGGAACATATAAACGGTTTTTGATGTAAAACTACTACAATTCTACAGGGTGTGAATTTTGCTACGAAATTAATAAAATAACGTAATTGTCTTTTAATCTACCCTGTATAATATTACAAAACCTTATATTTTAAGAAAGAAGAAATCGAGGAGAATCAAAAAACGTAAAAATATATAGGGTGTCCCATTTAAAAAAACGAAGTTACAACCAACTTCCGGTATAACTGGAAGTAGCAAAGAGACCAAAATATTTTCATTAAATAGTTCACACCTCAAAACCCCTATATTCCAATTTTTATAATTTTCTTTACTTTAGTTCTCGAGATATTTCTAATAGGCCCTTTATTTGCCTCACCTTATATACATAATTCCAATGGGGGCCGTTTTTGTAGCTCCCGAAGTAAGAGGCTTGGAGATTTGTGCTTTTCGGGTTAAGCTTTTTGAATTTTTTGATGATTTTTGGTGGGGATTTCGATTCGGTCAGGGGCGTGCTTTCGGATTTTTTTAAGGGGTACCAGATTTGCTTAGAGGTGGGGAGTGCGATTGTCGAAGGCGAAAAAATTTCATTGGGTTTTAAAGCTAAGGATTAGGAATAAGTGTCACTTTTGATCCGGGGATGCTAGCTCGAACAGAGGCGTCACATAAAAATCGCGAACTTGCGGGTTGAAGAAAAAAATTTACAAAAAGGTCAAAAAAGATGAAAAAAAATTTCTGATGGACGTAAATCGGGTGCTTTTAAAAGAAGAATGTTGTGCTTTTGGACTTAACCATTTTTAATTTTTTGCAATTTCTTAGTGGAATGTTGTGTACTTTCCTTTTTTTTTAAGGGGAGCGAGTTTTCATGGGGTGAGGGGTGGGGTGGTCGAACGCGGTAAAATTTTAGCGCGTTTTGACGCTAAGCGTTAGGAATAAGTGTGATTTTCGACTGGAGCCGGTAGATCGAACATGGGCGGCACAAAAAATTCGCAAAGGTGAAAATTTGATGAAATGGCCAAAAATGAGGATGTCGTCCCTCGTGTACCCCGAGTTTTCGAACTTTTGTAAAATTTCCGCCATAGCCCAGATATTTCCCAGTTCCCATACTTACGAAAACGTCAATTTTTTTCGTACCCCTACGGTAAGGGTGGGGGTGGCTACCAAAATGGGGTCAACTTTTTGACTTCACGCCCCAGTAGCGCCTTACGGCGATACGTATCGAATCTCGCGAGACATAAAAATTTGCGCATCGACGAGACGAAAAACATACGTTTTTTGAAATTTTTAATTTTTGATGAGACGTATCAAAAAAAATTAAAAATAAAAAAAAATAAAAAAAAAACAGAAAAAATGACAGCTCCGCCCCTATGACTGCGATTTTGGTCAAACTTTTATTGTTGTAAATGGTTTGATGTGGCGGATTCGAAGAACCAAGTTTTAATCAGTGGCGAATCCATGGGGAAAAAAGGGGGGGAAATGGCGATATTTTCAACAAAACTTCAAAATGAGATGGGTGCTTTTGGACTTAAGATTTTTGAATTTTTTGCGAATTTTTAGTGTTATTTTAAATCTGTTAGTGGCGTGGTTGCGGATTTTTTTAAATTTTTTAAAGGTGCGAATTTTGCATAAGCGTGAAATTAAAAACACAAACACACAAAATGAGACAAGCTTTTGGACAAGCTTTTTGAATTTTTTGCGAATTCTTCGTGCCGGTTTTTACCCTGTGAGTGGCGTCGTTTCGGATTTTTAAAGGGGAGCGTCTTTTGTATAGGTGTGTAACTAGCAATATGAGGTATGTGCTACTGGAATTAAGCTTTTAAAAAATTTTAAGAATTTTTTGTGCCGATTTCAACCTTGTTATGGGCGTACTTTCGTTTTTTTTAAGGGGTGCGAATTTTAAATAGATATGAGGATGGTAATATGAGGTTTGTGCTGTTGGACTTAAGCTTTTTGAAATTTTTGCGAATTTTTCGTGTCAATTTAAACTCGGTCAGTGGCGTGGTCACGGATTTTTTAAGGGGTGCGAGTTTTGCACAGGCGTGAAATTAAAAAAAAAATAAAAAATGAGATTTGTGCTTTTGGAAAAGTTTTTGAATTTATTGCGATTTTTTCCTGCCTGTTTTAACCCTGTCAGTGGCTTAATTTCGGATTTTTTAAGGGGTGCGAGTTTGTATAGGTGTGTAAGTAGCGATATGAGGTTTGTGCTTCTAGACTTAAGCTTTTAAAATTTTTTGAGAATTTTTTGTGCCGATTTTAGCCATGCAATGGGCGTACTTTCGTATTTTTTAAGGGATGCGAGTTTTGAATAGGTGTGGGGATGGCAATATGAGGTTTGTACTTTTGGCCTTAAGCTTTTTGAATTTTTTGCGTCGATTTTAAACCTGACAGTGGCGTCCTTTCGGATGTTTTAAAGGGAGCGGATTTTGTATAGGTGTGTAAGTAGCAATATGACGAATGTGCTTCTGGAATTAAGATTTTAAAAATTTTTGAGAATTTTTTGTGCCGGTTTCAACCCTGTCATGGGCGTACTTTCGTTTTTTAAGAGGTGCGAGTTTTGAATAGATATGGGGAGGGTAATATGAGGTTTGTGCTGAAAAGCCAAGATTCAATGAGTGACGCATCCGTGGGTAGAAAAAAGAGGGGAAAATGGCGATATTTTCAACAAAACCTCAAAATGAGATTGGTGCTTTTAGACTTAAGATTTTTGAATTTTTTGTGAATTTATCGTGTCGATTTTAACTCTGCTGTCAGTGGCGTGGTTGCTGATTTTTTTAGGGGTGCGAGTTTTGCATAGGCGTGAAATTAAAAAAAATGAAATTTGTGTTTTTGCACAAACTTTTTAAATTTTCTTGCGAATTTTTTGTGCCCGTTTTAACCCTGTCAGTGACGTCGTTTCGGATTTTTTAAGGGGTGCGAGTTTTGTATAGGTGTGTAAGTAGCAATATGAGGTTTGTGCTTCTGGACTTAAACTTTTAAAAAATTTTTGAGAATTTTTTGTGCCAATTTTAGCCCTTTCATGGGCGCACATTCGTATTTTTTAAGGGGTGCGAGTTTTGAATAGATGGGGGGATGGCAATATGATGTACTTTTGGCCTTGAAATTTTTGAATTTTTTGCGAATTTTTTGTGTCGATTTTAACTCTGAAAGTGAAGTGGTTTCGGATTTTTTAAAGGGTGCGAGTTTTGGATACGCGTGGGAGGGCAATATGAGGTTTGCACTTTTGGACTTAATCTTTATGAATTTTTTGCGATTTGATTTTGCCGATTTCGACCGTGTCATTGGCGTATTTTCGTATTTTTAAGAGGTCCGAGTTTTGTATAGGCGTGGGAGGGCAATATGAGGTTTGTGCTTTTGGCCTTGAGCTTTTTGAATTTTTTACAATTTCTTTTTGCCGATTTAGACTCTGTCAGTGGCGTACTTTCGTATTTGTTTAGGGGTGCGAATTTGTACGGAAAACGTGAGAATTTTGACATCAAAAATATGGTTTTTGAGTAGTAAATGGAAGTACCGTTTTAAACTCACTAAAATAGTACAAGCGATATATTATTCGACGTGCCTTAGAAAATCATTTCTGGTTAAAAATTTCTAAACGAAAGTGCCGTAGTATAGTATAGTATAGTGTATTAGAGTATAGTATTTTATAAAATTATATTATTACATACATTTAGTACGGCCTAACTAGTCGGGGAATAAAGGAAATAGCTATTTGTATAACAAGAGAGGAAAGTGCTACTTTTCCTCCCGAGAATGAAGTTTACTAGCGGAGGGCAGTAATCATTCAAGGGAGGAAAAGGCACTTTACTCCCATGTTATACATATGATTTTTCCACCTTCCTCAAATAACAAGCCATTTTTTCATTTTTACTTTATTTATGTAACTAACCAACAAAATTTATTAGAACTAAAACTAACAAGTAGGTACAATATAACTGTCAACTGTCAAATATAAGTAAAATTATTAATGTCTTCTTCTTCAGCCTGTGTTCGTCCACTGCTGGACATAGGCCTCTTCCATTTGCTTCGATCGGTTTCTACTCTTGGCAATTCTCATCCACTGTTTGCCCGCGACTTGTTTGATATCATCTGCCTCTTCTGCGGTCTGCCTACTAATCGCCTGTTCTCTCTTGGTCTCCAGTTTGTTAGTCTCTGTGTCCATTTTTCGGGATTATCTCGGGCAACATGTCCGACCCATTGCCACTTGAGCCTTGCTATACGTTCTGCGACATCAGTAATCGTTGTTCTTTCACGAATGTCGATATTTCGAATTTTGTCTCTCAAACTAATCCCTATTAATGTAAACATTGTTAAATCAAAATAACAATTTACTGATTTTTACCATTCTGCAAAATATAGGGTGTTTTATAAATAAACGTTAAAATGTATAGATACTTACGTAATAGAAAATAGATATTGTACAGGGCGTCAATAAGTTATATTTCATGAATGAAATACCATGACGTCACTTTTACTTTTCCTCCCTAGGGAGGAAAAGTACAACTTTGCTCCCTACGATCAGGTCCGGAAAAGTATACTTTTGGTAGAGGTAGGTGGAAAAATATTTATATTCTAATGACATTTATCGTATGTCGTTGTAATAATATATACCAGTTTGTTGACATTGGAGTTTGATACAGTTTTTGAAGGAAAGGAAAGAAGGTTTACTATTGAAAATAAAACCATTTTGTAAAAGTACACATTTTCTATGAATAGTTCAAACGATCAAAAACACTTTTACGGCCGGTTTCACAATCTGTGGTTAACCCTAGCGGTCAACTAACCTTTACTCACAGTCTAACTGACAGTTGCTGTTTCACAACCACAGATTCAATCATGGTTAGTTGACCGTAAGTTTTGTTTTATTTTTCTTATGTTGGTAGGAAATTATGGACAATGATCACCAGAAATAACATTTTTATGGAAGAATTATCAAATCAGCTGATCAGTCAGATGAGTTTCCATTGATTTTTATTAGGATAAATTCAATAAATTGTTATATTTCTTTATGACTATTAATTTGTTGTATATATTTTTTAAGGATTTTATATTTAGTTGTGGAGTTTATTTTGCAGATTAAGGAAAAATAAATGTGTGTATATGTGTGGTTAGGATATTCAGTCAGACTTGTGGTTGATTTGCATAATCATATTTTTGATGTTGATTCTTGCTACCTTGCTTGCTTTAAAAATTCATATATTTTAACATACCTCCTATGGGATTAATAAAATTTGATACATGATGGTTGCATCTTAGATTTTGGACCATAAAAATTACTATGCAAAACTTTTTTGAAGTATCTTTTTTTCGTAAAATTAATATTAAAAATGCTTCCCATACGTGGCCAACTAAAGTACACACACTGTATATTACATGCACATTATACATTTTAAGTTTTGTTTAAGAATAATATTTGTTTTAAGGTCTTTCGCCAATATTGTTAAAATTAAATTGTTAATATAAAAACATGTAGCAAGCAAGAGACTAGTATGTATTAATAATTACCCCAGGAAGCAAATCATTTAAAAATCGAACAATTATTGGCCGCTGAAATGCTAAACGCATTTAAGTACATCATATAAATTCATATCTGTAATTAATAATTTACGTGTATACACTCTGTCCTGTCAATAAAACGAAATTAGGTTAGGATAACCTCTGGTTAAGAGCTTAACCATCACTCCAAGCACTGGTTAAAAATTCTGTCGGTTAACCACAACTTCGCCGTTGACCTGATATTGTGAAACACATATTTCGGGGTAACTTCTGGTTATCTCTTAACCACAAGTTAACTTCGACTTGTGAAACCGGCCGTTAACGTCACATAACTGTATTTTTTACTGACGTTTATGATGTCTAATTTAAAATTATATATACAATTGGTGTAGAATGTAAACATACAACCCCGTGACGTCACGACGCGTTTTGAGGTGGCTGGTATAAGTTGAATTTTTTGTCGTCTTTAGGGGCCAAACGAAAGACAAACAAAACTTTTTTATCTTTGATACAGGTTCTAAATTATGTTCTGTTGTGATTTATACCATTTTTTTTTTAATTTAAAATTTTATTCAAGTTCCCTATTAGGTGGACTGCACAAAAACTTGTGAACTGCTCAGGAGTGCCAAAACTACTTTTTTTTTAATTATCAGAACAATGTTACAAATACCATTCGGTTTCTTGTGGGAGAACCAAGATATTACTAAAACTTGAGAAACTTGGCAAAAGAAACTTGACCTCCCGAGTGAGTGGTCAAGTTTCAAACATGTTATTTATTTATTGGGATTATGAATATTTTGAAAACACTCAAAACAAAAAAAAATATTTTATCTGGACATGTATTGCAAAAAGTGTTGACTTGTACAGGAAATCCAATTTGTCTGCAACCGTGAGGGAAAGAGATAACAGACGTTCGTTTATGCGCTGCAAGTGACATTGAGGGTTTTTGTTAACTCTGTTTACCTGTATTTTGCTATGTTGAAATTTCTCTTGTATCAAATACACTCACCGGCACAAAATTCCGCCACCCAAAATTGTTGATTAAGTTGTGACAATTTATAACTTTATTATTTGTACTCCGATTTTCAATATTCTTGCACCAGTTTGTAGGTACATGTATTGACATCGTTTGATATTAAGCCGGTAAAACAAAAATTTTACGTGCTTGGCATTATACGGGGTGAATGGAAGCGTTGTATTTTCTCCTAACTTTAAAACATTGTGTGGAAAAATGGAAAAGCTGATTTTGTTTCATAGTCCTGTCATAACATCTCGGAGGCATCACTAAATTTTTTTTATTAATTATCCGAATATCTCTTTTCTTGTAAGAACTGTACCATTTTTTGTAAATTAAAACACTGATTGCCTCATAAAATAGAGGTTGGATTAATAAGATTAGAATGGCCCGCAGGCAGCCCAGATCTCAATCCTATTGAGTATTTATGGAATGAATTAAAAAAAGCTATTCGCCGTCATCCTAGGCTCCCAGAAATTTGGTACAGCTATGGCCCTGGTAGAGGAATATCGGGCTATTCCCCAGGCAAGGATAACACACCTTTATTCGATGCCAAACAGATTGCGAGCAGTCGTTGCCGCGAGAGGTGGACATACCCGCTATTGAATTGTTTTGTTTCGTTAATTTTAGTGCGTTTGATATTTTTAATTAAAAAGCCCTTGAAAGAAGTGTTTTTATTTACGGCTCTTACAAGAAAAGAGATATTCGGTAAAATTCAAAAAGCAAAACCTTAGTGATACCTCCTGGATACAAAAGGAGTATGAAAAAAAACTCCAATTTTTCCACAGAATTTTTTAAAGTTAGGAGAAAATACAACGGTTCCATTCACCCCCGTATAATGCCATCTAAGCAAAAATTTTTGTTATCGAAATAATAAAAAACGACACCAATACATGTACCTACAAATTAATGCAAGAATTTTGAAAATCGTAGTACAAATAAAGTTATAGATTGTCAAACTTAATCAAAAATTTTAGGTGGCGGAATTTTGTGCCGGTGAGTGTAGATTAGTGGTCGAATCTTGCATAATCTGCTCCCCTCGCCATATTTCCCAGAAATGCCAAAAACCTGAATTCAATTTCTAGTTAAAAATAACACATTTCATTTTTATATACAGTAAAACCTCCGTTAACCGAAACCTTTTTAACCGAAATATCGTTTAACCGAAACGGCTGACAGTAACAATAATTTCGTCAATAAAAAGTAAATTTTTATCGAAAAATGCAAACAATTTGATGTTAATTTGTCAATATTGCTTTCATACAACTAAAGAACGCAATTAAATATATGTACAACACATTACGAAATCACCTCTTGTATTTTTTAATACCAACTTTGACCAAGAATACAAAACTTACGTGCATAGAAATCGGCCCACCTAAAAATTTGGTCATTTTTGAAGTCTCGTATTTCCTAAACCTGTTGGTCGATTTAAGTGATTTTTTTAATATGTTATAGCCTTATTCTTCAACAATATCGCTGTAATAATATTATTGTTAAACAGGTAAGTGTTATTTTATACCGGGTGTAACAATGATAGTGTGTTTTTTCCTCAAAGTTCGGAACACCCTGTGGAATATTCTAGCGTATATAAAATATTGAAATTAAAACTCAACTGTAGCCTTAGGCTTTCTTAACATTTTGCTTTTTGATTCATTCGCTTATGTTAGATAATAAAAAGTTAGGTAGTTTAACAACTAGCAACGTTCTTCATCAATACAGGGTGTTTCTAAATAAGTGCGACAAACTTTAAGGGGTAATTCTGCATGAAAAAATAATGACCGTTAGGTTTATAATCACATGTTCGCAAATGCTTCGTTTCAGAAATACGGGATGTTGAATTTGTTCGTACAATTTGACGATTTATATATTGCTCTAAAAACGCATGAGATATACAAATTAAATTGGGTAGGTTTTAAGAGGTAATTATTGCGAATTTTTTGGCATACAGTTAAGAATTTTATATTCACCATTGGCGTGCATACGGGTAATACGACCCGTATGCACGCCAATGGTGAATATAAAATTCTTAATTTTATGTCAAATATGCGCAATAACTACCTATTAAAACCCACCAAATTTCATTTGCATATCTCAACCGGTTTTAGAGCAGTAATTAAATCGTCTGTTTGTAAAAAAAATTCATCATCGCATATCTCGAAAACGAAGCATTTGCGGACATATGTTTATAAATGAAACGGTCATTATTTTTCATGCAGAATTTCCCCTAAAAGTTTGTCGCACTTATTTAGAAACACCCTGTATTGATGAAGAACGTTGCTAGTTGTTAAAATACCTAACTTTTTTATTACCCAACATAAGCGCATGAATCAAAAAGCAAAATGTTAAGAAAACCTAAGGCTACAGTTGAGTTTTAATTTCAATATTTTATATACGCTAGAATATTCCACAGGGTGTTCCGAACTTTGAGGAAAAAACACACTATCATTGTTACACCCGGTATAAAATAACACTTACCTGTTTACCAATAATATTATAACAGTGATATTGTTGAAGAATAAGGCTATAACATATTAAAAAAATCACTTAAATCGGCCAACATGTTTAGGAAATACGTTACTTCAAAAATGACCAAATTTTTAGGTGGGCCGATTTCTATGCACGTAAATTTATGTAATTTGATATAAGAAGAATACAAAAAATAATGTTATTTTTAACCGAAATTCTTGTTATCCGAAACGGCCTCTCCCCCAATTATTTCGGTTAACGAAGATTTTACTGTATTCTAATATTCGACCAATATGTTTGGATGGGTGGTATATGTACTAGCCCCTTCCGTGTGCTAAGAACCAAGATTATTTTCATCTCTTGGATATTTGTATTTCCTTGTACATAGGTTTGAGAATTTTTGTTTGCTTTCAGTCGCTTTGTCCTCTCTGGACTCGCTTGGTAAAGAAAATGTATGTTGATTAGAATATGTAAGTCCACCTCACTGTTCACTACTGGCATTACTAATAACACTTGGACTTTCACAAAAATCAGTGCCATATCGGTTATTGTAATTTATCTTTATAACATTTTTGTCACATTTTGGTGAATAATATTGATCAAAATCACTCTCCGATTCTTTAAATGGCTCTTCATCGCTACTCTCTATTACTCTCATTGCTATTTTTTCCAATTCTTCTGTAGTTAACTTTTTCCAATGGCTACTTCGCGTAAAGCATAAAGGCTGATTTATGTTACACCGGGACGTGGACGGCACGGCGCGCAGTACAATAGAAATCGCACGTCCTCAGCCCTTCCTGGTCTCGCCCCGTTTCGTCGTAAGATAAATCAGCCAATGCTTTTCATATCGGATGCTCCTTCAACGTGCCCCGTCCCGTCCACGTTCCCGATGTAACATAAATCCGGCTTTACTTGCGCTTTTCACGTTCCATTGTCTTTTACTTATGAATAAATATCTAAATAAACCACTAATATTTAGCTAAACGGTACTATTCACTAAACACATGCTACAATAAAGTTTTTTACTGTCCACCCATATGAGTGTATGTACACTTTCCTTTAAAATTAACCTTTTTTGAGAACGCAGATTTCTGTTTAAACATTTTCTTTTTGGCTACACATTGGGTCAAAACCTAGTCATATTTTTCGATTGCGACCACAGGTATCTTCCTACTAATTTAATTTATAAATTATTGTTATATATCCAATTTGGTGAACATAAGCAAAAATTTGAGTTTTATTGTCCACCCATTTGGGTAGACATACACATTTTTAGTTTATGGAAAAAACGTATGGCACTTAACCTGACAAGTATGTTTATTTCCAAGACAATATGATATTCGATCGATTCTCGCATTCTCTCGGTAACTATTCGCCATCTTGTGACTCCCACTTCTCTTAAATCTTTAACACCGTCGATCTAACGAAGACGTGGTCTTCCTTGATGTCCTGTGCCTTCTGGTCTTCCCCAGTATAGTTTCTTCGCAAACCGCTTTGTTAGCATTTTTTTCCTGTGACCTGGTCATCTTAGCCTGGTTATCTTCATCTCCTCTATCGCATCAGGTTCTCCATACATCATGGCCACCTCGTTACTTCTATACCGCCGTATACCGTTCTTACGATTGTTTTTCTCCGATCTATGTAGCTGATCCTCACTCATCTTTGTACCACAGGTCTTACAAGTTTTCACCCCACGAGTATTACAGGTCTTACTACTACTGAATCTTATATTTTTTTAGCGTTTTTAATCTGTTAAATTTTAAGTTTTTTAATGTAATGCGAAGCATTTATTCGTGCCTGTTACCTTTGCACTTTTTCTGTTCTTAAATAATACAATACCAACTATTATCACTGATTTCAAGGCTTAAGTACTTCAATTAAACGCAAATATAATTGCCATTATTTAACTTGAGATAGATGATTCTGCCGCTTTGCCAGTTGTCGATAAATAGTGGTACATATCGCACCCTCAGTGCAAAACTGTGCAAAAGTCAAAAAATTTATGAAAATGAAGTAATCACGGCATTCGCTTATAAACATGCATATGCTTTTTCTCATGAGGATCTTTCAGTGCGTCACAGTTTTTCGATTTCTTTCTAACGCATTAAATTATATGTGACAGAAAAAAACGCACGTCGGTGATTACATTTTCTCGGTGACATTTATAACATTTATTCTAGTTGTCAATAAATGGCGCTATAATCGAAAAAATTATTTATTAATTATATAATATATCTACGAATATAATCTGTACAATTTATAAGACTATACAAATCAAAGAAAATACCATTTTATAAATGCAATAAACACAATTGATTTGTTTTATGCCAAATTGCAAATAAAATGTGACAACTGTCAGATTTAACTAAAATGTCATGTTAGAATAAATGTCATAAATGTGTATTATCACGGACTTACCTTTTTTTCTATAATTTGTGACGCACTGAAAAATGCTCATGAAAAGAAGCATATGCATATCTATCCCGTGTAAAACCTTAGTAACTTTCAAATGCTCAACCGGTTAAATATCTTAACTCTCACACCGACATTAGCACAGCGATAAAGGGACGAAAATAAACAAAATCGTCTTTATCTCGAAACTTACTTATTTTGACTTACAACAGTCTTGTACTGAGGGTACGATATGTAAAAAAAGAATGTGTGTGTACTTTGTACGCACGTAAGAAGTTATACTTCTATTATTATGATTTCAACGAAGTTAATATACTTAACAGGTTATTTGTATTTTATTTAAATATTAAACTAACTTCACCTACCACTTTTCAAAATTTTTTATTAAAACGATACCAAAAATATAAAAAAAAAGAATATGAATCGTCCGGGATTTGAACCCGGGACCTCTTGATCTCCGGTCACACGCTCTACCACTGAGCTATATACCTTTTGCTTTGACAGGTTACAAGATTTCTCATACATACTAACAAATTTAAGTGAAGTATACAAAAATACTTTAAAAATACTTACTATTATTATAAACTATCTTATTCCCGAGGAAGACAAATCCAAAGACACAAAAATTATAATAAATATATTTAATAAAAACACTAATTATATTCTTTCCACACCCTTTTTGTACTGATATATTGATACATACATAACTTAAAAGATTTAGCAACGAACTCCATGCTGTATGTGTGCGCATGCGCGCAGAATAATAAAAATTCACTCCCAATCGCGCCTAAAGAAGTATAACTTTAAAAATACTGCAGTTAGAACAATAATGTGAAAAATTGCCGCTGAAAAATTGTCAAAGCATTAACTAAATTTTGTGAAATTTTTTAATAAAATCAGTTGGTAGCGTTTTATGTATCAACGTTATTTATTTCCTGGTCTGGTTTTAGGGAAAGCAACAGGTAATTCAAAACTTATGGACAATGAAGATGTTGAGGGTAAAACCGAAAACACGTTGCTAATAGCGGACGAACTGGAAAGTTTGTTTAGTGGTGAACTGAATCCAGTTGCGCCGAAAGCACAGAGGAAAGTGCCTGTACCAGATGGGTAAGTATAAAAAAATAACTACTAAACTCAAACAACTGTCGTTGTAGATCATATTTCACTTGCCGTCAGTAAATTTATGAATCTAGTGGTAGGGGAGCCCAAGCGGGGATTTTTGCAGTTACTCGAGCGCGGCAGATTATTACATGGGGAGAAACCTTGTAACCTGAAAATGTACCTCTACCATATATTGGCTCTTAATGCAGGGGAGTTCGTTAAGGGAACGCCGAAAAAGAAATATATCCTTAGAAAATATCCTTACGAGGATATATTTAGCAAAATATATCCTCGAAATCGTCAGATTAAGACAAGGTAAGTTAAGTACATGCAAAACAGTGTATATTTCAAAAATCTGACGATTTGAGCGGGGCGTTAGGCAAAGTTTCACAAGAAAAAAGCGAATATTTCGCGAAATGAATGACATATATCAAAAAACTAAAAAATACGTACTCGATATTTTTCAAAAATCTATCGAATGATACCAAACAAGACTTCCCACGGAGAGGGGTTTAATATTTTAAATATATTTTATATATTATATTAATATATTTATAATATATTATATATTTTAAATAAATGAACATCACATCGAAAAACTGAAAAATACACTTTTTCATTATTTTTGAAAAATCTATCGAATGGCAATAAACACGACCCCGCGGAGGTGGGGTGGCGGGATACTTTAAAATCTTAAATGGGAGCCCCAATTTTTATTGCAGATTTGCCCCCATTTTTTCGAATTATGGATAGATGGCGCTATAATCTAAAAAAAAACGATTGTTGGAAATGGAAAATTAAATTAATGGAAAGTCCCCACTAAAATTGAAAACTTTACTTAACTTTTTTTGGTTTTAGGACCTACTCTTCACAACCCAATAGGTCACCATAATGCTTGAGTGACTGCACATTTAGCATACTTTGCTCCCCTACCATAACAATACAAGCGAGGTTCTATCTTGCTTTCTAATGGGGGTTTATAAGGGTTTTAGTCACATTACTGAGTTTCTTAGCCAATAATAAAAGGAAGCTGATTGGCTAGATCTCTACAATATTAAAGTTATCATCTTGCTGTAGAGATTGGAAACAATCTGCAATTTGTAAGGGATGCAAATTTTAGTTGAAGAAGTATTATAAGAAGATTGAATGCTGCTAATTTGAGATTTTAAAGACCCGCTACAGAACCTGAACATCTAGTAGCCAGGTCACTTTTTATGAATATAAAAATTGGAATTCATACAACTGGAGATACAGCAAATATCAATTAGGACCAAAATGACCTATCTTAGCGGCATTTGTTAAGTCTGGCGCGGCAATTAAACAGTAAAAAGAAGCAGGCAAATCAGTATGAATAAGCACTACCTAACTCTTAAGGGTATAGACTATAGACGCAAAATGTCGCCTGTCAAAATGTTCAATGTGTTTTAAATGTATTAATTTTTTTCGAATCCTGAGAAAACTAATAAATATTTTTGAAAAATTTAAACGCAGAATGAAAGATTACATTATTACTGATGGCCGAAAGTCCCTGAAAACTTCTATAATGTTTCTTTTAATAAGTTATAGGGGTGAAAATAAAAGAGAAAATTTAGTGTGATTTTCAGTTGCAAATATTTCATTAAAAAGAAACTTTTTATTTATTCTAAAGGACTTTCAGCCCTCGGTAATAACGTAATCTTTCATTTTGTGTTTAAATTTTTCAAAAATACTTATTAGTTTTATCAGGATTCGCCTTTCCCCTTAACAGTATCTAACACTCTACATATAAACCACCAAAGCTAGAAAATTACCGAGGGATCAACTTGTTATACTACCCTAAAACTTACTAAAATTTTGCAAGAACTAATGAATCAGAGGATAAGTTTAGCAGAAGAACAACAAGGTTTTCGTACTGGAAGATTTTGTACAGGTGCAATATTCGTCATAAAGCAAATTACTGAGAAATCACTAGAGTATAATAGACCAGCATTTCTATGTCTCATTGACTTGAAGAAAGCGTTTTACGGAGTAAGATTCAAAGATGTAATAAATCTTATATATAATAGAGAAGTTCCCCTAGATATCATAGAAACTAATGAAAACATCAACCGAAACAACAAAATGGAAGTCAGAATAGATGGACAACTTACAAAACCTATAAACATAGGCAGCGGAATAAGACAGGGGACTAATTGAGCCCTATGCTCTCCAATTTAATCATGGATGACATTATCAAAGGCAGAGGATACAGAATGAGAAACAAAGAAGTAAAAATACACTGTTACGCAATATTGATAGCCCAAGAGGAAGATAGTCTGCAAAGATTAGGCCACAGATTTACCATAAGAGCAAAATAATTCAATATGATAATTTCATCTCGGAAAACTAAAACAATAGGAATCAGTAAAGAACCAAGCAGATGTAAAATAGAAATTGATGGCATCAGTAGTCAACAAGTAATAGAATAGAATAGAAATATGCTTTATTGTCACTGAAAATTTTTACAATTTTATGGACAATACAGTCAAAAGAAAAATAATATCAATAACAAATAACAACTACAATTTCCTAAAATTAGATAAATCGTCAATATACAGTATATAAGATATAAAAGCAAAGACAAAAATCGTCAATATACAGTATATAAGATATAAAAGCAAAGACAAAAATCGTCAATATACAGTATGTAAGATATAAAAGCAAAGACAAAAACAATTTATTGCAAAATTTATATAAATTGCAAATTGAACAAACTTACAACAAATAAATAAATAAATAAAATACAACATTAGCAACTGACAAGTTTAAGCTACTGCGTATGAAACCCAATTTTCTTTGTTATTCATTAAGAAATTCTTCTATTGAGTAGTATGGTCTTTTAGATAGATAGGCTTTTGTCATTTTAACTTTGGGAAATATGTTATAGATTTCTTTACTAACTCAGTGGATGGGATCGGTAAATAAATATCAAAGATTGAATTTCTGGTGGAGTAAGGATGATTGGGCCTTGCTGGAAAGACATGAAGGTGTTTACGAATTAAACAAACCGTTTCTAGAATATATAAAGATGGAAGTGTTAAAATTCCGTGATCTCTGAAGTAACTTCTGCAATGTGTAGATCTTCTGAGGTCAAACAGATACCTTATTGCTCTTTTTTGCAATTTAAAAATAACATCAAATTGGGCAGCTGTACTAGAACCCCAAAAAGGAAGACCATATCGAAGATGGGACCCGAACAACGAAAAATATGTTATTTTAGAAGATGTTAAATTGAGTTCCCTTGAGACAGATCTTATTGCAAGCTGAGGCGAGTTTCTTACTTAACGAATCGATATGAAGGGACCATTTGAGGTTGCTGTCTAAAAAATACCAAGAAATTTTACAGAATCAACGGTACTGATCTGGCTGTTATTAAGAGGCAAAGGTTGAAGAGCTCCTTTATAGGATAATGCTACTGTTTTATCTACGTTAAAAGAGAGTAAATTAGAGTCAGACCAGGTCTTTATCGTCAGTAGATCGAAAGTTATAGTTTCATGAAGAGATGCAATAGATGGAAATAAAATACCTTGGAATTACACTGTCCAGCTACGGAGACCTGGACAAAGAAGTGAGAATGCCTTAATAACAAAAAGAATAAGTTTTCACTCTAATGGCATATAAAACAACATAATGCTATAATAGCATATATAGTGCGGTAAAGTTCCAACGAGAATGGTTCCCTTCATACTCCACACAGAGTAAATGTAAATCAAAAATGAATAACCATTTTCAATTTCATTGCAAAACGAAAACACAGCCGAACCATATTCTAGTCCAATCAGAGAGTGCTGCAAGCACCCCTACCGGTTTCGAAACTTATTAGTCTCTCATCAGGAGGCACATATGCTGCTCTCCCTGATCCAACCAAAACAAACCCCAGCGTGCAGTCCCGGATCGCAACGAACGAAATGGCATAGATGCGATTCGTTGCGATCCGGGACTGCACGCTGGGGTTTGTTTTGGTTGGATCAGGGAGAGCAGCATATGTGCCTCCTGATGAGAGACTAATAAGTTTCGAAACCGGTAGGGGTGCTTGCAGCACTCTCTGATTGGACTAGAATATGGTTCGGCTGTGTTTTCGTTTTGCAACGAAATTGAAAATGGTTATTCATTTTTGATTTACATTTACTCTGTGTGGAGTATGAAGGGAACCATTCTCGTTGGAACTTTACCGCGTTGAGCAGATGGGACGTGAATTGTAAATTGTAGAATTCCCTCATCTTCCTTAGTCTCAGCATCCGTATGGCTTGCAAATTGTAGAAGCCTCGGAGGTGTAACCAGAGAAGGTTCCCATTGTTTTCATTCTGGTGGGGTGTAGAATAGCATTATGTTGTTTTATATGCCAATAGAGTGAAAACTTATTCTTTTTGCTAGCAGTTGCCGCTAGGGCATCTATGCCATTTCGTTCGTTGCGATCCGGGACTGCACGCTGGGGTTTGTTTTGGTTGGATCAGGGAGAGCAGCATATGTGCCTCCTGATGAGAGACTAATAAGTTTCGAAACCGGTAGGGATGCTTGCAGCACTCTCTGATTGGACTAGAATATGATTCGGCTGTGTTTTCGTTTTGCAACGAAATTGAAAATGGTTATTCATTTTTGCCTTAATAACACTATATGGCGAAAACGACATTAACACTGAGATGAAATCAAGAATTTATAAAGACAGTGTAAGATCAATAATGACATATGCATCAGAAACAAGACCCGATACAGCACGACTAGTGGAAACGGCAGAAATGAGATGACTGAGAAGAATTACATGAAATACACTAAGAGATCGAAAAGGAGTTAAGACTTTAGAAGAAAATGTAACGTACAGTGTATAAACAAATGACAGTAAATAGAAAAAAAGAATGGAATAACCACATAAGTAAAATGGGGGAGACACGTGTGGTCTCCCCCATTCTGTTGTTGACAACCTTCCATAGAGGTATCAATCTGCCAATCAACAAGCAGAATTGCTTATAAAGAGGAAGAGAAGAATATTTGGTACCCGTGAGTTAACCTAAAATAGTATTGCGATTTATAGGTACTTGTCTAGATGTGCAGGTATCTACAAATCTCAGAAACACGCATAGTATTTATTACTATTTATTCTACCGTAGTATTAGCTTATAAGGTACGATCTACTAACGAATATGTATCAAAACAAAAAAATTAACACTCATTATTTTCTGTTTCTCGCCATCTACCAATCAATACGTCTCGAAACCAGGAGTCTAATTTTACATCACCATTTTCAGTTTAGATTTAGATGCCTGGATCAACGAACCTGTAGACGAATCGGAATCGGACAGTGAGCCTGAAATGGTAGAAAATCTATTTGTAAAATCAGAAAGAACTAGGCCATCTTACCAACCGGAGCCTACGGAAGAGGAAATGAAAAAGGTACATTCTTAAAACATTTCATAAAATCTATAGCATTAAAATGTCATCTTAAGGGGATCGGTACGTATTTTCGGCTGCAATGCTATTCAAATGGGGATTCATTTTTTTCGAATCCTGAGAAAACTAATAAGTATTTTTGAAAAATTTAAACGCAGAATGAAAGATTACGTTATTAGCGAGGGCCGAAAGTACCTGAGAACTTCTTTAATAAGTTACAGGGGTGAAAAACTAAGAGAAAATCTAGTGTGATTTTTAATTTCAAATATCTCATTCAAAAAAACTTTTAATTTATTCTAAGGGACTTTCGGCCCTCGGTAATTATTTAGTCTTTCATTCTGCGTTTAAAATTTTTAAAAGTATTTATTAGTTTTTTCAGGTTTCGAAAAAAATGGACATCATGTCCGTGGTGATATTTTCCAAATTGAACATTCGCTATCTTTGTCATACAACGTACTGAGTCAAATAGAATATGATGACAAGACAGTGTCAGTTTAAAATATTTGACATGGCATCACGAATATTTTGAGTTGTTGATTAAATAATATTGATAGTGTATTTGATAAATAATTGATTTAAGACGTGAACTTAATAATAAGTTATTTATTGTTTATTATTTATGGAAGATCCAAGCAGAGAATACATCAGGATATATTCTGTGATCCATGTATTTTTTTTTGTTAAATATGTTCAAAATTGTAAGCGTTCCATAGTAACAATATATTATTAAAAATCACTTTAACACTTTTTCTCTTTTCTCGATTGAGTACATATTAGTTTTTGTTGTAAACATATAAATTATTACAGGGACCGCAGACGTTCGGAAACAATTAGCGTCTCTTTGCAAAGACAATGACGTCGACTTTGCAAAGTAACAAGACACTTACTCAACACACACACTACACATTACTCCCCTGACTTAGTGATAAGTTATACAATTACGTGGCTAAAGGTTCTAGTTCTAAACCAAAGCCAGAATCAGAGAAAAAAAAAATTATTACAATCACTGAATACATAGTTAGTAAAAAAATTATCACATTTATTAACTGTATTAATAATTTGCAATTATATAAATAACAGTTATCCAAGAACATTCAAAAGCCATCTCTTTATTAATGATGACATTGTCAAGTAGAATGACATTCTAGTAATGTTTACATATCCATACCAGTGTGAATTTTACGACACGTAATTTGCCGTGTAAAGACAGAAAAAGTAGGGATAGCCGTAAAATATTTGCAAATTATGTACCGATGGCCTTAAGGCTACTTTTACTTTCTAAATTCGAAATAAAGACGATTTCTAAATATTTTTGAAGAAAAAACTTTTATCTTTATGACTATAATTTTTTTATACATTGTTAAAAAGATTTCGAAATATACAAAAAAAATTTGGCACCTTTAGTTGTTTTTCTTCACTGCGGGGGGAGTCTTTCAAAAATGCATTTTAATTTGGAAGACATTTTTCTGCCTTCCTGTAACAATTTTTTTTAAGTTCCAATGGGATTCAATTCGTGAGACTTAAAACTAATAAATAAACCTTTAAAAAGTTACTTTTTTTATGTTTTTATGACCTTACGCGGGTTTATAAAGAGTTGGATAAAACGCAAGGTCCCTATACCATAGGTTGTATGGTAACTTTGACATTGACAAATGAAATATTGTCATCGTGACGTCACCCAGACGATCAATTTTACGAATTGTTTGTAAACATAATAGGATACGTGGTTTGGAGGCTATATTTTGTTATTAAATATCGTTAGTGTTTTAATTTGTGTTTATATCTTCAGATATAATGTCTCTATAGACATCATTAAGTGTTTTTAGTATAACAACTTAAACCCAAAACTCTTTTACAAGAAGTGTTGTATACGTTGACGCCTAGCCCTATTTCTTTCGCATTTTCTTTAAGCTCCACATACAGTTCTGTAATATCTCTTGCGGTTCTTCACATCAAGTTTACATCATTTGTGTACGTTACAATCTGCTTAGACTTATTGAACAATATATCTAATTAAGTCTATATAGATAATAGATCTATTATATGTACCTAATTGTTTCATGGTTGCAGCCATCTGAAGATCGTTTGAATAAACAATTATAAAGTAAATGAATATATAAAATGGGGAAAATTCCCTTTATTGCACTGAAATTGTATTTTTTTTATAATTTACTGTTAATGTAAAACTTCACAAACTTATGTTAAACTTAAGGAAAAAACTACTAATTTTGGTAGGTACATAAATCTTTAGTTGAATCTCTTTTTCACCATGGTTTACATGTTAGAAGGAATTTATAATAATGTACTACATGCATTATCCCCAATTCAAAATGATTATATACCTACTCAAAATCATTTAAAAAAGTAAATTGTATTCAACCCATTATTAATATACCTAGGATATTTGAATGATTTAGTCCCATATATAAACACAAGAAAGAATCTACTTCTGCTTTAATTAAGTAGTAATGCTATTCTACTGCATATATTTAATTGCAATTATATTCTATGATTTTTGTAACTCTACAGGTATCTACCACATTTTTTAAAGAATATATTAAATAAATAGTCATTAAAAATCCAAACGTATTTTTTTTAAATATACATATATTTTTTCAATCCTTAAAAACATTCCTACTTTCCGAGTTAATTTCAATGACTGAAGTGAATGAATTTGAATGCAGCATTCTGGGTGACGTCACTCCCGCCATTAGATTCTCGACGCTGATTGGTGGAAAGTTACCATGCAACCTGTCTATTTATGAACCTTGGATAAAACGTCTGTTTTGGGGTGAATTTACCCCTGTACTAAAAAGATGGTAGTTTTTTTTAACTTTTTACAGGTTTATTTAGTAGTCATATAATATAAAAAAAAACAATTGGTTTACTGATATTGGTGTAGTTCGGGGTGAGTAATAGCCATTACATACGAGTAGAAGACGATCTTTTTCTACGATCTTTTTTATTTTAATTAGTAAAAAAAATATAATTATCAACTACTCGAGATTAAAATTATAATTTAAAAAAAATTTGTTTACCAGTAGTACACGGCCGAATAATTGGTTGCCCACTATTAGCAAATGCTGTCTTATGTATTGTAAAAAATATAACAAGAAATAGTCAATTCAAACTATATTCGTTTCCGAAAAATTTGTACCTACTGTTAATGTAATAAATTATAAATTCCAATAAACACAGCAAATACGCTAATGTCACTGTCATTGACAATGATAAACGTCAAAATTCATAGTAAACAAGGTATAAAAGTAAAAAATATATTTGTTACAGTAAAAAATCCTATAAAAATTTTTCGAAGTTAATTGTTGATATAAATTACAATAATTATTGTATTAAATAAACAAGTTTAAGTAATTTTATTTGCAGTTTATATACGACTAATATTAAAAGGAGCATGCACCACTTGAAGCTAACTTCAGTAATAAACTATTACTCAGGGGTAAAGTAATAGGTGTTATTATCTATTCAAAAGTAGTTAATAATGAGCATATTATTAAACGGTCGTAAAAAAAGTATTTTTATTGTAATTTTAACGAATAAAATGGTCATATTTATTGTTTTTCTCTAATCAGCGATTCCCGGTACATATTGGGTTCCTTCACTATCCAGTAAAAGCTGTAAATGGTTGATCAAATTTTTTTTTATAATTCTGCCCTCTTTTGATACCTCGTTGCTCCTTCTATTAGCGCAATACAAGCTTTGTCGATATTTTCCGACCAACTGGTTGTTATTTCTCCAATTTTTATTCCCCTAAGGTGCATCCCTGGACCACAAGAAGAACAAACGAGTCTATTCTTAGACAGCTGCACGTTACAAGTACTTTGAAACACTGTGACCGAAAAAATCACCTCTTACTTGGTTCATGTGGTGCGTGGAGATAATCTGGAGTAGCGTATATTGCAGGGGGTGGTGCAGGAGGTGAGAGTCTGGGGAAGCTACCAACAAGGCATGTGGACGAAATTATAAAAGAGGTCGAACCTTCACTAAATCTTTTCTTCAGAGTTGCAGAGGATAGAGGAAGATGGAGACTGTTTAACACGTTCGATCCGTATGTCGCTCATCGGCGACATTCGGTTTCCCTCTCCAGTGCGCATGTCGCCTATGAACGACACGGGCTCACTTACATTACAAAAATTATTTCAGGTTCTGGGAGAAGTACTTAAAAAATATACGCATCGAACGTGTTAAGAGAAATCATTGAAAATTCAAGATAGCTCGACGGCCGACTAAGAAGAAGGTGCATGTAATGAATCACTAGATTTTAATTTTTTGTCGAGGAACTGGGTAATTCAGAATTGTTTTTTGTAGTGTAAACTGATTAACTTGAAATTGCCTTTAATATTATGCTTATTTGGATTCGTCCTCTTACTTCGACATCCTTTTAAATGACCACCAGGTCCAGGCATTTCTTCCGATTTTCAAAATAATAAGTTTTTGATAAATTTCAATAATACACTAAGCATCAAAATTAACGCACCACCTTAAAAATGGGACATTTTTGATGTCTCGTATTTCCTAAACCTGTTGTCCGATTTGAGTGATTTTTTTAGTATATTATAGTTTTATTCTTCAAGAATATCGATGTAATAATATTATTGCTAAAGAGGTAAGTGTCATTGTATACCGGGTGTAACAATGATAGTGTGTTTTTTCCTCAAAGTTTGGAACACACTGTGGAATATTCTATCGTATATAAAATATTGAAATTAAAACTCAACTGTAGCCTTAGGCTTTCTTAACATTATGCTTTTTGATTCATTCGCTTATGTTGGATAATAAAAAAGTTAGGTACTTTAACAACTAACAATGTTATTCATCAATACAGGGTGTTTCTAAATAAATCCGACAAACTTTAAGGGGTAATTTTGCATGAAAAAATAATGACCCTTTGCTTTATAAACATATGTCCGCAAATGCTTTGTTTCCGAGATACGGGATGTTGAATTTTTTCTTACAAACTGACGATTTATTTATTTCTCTAAAACTGAATGAGATATGCAAACGAAATTTGGTAGGTTTTAAGAGGTAGTTATTGGGCATTTTTTGACATACAATTAAGAATTTTATATTCACCATTGGCGTGCATACGGGTATAAACATTTTAGATACATCCCGTATGCACGCCAATGGTGAATATAAAATGCTTAATTGTATGTCAAAAAATGCGCAATAACTACCTCTTAAAACCTACCAAATTTCATTTGTATATCTCAACCGGTTTTAGAGCAATAAATAAATCGTCAGTTTGTAAGAAAAAATTCGACATCCCGTATCTCGGAAACGAAGCATTTGTGGACATATTATGTTTATAAAGCAAACGATCATTATTTTTTCATTCAGAATTACCCCTTAAAGTTTGTCGCACTTATTTAGAAACACCCTGTATTGATGAATAACATGGCTAGTTGTTAAAGTACCTAACTTTTTTCTTATCTCACATAAGCGAATGAATCAAAAAGCAAAATGTTAAGAAAGCCTAAGGTTACAGTTAAGTATTAATTTCAATATTTTATATACGCTAGAATATTCCACAGGGTGTTCCAAACTTTGAGGAAAAAACACAGTATCATTGTTACACCCGGTATACAATAACACTTACCTGTTTAGCAATATTATTGTTACATCGATATTCTTGAAGAATAAAGCTATAATATACTAAAAAAATCAGTAAAATCATACAACAGGTTTACGAAATACGAGACATCAAAAATGTCCCATTTTTAAGGTGGTGCGTTAATTTTGATGCTTGGTGTATAAAGCACGTGCTTATTTTATAAGTTTTAGAACCAAACTATCGAGTTGTAAACAAACTAGTTACAGTTATAAGGTATCGTTATAATATAACTTCGTTTCTTTCGAATTTCTTAATACCCATAATTTTAAGACAATATTTCTATGACACTAAGGCTTTTATGTAAAAAAATATTTTTTTTTTATTTAGAAAGTAAAAGTCTCCCTTAAGCATCTCAAGATAATTTGCTACTGTCGAATCTTTTGGCACATTAAAGTATTATTTATTATTTTTAGAGTCGCGAAGCTAGAAAATACGAACAACAAAACAATCCTCACTATTTAAAGAGTAATGATTCCATCGAACGCAACGGAAACAGTAATGGTAATGAACATTTCGAAAGTATACCCATTGCCGAATTAAATCTCAATGTTCCGCTGAAGATGATAGGCCAGAAACGGTCTGATAAGTACCTTAAGGTTAGCAAAACGTCCAAAAAGAAGAAGACTAGTCGGAAGAAGAAACACAAGTCTGAAAGGTAAGGACAAATAATTAACATTTTAAAATATAAACTTTATTAATTAAGGGTTCTTAAATACACTGGGTTGCAAAAATAACCGGACACCTTAAAAATGGGTCATTTTTATGTTTCGAATTTCCTAAACCTGTTGTCCGATTTAGGTGATTTTTTAATATGTTATAGCCTTATTCTTTAACAATATCACTGTAATAATATTGTTGCTAAACAGGTAGATTTTCATTGTATACCGAGTGTACCAATGAAACTGTGTTTTTTTCTCAAACTTCGCATCACTCTGAGGAATGTTCTAGCATATATAAAATACTCAAATTAAAACCTAACTATAGCCTCATGTTTTCTCAACATTCTGTTTTTGGTTCATTCGCTATGTTGGATCATAAAAAAGTTAGGTACTTTAACAATTATCCATGTTTTTCATCAATACAGGGTGTTTTTAAATAAGTATGGCAAACTTCAAGGGATAATTCTGCATGAAAAAATATTGGCAGTTTGCTTTATAATCGTATGTCCGCAAACACTTCTTTTCCGAGATAGGGGGTGTTGAAATTTTTTCTCACAAACTGACGATTTATTTATTGCTTTAAAACCGGTAGAGATATGCAAATGAAATTTGGTGGATTTTAAGACGTAGTTATTTCACATTTTTTGACATACAATTAAGAATTTAATATTCACCTTTAATATCAAAAAATGTTCAATAACTACGTTTTAAAACCCACCAAATTTCATTTGCATATCTCAACCAGTTTTAAAGCAATAAATAAACTGTCAGTTTGTAAGAAAAACTTCAACACCCTATATTTCAGAAACGAAGCATTTGCGGACATAGGTTTATTAAGCACACTGTCATTATTTTTTATGTAGAATTACCCCTTGAAGTTTGCTATACTTATTTAAAGAAACACCCTGTATTGATAAAAAAACATGGCTAATTGTTAAAGTACCTAATTTTTTATGGTCCAACATAAGCGAATGAATAAAAAAACAGAATGTTGAGAAAACATGGGGCTATGGTTGGGTTTTAATTTGAGTATTTTATAAATGCTACACTAGGTTCGCTTTCAAGATGCAGTAGAAATAAACAAACGAAGACACGTTAAATGCTACTAGGAGCACACCCGAATAATAATTTACAATGTATAAACTTTGGAAATCATGATTTGGGATTTACAGTGTATATACATTGTAAATTATGATTCGGTTGTGCTCCTAGTGGCATTTAACGTGTCTTGGTTTGTTTATTTCTACTGCATCTTGAAAGCGAACCTAGCCTAGAACATTCCACAGGGTGATGCGAAGTTTGAGAAAAAAACACAGTTTCATTGGTACACCCGGTAAACAATGAAAATTTACCTGTTAAGCAACAATATTATTACAGCGATATTGTTAAATAATAAGGCTATAACATATTAAAAAATCACTTAAATCGGATGAAAGGTTTAGGAAATTCGAAACATCAAAAATGACCCATTTTTAAGGTGTCCGGTTAATTTTGCACACCAGTGTAAAATCGCAATAAATTTTCTTGTGTAAATCCTAAAAATGATGCATGCCAATTATTTATGGGGAAAATCCTATTATTAGGTCTGGATGCCGCGTATGAAAAAAAAGTTGATTAATAGCAAGCTAAAAATTTGTTAATAGCTTAAGGGTGTCTAGTCGGATAAACTTTGATATATGGGAACATTGGAACAGGGGTAGTTTTAACTGTGGAACAGGTTAAAAATTTGGAACGGTCACACCACGAAAACGGCACATTTATTTTGTCCGACAGAACAGACTTAAACTCTTCGAACAGAGATTAAACTCTCATGCAAAAATCAGACTGCTATTTATCACCAAATGGGCGTTTTAATGAGTGGAACATGTAGAATATGTCAAATGACAGGAATTATGACAGGTGATAAATAGCAGTCTGATTTTTGCATGAGAGTTTAATCTCTGTTCGGAGAGTTTAAGTCTGTTCTGTCGGACAAAATAAATGTGCCGTTTTCGTGGTGTGACCGTTCCAAATTTTTAACCTGTTCCACAGTTAAAACTGCCCCTGTTCCAGTGTTCCCATATATCAAAGTTTATCCGACTAGACACCCTTAAGCTATTAACAAATTTTCAGCTTGCTATTAATCAACTTTTTTTTCATACGCGGGATCCAGACCTATATGTACTTATTATATAATTTCCAAGTCACCTCACAAAAAAGTGTCATAGTGAATGTTTTTGTAATTAATTAAATTTATAAAATGCACTAAGCATCAAAATTAACGCACCACCTTAAAAATGGGACATTTTTTATGTCTCGTATTTCCTAAACGTGTTGTCCGATTTGAGCGATTTTTTAGTATATTATAGCTTTAGGTATTCTTCAAGAATATCGATGCAATAATATTATTGCTAAAGAGGTAAGTGTCATTGTATACCGGGTGTAACAAATGGTAGTGTGTTTTTTCCTCAATGTCATTGATTATAAATATTCCTCTAGATAGCTCACCTCTTGGTAACCGAAAGACGTATCAACAACTAGATGGCGCTACTCGAAAACCGTATCGAGATTTCTCATTCCCTCTCTGACTTGCGAGGAGGTAGGAGTAGTGTCAGGGCCGAACTTACCCTATAGGTGTATTATCTGTGACAAGTGTTGTGACAAGTTATAGCAAAATTTAAAAAAAGGACTCACATTTTAGATAAAATGGCCTCTGTAACGCATAAGTGTGTTTACGTGGGATGTTTTGAAAGAAACGATGGAACAAATAATAATATATCTTTCTTTAAATTTCCCCTGAAAGACGTATCATTCTTTCACGGTTTTGGTCTAAATTATAAAGAACCGCTTGGATTGACATGAAATTTGGCATACGTATAGCTTACATGTCAAAGAGAAAAAGTGATATTGTGCCGATGTGTGCTTTTGCCCTGGGGGTGGTTTTCACCCCCTTTTGGGGGTGAAAAAATATTCGTCCAAAGAAAGTCAGGAAATGGATAAACTGGCTAATTTTAAGTAACTTTTGTTCTATAGAGCTTTATTATTCTATTAGTTCTATTAGAGAATTATGACAGGTGATAAATAGCAGTCTGATTTTTGCATGAGAATTTAATCTGTGTTCGGAGAGTTTAAGTCTGTTCTGTCGGATAAAATAAATGTGCCGTTTTCGTGGTCTGACCGTTCCAAATTTTTAAGCTGTTCCACAATTAAAACTGCCCCTGTTCCAGTGTTCCCATATATCAAAGTTTGTCCGACTAGACACCCTTAAGCTATTAACAAATTTTCAGCTTGCTATTAATCAACTTTTTTTTCATACGCGGGTCCAGACCTATAAGTATTTTGTCGAAAAAAACGTTCTTAGCAAAAATATAGCCTATAAAAAAGTAAAAAAAAATGTTGTACGCGTTAGGTCTCTGGATCTCGTAGAACTAGAGTTATAGCCAATGAAAAATAGATTCATATTCACCAAATTTCAAATAGAATATTTCGACGAGAAATATCCAAAAAATTAAGCACTTTTTGGGGAAAACCGATTATAACTTTTTTAAAGTGTTTAAAAAAAGCTTTATTTTTGTTTTTACAAAAAGTTTCTAACATTAAATTTCAGCAAGTTACGCTCAAAATAAAGTTGGTCCCGTGTGTTTTTGCAAAAAAAACAACGGGAAGACCACCCCCTAATTAGCAACTTAAATGAAATTAATCGTCACCGCTCCAAAAATTATTTTACTTATGTTGTGTTTATATGATCTGTAAAGTAAAATTTTTAAAAATTTAAATTTTGAAAAATATGCTTTTTTTCAAAATAACTTAAAAATTGTTAGAGATACCAAAAATCTCGAAAAACAAAAATAGTCAGATTTGCTTTTCTGAATATCATGTATTTTTTTGTTTTACTGTTAGACAAAAATTGATTAAGATTTGGTGTTTCTAAATTTGCATACATTCGTGATCAGTGACTCGTTCAACCCCTTTTAACTACAGCCCTTTCAATAATAAGGACTTTGAACCGATGAAACTTACAGATCATATAAACAATATATACACAGGTCAAGAAACTTGTGAAGTCGTAACGATTAAGTTCATTTAAGATGCTAATTAGGGGGTGATTTTCTCGATTTTTTTACCAAAACCAAAAGGGACTAACTTTTTTAATTTTGATGCTAGAATTTTTTTTTATAAAAGAAAAATGAAGATTTTTAAACACTTTAAATAAGTTGTAATGAGTTTTCCCCGAAATTTGCTTCATTTTTGGTTATTTCATGTTAAAATATTCCATTTGGAATTTGACGAATATGAACCTATTTTTCATTAGCTATAACTCTGCTTCTACTAGGTGTAGAGACGTGATATATACACCATTTTTTTAAAAATTTTTACAGGCTATATTTTTGCTAAGAATGTTTTTTCGACAAAATACTTACTCTTTGAGTTATTTGCGAAAAACCGTCTAAAAGCGTGCATTATTTTGTTGAAAAAATGAACATAGTCACTGCCAAATAACTCGAAAAGTATTGACTTAGTGAAAAAACTCTATAGAACAAAAGTTACTTAAAATTAGCCAGTTTATCCATTTCCTGACTTTCTTTGGACGAATATTTTTTCACCCATAAGAGGGGGTGAAAACCACCCCCAGGGCAAAAGCACATATCGGCACAATATCACTTTTTTCTTTGACTTGTTAGCTATGTGTATGCCAAATTTCATGTCAATCCAAGCGGTTTTTTAAAATTTAGAGGTTTTGCAATATTTTACCGTTAAAGAACGGACTAGTAGAGCGCACAAAAATTTGGCAAAAAAACTGCGGAAATATTGATGGATATCAGTGACCTAAAACAGAGGGTAATTTGCCAGCATCATTATGCAGTGGAACATATTTACCAAAGTGGCCAAACAAAGTTATTAAGGAAAAATGCTGTTCCTCTAAAATTTGCACAGTTAGCAACTGATTTACGTGAGTACTCAACTTTGGAAATATTTTTATGTTTGCCTAATGCGCTTTGTCAATGAGAATAATACTATTAAAATATATTTTATATAAAATCAGTTGATATTGAGTGATTTATATATTTTTTATACAATTAAATCAAAAGAGATTTTTTTTAAATATGAATGCGTTGTTAGTATCACTCCAGAAATAACGAAGATGCTTGTTTTGCTTTAATTAAAATTATTACACATACATTTCAATCATTACCTATTTTAGGTGATACCCCACCAGTATTATGCTCGACATACGTTTATTGCGGTACGAAACGTAAAAAATCTACAAGCGGCGATTGTATGGTTAGGTCAACTCCATCGCCTAAGAGATCAAGTAGTAGTCTCAGTGATATTTCCAGTTTTGATATTAATTTGCCCACAAAACTTGAAACTGAATTGACGGAGAAGGTAAAAAAATTGGAGTATCAAGTAAATGCTTTAAAGAAGAAGTGCCGTCAGAAGAACAGTCAGCGTTGTAGAAGAACAACAAAAAACAGAAAATCGGCAACCAAATTCATGATAGAGGTATTGTTAGAAAATAAAAGCATATACGTGCACACTTTTGTTAATATGCAGTTTTCACACAAAACTCGTTCACAATGGAGTCACAATGAAAAGGATTTAGCTCTGGCCATTTATTATAAGTCTCCTAGTTGTTAAAAATTTGTAATTAGATCTCTTAACTTAATCTTACCTTCACTAAAAACAATTCAAACTTGGTTGCGTGTCATAAAATTAAGAACTGGTTTAAACATTTCCTTAATTGACAAGTTGAAGAAAAAAGTAGAGACAATGGATGAGTGGGAAAAAATTTGTGTGTTAATGTTTGATGAAATTTCTTTGAAAAAACAATTGGAGTACAATAAATTAGATGACATTATAGAAGGGTTTCAAGATTTAGGTGCTTTAGGAAGAACAGAACGAACAAACTTGCCAACACAGGTCTGGTTTTCATGATGCGCAGCTTGCTACATAAGGCTACGCGGCTTGCTACAGGTGGTCCAATACATAGCGACAACTTAAAAAACATTGTAGTTGAACTTGTTTCAAAATTACAAAATATTGGGTATATACCAAAAGTGTTGTGTGATCAAGCATCTAATAATAGAGCTTTATTTAAGCTGTTAGGCGCATGTAAGGATCAGCCTGAAATAGAAATAGGAAATCAGAGGATTTTCACTGTGTTCGATACACCCCACTTATTAAAAAGTCTAAGAAATAATTTTCTTAACAAAAAGTTGACGTTTTTTGCCGATTCTAAACAAATATCGTGGCAAGATATTGAATACACATACAACATCGATAGAACCAGTGTGAGAGCACAATGCATGGTGAAAATGACAAGCGTTCATATAAACCCTAATAATTTTCAAAAAATGCGTGTAAAATTAGCAGCACAAATTTTTTCCAACTCAATTGCCTCAGCAATATCAACAGCAATATCTGTAGGGCAGTTACACACCAAAACGGCTTCTCTTACTGCCGAATTTTTGAAAATTATAAATAATATTTTTGATGGTCTTAACAGCAAATATTGTAGTGATAGTAATCCAAACAGAAAGCCAATGTCAACTTTAAGCAAGTCAACTGAAAACTTAAAAGCAAGTTTAGAATATTTTAAAAAAATTAAAGTTTTTGAAAATCAAAAAGAGAGAAATAATATTCACTGTCTACACGGCTTTCAGTGGACCATTTTGTCAGTTTTATGTTTGTGGGAGGAACTTCAAAAATAATATAATGTGTCATATCTTTTAACATCTTTTCTGAACCAAAATCCTCTAAAAAATTTTTCTCTATTGTGCGCAATAGAGTTAGTCTAGTGCGTTCATAAAAAAACATGTGTTTTTACTTAGGTAATAACAGGCGGTTGCTGGTTTGTCTTTAGTTTCATGCGTGGAAGAGAATGATGCTAGATCAAAAGTATGTGTTTTATCTCGTCAGGTATTAATGACGCACGGGTAAATAATCGTGGACTCAACTGAATGTTAAACTACACTATTAGCTTTAGTTTATATATACAGTAGATATTAACAAGTATTTTATAATATCAGGAAAACAATGTCAGTATGTCTTAAAACATTGGAATAATATGGAAACGTTTTTATTCAGTTTAGGGAAAAATGTATTATTGATAAAAACTTGCACGTCCTAAAACTCAAAATGAAAGAATCAGATGTCAAATATTATGAGTCGTATACCAAGTTTGTTAAAAAATATTAATTCTTCTCAAGAGTAATATACCTTCATTTTTAAAGTACTTTCATATAAACATGAACGTGGTTTTTAATTGTTCTCGAGTTTTAATAATAAAATGTTTCGATATTGTCAATAATGAAAGTACTTCTTGAGAACAAGAAATAATAAATATCTTTTTTTCCTAAAATTTTAATTTTACTATCTTAGTTTGAAAAGAATTAACATTTAAATATACTTATTTACTTTGTTTTGAAATATGATCTAATTAGTGATGTTTTAAACTTTCTAATCCTGTCCGTTTATCAGCTTTTACCTATTGTTCCTAGGCAGATGGCCCTCAACTATTTATATGTTGGAAATTCCCTGTCATTTTATCAAGATATATGTATACCAAATTTCATGTCAATCTAATGGATTCTTTAAAATTCGGAGGTTTTGCAATATTTTACCTGGGGTGAATGGGTAAGATCTGGAAAGAAATTCTGTATATCAACTTCAAATAGTTTTCGCATAAGTTCTGAAAATATCATTATTTTACAAATTGCAAAAAATAATTTACATGTGAATTATCACTGCTAATTTTATTATGTATTTTCTATTTTGTTGTTTTTTTTTTGTAGTGTATTAATAATTAAATAATTTTTAAGAAACCTCTTCACTATTTTTATTAATCAATTTTTAGCGTTTTATCTGAAGTAAAATCGGAATTCCAAAATAGAGATTACAATCGCGTTAAAATTATTTGTTAAAATGCTGAATACTACCCTTATATCGTTGTCTATTACGCCAGCCAAGCGACTCAAATTTATTTTTCAATCTTGGCAAAAATTTCAATAAATGTCGCCACCGTCCAGCCAGTTAGTACTTAGACTTGAGGGGCAAAGAGGTGTAAGTGGGCGGAGTTTAACACTGAATTCGGTTTTACCTAAAGGTGAGGTATCTATGTACTTATTAATCAATGTCAATGTTTTGAACACCCTGTGGAATATTCTAGCGTATATAAAATATTGAAATTAAAACTCAATTGTAGCGTTAGGCTTTCTTAACATTTTGCTTTTTTATTCATTGGCTTATGTTGTATAATAAAAAAAGTTAGATACTTTAACCACTAGCAATGTTATTCATCAATACAGGATGTTTCTAAATAAGTGCGACAAACTTTAAGGGGTAATTCTGCATGAAAAAATAATAACCGTTTGCTTTATAAATATATGTCCGCAAATGCTTTGTTTCCGTGATACGGGATGTTAAATTTTTTCTGACAAACTGACGATTTATTTATTGCTCTATAACTGGTTGAGATATGCAAATGAAATTTGGTAGGTTTTAAGAGGTAGTTATTGCGCATTTTTTTGGCATGTAATTAAGAATTTTATATTCACCATTAACGTGCATACGGGTATAAACATTTTAGATACATCCCGTATGCACGCCAATGGTGAATATAAAATTCTTAATTGTATGTAAAAAAATGCGCAATAACTACCTCGTAAAACCTACCAAATTTCATTTGCATATCCCAACCGGTTTTAGAGCCATAAATAAATCGTCAGTCTGTAAGAAAAAATTCAACATCCCATATCTCGGAAACGAACCATTTGTGGACATACGTTTATAAAGCAAACAGTCATTACTTTTTCATGCAGAATTACCCCTTAAAGTTTGTCGCACTTATTTAGAAACATCCTGTATTGATGAATAACATTGTTAGTTGTTAAAGTACCTAACTTTTTTATTATCCAACATAAGCGAATGAATCAAAAAGCAAAATGTTAAAAAAGCCTAAGGCTACAGTTGAGTTTTAATTTCAATATTTTATATACGCTAGAATATTCCACAGGGTGTTCCAAAATTTGAGGAAAAAACACACTATCATTGTTACACACCCGGTATACAATGACACTTACCTCTTTAGCATTAATATTATTACATCGATATTCTTGAAGAATAAAGCTATAATGTACTAAAAAAATCACTAAAATCGGACAACAGGTTTAAGAAATACGAGATATCAAAAATGTCCCATTTTTAAGGTGGTGCGTTAATTTTGATGCTTAGTGTATATTAATAGAGGCCCGGATAAGCGCAGAGTCCGAAAGAGACAGGGAAGAATAAAAAACGGCAAGGAATAATGCTAACGCGACATATAACAAAAAATGAACGACTGGCTAAAAAAACTAGAAGAAATATAACATGACGGGTGCAACAACAAATTAAAACAGTTCTATAAAAAAATAAAATCATTTAACACTCAAGGGACACCCAAAGTAAGAGGGATAAGAGATAATGAAGGAAGAATTGAGCATGACCCCATAAAAATAGGTAAAATATGGCAAGAAGAAAACACTGAATCCAGAAACCATAAACGACGAAAGAGAGGAGGAGAATGTAGCAGAGAGGCGATGGTAGTCTGAAGGAAGCATAAGATGCCCAAACGCCAAAGAAATACAAAAAGATGTAAATAGAGCAATAAATGGTAAAACAGCTGGAGAAGACAAAATAGTATAGTCGGTTCGCTAAACTCAGGCACAACTGGCTAGTGATTTTAGTAGGTAATTTTTTTTGTTTTTGGCCAATTTTGCAAAAATTGGCAAAATTACTAACTATTTAGTAATTATTAACTATTTAGTAATTATTTTTTTTTTGCCAGTTTTACCAAATTGGCAAAATTAACTAAAATTACTAGCCATTTGTGTCTGAGTTTAGCGAATAGACTATAGCAGGATTAAGAAAATATGGTCGTAAGCAGCTGCATGAACAGCTAGTGAAACACATATGGGACAAGAAAGAGATTACGGGAGAAGGGACGACAGGTATAATCACGACAATACACAGAAAAGGGGACAAAGAGAAATGTTCCAACTATAGGGCTATTACACTCCTTAATACAGCCTACAAGATCGTAGCCAATCTAGTAAACCATCAACTAAAAGCACAGACAGAAAATATAATAGGAGATTATCAGAACGGTTTCTGTCCAGGAAGATCAACCATAATCGCAATATACACAGTAGAACAGATAATACAGAAATATAGGGAATATAATAATAACGTACATATAACTTTTATTGGCTTCAGAAGTGCCTTTGAATCCAAAAACTACAACAGATGTGCCTAGAGAACTCCAAAGCAAAAATCAAATTTCAGGGAATAATATCAGACGAAGTTAATTTCATTAGTGGTGTGAAGCAAGGAGACCCAATCTTTCCCACCCTTTTAACCTAGTTTTGGAGCATGTATTGAGAGAAGCAAAACCAAACGGAAAAGATATAAAACTTAATGGAACACAAAGTATCGCTTATGCGGATGATTTAACAGTTGTATCAGAGAAAAGAGAAGAGAAGAAAATCCATAAACAAGCTGGATTTAGAAGCAAAAAAAAGTGGGATTAGTAATTTAATTAATGAAAACCAAACCAAATACTTTAAATTTAACGGGGAAGCTGGAAGGGAACTAATTATAAAGGGAAAATATAAATTTGAAGAAGTAAATAAGTTCAACTATCTATGTGTAACAATAAGAAAAAGCAGCAAAGATAGAGTAGAGGGGAGAATTCAGAATGGTAATCAATCTTTTGGAAGGAATAAGCAATTACTCAGATTGCAGATACAAAAACATCAGACAAACAAAAATCAGAATATATATCACCCTGATCAGACCAGTTATTACTTATGTAATGGAAACTACGACGCTGACAAAAAAAGATGAAGATCTAAGAATAGTAGAAATAAAAATAATGAGATCAATATTGGGACCAAAAAGAACAAGCGACGGAAAAACAAAAATGAAGACCAATAAAGAAATTCAACTAGAAATGGGAGGTGAGAACATAGTAAGATACATAAAAGCAAGACGACTAGAATGGGCAGGCCACATAATGAGAAAAGACACATATAGATCTATAAGAAATAAACCTTCTTCTTATTTAAGTGCCGTCTCCTAATCGGTGGTTGGATATCATCATCACTATCTTTACTATATCTACAGCTGCTCTGACGAGTTCTATAGAACTGCATTTAAACCAGTCCCTTAAATTCTTCAACCATGACATTCTCCTTCTTCCTATACTCCTTCCGTCTCTTATCTTTCCCTGTATTATCAGTCTCACCATTTCATATCGCTGTCCCCTCATTACGTATCCCAGATATTGTAACTTTCTTTGCTTATTTCCCGCAATACTTCCGTATTCGTTTTCTTCTGTGTCCATTTAAGCATCCTTCTGTAACACCACATTTCAAATGACAGTAGTTTATTTATTTTTGTTCTTGCTTCAATGTCCAGCTTTCAAGTCCATATTGCAGTATCGAGAATACGTAGCATCTCAAAGCTCTAACTGTCAGTTCTAATCTAAGGTCTTTGCAATAAGCAAACATATTGTTTTCATTTTTACAAACGCATTTCTTGCTATTTCTATCCTGGTCCTTATTTCTGTTGTTTGATCATTTTTCTCTGAAATTCAGGTTCCTAGGTATTTATATTCATCAACCCTTTCTATCGGTACATTTCCCAAATATATGCTTGTTTGTATGTTTGTTTTCTTAGTTATTATCATGTACTCGGTCTTTTTATATTCATTTTTAGTCCATATTCTTCACAGATTGTTTGTTTTGTTTAGTAGTAATTGGAGTTGTTCAGCAGAACTTGCCATAATCACGGTGTCATCTGCATATCTTATGTTGTTAATAGATCTTCCGTTGATTATTATTCCTTAACTTTGAGATAGTAATGCTTCTTCAAAAATGGCTTCACTATATGCATTAAAGAGTAATGGAGACATACTACATCCCTGCCTAACTCCTCGCATGATTTCAATTTCTGGACTAGGTTCGTTATCTATTACAATTTGTGCTCTTTGATTCCAGTAAAGGCTTATTATTATTCGTAATTCCTATTTGTCTATGTTATTTATCTTAAAAATTTGGACTAATTTTTCATGTCCAGAAATGGCATGAAAAAAGAAATAAACCAAACAGAAACCTGGAAAAAAAGGATTACTATGATGCCTCGTCATTGCCATAATCCACTAGAATTGAACGGTTGTGATGATGATTATACAGGGTGTCCCGAAAAGATTGGTCATAAATTATACCACACATTCTGGGGTCAAAAATAGTTCGATTGAACCTAACTTACCTTAGTACAAATGTGCTCATAAAAAAGTTACAGCCCTTTGAAGTTACAAAATGAAAATCGATTTTTTTCAATATATCGAAAACTATTAAAGATTTTTTATTGAAAATGGACATGTATTATTCATATGGCAGGAACATCTTAAAACAAAATTATAGTGAAGTTTGTCCACCCCATAAAAATTTTATGGGGGTTTTGTTCCCTTAAACCCCCCCAAACTTTTGTGTACGTTCCAATTAATTCATTATTGTGGTACCATTAGTTAAACACAACGTTTTTAAAACTTTTTTGTCTCTTAGTATTTTTTCGATAAGACAGTTTTTATCGAGGTGCGGCTTCTTTTTTAATATATTTACATAAAAATTTTATGGGGGTTTTGTTCCTTTAAACCCCCCAAATGTTTGTGTACGTTCCAATTAAACTATTATTGTGGTACCATTAGTTAAACACGGTGTTTTTAAAACTTTTTTGCCTCTTAGTCTTTTTTTGACAAGTCACCTTTTATTGAGATGTGGCTTTTTTTTTCAAAATATACCTAAAAATGTAAATTATAAATAAATTTTCAGATTATTAACAGGTCTCTATAATCGTACTTAACCATATACAAACATGTGATGGATTCGACAAATATTCAAAATATGTCGATAAACACTGGCTTATCGAAAAAGTACTAAGAGGCAAAAAAGTTTTAAAGACATTGTGTTTAACTAATGGTGCCAAAATAATAACTTAATTGTAACTTACACAAAAGTTTGGGGGGTTTAAAGGAACAAAACCCCCATAAAATTTTTATGGGGTGCACAAATTTCACTTTAATTTTTTTAAGATGTTGCTGCCATTAGAATGCCACATGTCCATTTTCAATAAAAAATCTCTAAGAGTTTTCGATATATGAAAAAAAATCGATTTTCATTTTGTAACTTCAAAGGGCTGTAACTTTTTTTGTGTGCACTATTGTATATAGGTAAGTGAGGTTCAATCAACCTATTTTTGACCTCAGAATCTATGGCATAATTTATGACCAATCTTCTCGGGACACCCTGTATAATATTGGAGAGGTCTTTAATGTCGGACTTATTATTGATGCAGAATAATTTATCTCCAATATACATCTTTACATCTTAAAAGTCATTAGTTTTAAGTTTAATTGTTACTAGATGTTTTCGTAACGATACATTATCTTTTTTAAACAACACTTTGTATAAAGATTAAAGATTTTAAAGATGTTTAAAGATTTTTATTCATAATAAACCTATTCTATTAGCACCACATACAAATTAATTTTTTTTTTTTATTTTTAGTTCCTCTGATGAAGAAGTTAATCATGGTCCTGTGATAGAAGTAAAGAGAGATATGGAGCTTCCAGAAGGAGCCACAATTTCTGAGAATGAAAGTGATCATTCTCATAAAGACGATCCTCATCGAGCCCTGGATATAGACTTAAACTTGTAAGTTCCATAGAACTAAAATTTTTTTACTTTCTCACAAACTTCTTCTCTAACGTTTGCGTTTTCATAGTGTCTAATGATCATGTGTTGCTTGTATTTGTCATAGTCTTAACCTGCGCAAGTCCATTAAGGTCTTCTTAGGTGATACATCTCCTAATTTCGGTTTAGTCTAGATCCAGTGATTTATTTTCCGGTTTCTTCATTTTTTTTTTCATTACATACTGCTTGATGAAAGATTAGCAGTTTTATTCTAATTTATCTTATTAAAGCTTACTTAACAGTTTTCACTACACTATCGTCTTATTTTGCGGACTTTGTTCCTGGTAAAGGCACTAGAGAACAGATTTTAAACAAGACTAATTGTAGAAAAAACAAAGGGAATTCAACATACCAACCTATTTATGCTATATTGATTAGACCGTAGCGTTCGACTGGAGCCGCCTCGAAAAAATAGATATACCCCATCATTTGATCTACTTAATAAAAAATCGATAATAACAGTGGCCATGTCTAGGTGTAAAGTAAACTTACTGAGTGTTTGTCCTTCTGTGCTTTTTATGGTCTTGAAGCGTGGACCTTGAAGGAAGATATGTGCAGAATATTGGAAGCTTTTGAGATGTGGCTATATCGGAGAACACTTAAGATCCCGTTGACTGGGCAAGTCATAAATAAGATGGTCCTCAAGAAGAATGAAGAAGAACCGAGAGGTACTGACCACCATCAAATCTCGAAATCTGCAATACTTCGGATACATTATTCGAAATGAATCCAGATATTGGCTCCTACAAGCAGGCCGTCCTGCCAGGAAAAATATTTGAAAAACGAGTTCCAAGAAGAAGAACAGTTGTGGTTCAACACAACATATGTGTAGCTTTTTATGGCGATCGCCAACCTTCATCACGGATAAGCACATCAAGAAGAAGGATTATGAGATATGCTTTAGAGAACTGTGAAGGAGGAATCACCCTCAATGTTACCAAATTTAATAACCTACGGTACACTGCCACCATAGTCCAGAAAACTATAGGGGAGAAGAGGGAAACTTGATCCCACCGTTACATTTTTTCAGATAACTATTTTTACAACCAATCTAGAACCTTGATAATTTAGTGGAACATTACAAATTTATCACAGTTTTGGGTATTATACACCCGAAAAATATACTGCTAATAAATAACGAGTTTTTGTAGAATCTCGTAATATGGAGAAACTAATCATGTCTCCCCGTACTCCGGGAGACTTGATCCTTGTGTATGGGAGACTTGATTATGCCTTTCCAGATTTACGATATTAAAATAAAACCAAAAATTGTATGCTGAAAACTAACTTTACTCAGTCATGACTTATAACAAATAATGTTATTAAAAATATATAACACTTTCTGGCAGAAAATTATACTGAAAAATTATAAAAGAAAAAAATTATTCTCGAATATTGAACATCCTTAGTGATTTAGGAAAGACAAAACATCCTATGCGCTTACTCTAGCTCCTAAAAGTCGGGCGTGGTAACTTTTTTAAAATTTGGTCACGTGCGACTTCACCCATGTCTTCTTTTTCTGGCCACTTAAAGGTTTTTTCATCCCTTTTTTGGGCAAATTTTATTTTAAAATCCTCGTTCTTTTTTCCCATTATCTGTCCTACGTAACGATGGACTAAGTTTCTTTCTGAGACAAAGCTGACAATTACCCAATCTTGCACACTCAATTCAAACTCGTCACCTTCTGCTTCCGATTCACATTCACTATCTGTCTTTACTTGCATTTCATCATTAGGATCATATTCAGACTCCGACGATGGTAGTATAATGTCACTGCCCCCCGAACTTGAAGATTCCCTCAAATCCTTAAGTTTTTGTTTAGTTATTCTTTTTAGTGCTCTTATTTTGGCCCTTTGCTCTTTTTCTAATTTTTTCTCTTCTTTAGCCTTAACTTCAGCTTCAAACGCAAGTTTTTCTGGTGTTGCTGTGAGAATTTTTGTAGTTTCTCGCTTTCTACCCTTTGTTGAAGTCCTGGGACCGGCTTTAGGGTGGGGTCTAATCATTTCTGGGCTAGCAAAAGTGGCAGAAGTGAAAGGCTGGTTATTGTGCTCTTTTGATGTTTGTTGTAGCTGTTCATTTTGGTGAAGTATCTCCATTTACAGAATGGGATCTAATTATTTGAGGTGTGGTGAAAGTGCCAGTAGAAGTAGAAGGCTGATTTTTGTACTCAATTAGTGTTCGTCGTAGTTGTTGATTATGTGAAATGGATCCACTTGAGGAATGTGGTCTAATAATTTCAGGGGTGGTGAAAATGCCAGTAGAAGTGAAGGGTTGGTTATTGTTATCTATGGCTGGTTGTTCAACATCAAACTGGGATGAAGTGGATTTATTTTCCGGATCTTCGCGATCAGTAACATACGCCGACATAAAATCTTCATCGGTAAAGATATTGGAATTGAAAGGCCATATACCCGTAACTCTGAATCCACTCTCAATATTACGTGGAGTAAAAGCTGGGGGGAAAGCGTAAGCTAAGCATCCTCCGACTTCATATATTGTAATTGTCCTTCCTGGGTGGGCCACCATCCAATCATCGCAGGCAGTATTATAAAAACTCTTGAGAGTGCCAAATACACTCCTGTCTAACTCCTGGAGCTTATGCGACGTATGTGGTGGTATGGTAAGAACTGTTCCGTGTTCTTTGGCATACGTTATGGCTTCCAGACTAATGTGGCTATCGTGATTGTCCATTATGATTAAAGATTTATTGTCGGTAGTCGCCTTTACATATTTTTGAAAATGTTCCAAAAATTTGATGAAATTAGAAGCGGTCATTGATCCACTTTCATAAACTACGCCGGTGGTCCCTGGTGGGCTATGATCAATCATGCGATCTTGCCAAAGTTTTCGACGAAAAACCATAAAAGGCGGTATATGGTTTCCAATTGCGTTGATTGCACAACAAAGAGTTACTGTTGCTCCACGTTCCCCTGACGTAATTTTACCAACCTGTTTTGCACCTTTGCATGCAATGATCTTCTTTGGCTTATGGACAGTTGAAAGCCCAGTTTCGTCTACGCTCCAAATTGCTTCTGGTCCAATTCCATTGCTTTCAAGAACTGTCTTTAAATTTATGAAAAATTTTGATACATTGTTTCTGTTGAAGCTAGTTGCTCTAGTAAGACTGGTTGCTTCCGGAGATCGTAGTGATAAGGTCTTCATCCTCTTCAGAAATCCGTGTAACCAGTCGTAACTGGCTTGCTTAGGTTTATTCCACGAAACAGATATTTTTTTATTATTTCTTACGGTAAACTTGTACACTAGTTCTTTTGCTTGTTTGGTTGTAACGCCATGGTGTAATTTGCTGGCAACATCTAAGTAATCTTTAAACATATTTTCCTCTGCATTTGTAAATATTTGAGCCTTCTTGTAATCAGGATAATAGGTTATTTCAACATTTTCGGATCGTTGTCGGCGAACGTATCTTATTAATGTCATAACATTTATTTGATAACGACTTGCCGTTCTCTTGAGGCCCGTTATTAATAACGTCTAAACAGCTCCTTTTAACTTCTGGCTGTCGACTGGTGTTCTTTTCTTTGCTCCTTCCCTCCTTTTGTATTGACGTGGCATATCTATAAATAAAGAACACTCATCTATAAGGAGTTTCTGGGAGACTTGATCCCGGGATCATATCTCCCAGATAAGATGGAATCAAGTCTCCCCCAAGACTGAAAATTTACTGAAATTTTAAAGAGTGATCAAGTCTCCCATATGATCAAGTCTCCCTATTCGCTACAGTGGATTGAATAGTATAAATCTACTAATTAAATTCGAAGACTCCTTTTACATTTTCAACATTTCTTGTTAAATAAATAAAATAATATAAATTTTCTTTTAAACCTCCCAAAAATAAAAATTCAATCACTGCGCGATACTTGTTTTTTTTTTCATTGTAAAAAAATATACTGTGACACGTTGATACTAAACAACAAAGAATGCATGACCTGTTTGTCCTGAAAACCATACCAATAAACCTTAACTAGAAGGTTACACGACCTTTACTTTTTTATCGATATTTGTGTTCTTCTTTCCAATATTTCGTCAGTCTGATGTTTTTTATTTAGTTTTGTAATTTACGCAAACAATACATCTGTAATATGTCGTTTAAAAAAATATAAATTATTCCCTTACTAACGCATAAATCATTTTAGGCCAACTTATGATTCTTCGGCGAAACCAGAACACCCTAAAAAACAATTGAAAGAAAAGAAGGAAAAGAAACATTCCAAGAAAAAGTTGGATAAAGAGAAATCTAGTAAAGACAATAACGAAAAACGTACTAAAGAAAATTGTAATAGTGTTAAAGTAGTTAAGGAAAAATCTAGTAAAAAGAAAAATGGTAGGCATAAAGAAAAAACGGAGCATGTAGCTAAAGAAGCGAATTTATTAGGTTTAGACGACGTCGCAGTAGAAGCAGTAGGAGGTGAGACGGATGTTAAAGAGATTAAAAAGGAAAAGAAGAAAAAGAAGTCCAAAACTCCAAAAGAAACAGGTAAGAAATCCTTTTAGTAGATTGTATTTTTAGTCCTTCCCTTTTTTGTAAAAGGCTTTTTACACATATATTCCTCTTTTCTCTCCAATATTGTGGCTTTATTTCATATTTTTTCTTTATTTACATAGTTTTAGATTTAGTATAAAATTCTAGAGATAATTCCTAATGAATAGAATAGAATAGAAATATGCTTTATTGTCACTGAAAATTTTTACAATTTTATGGACAAAGCTTACATACAGTCAAAAGAAAAATAATATCAACAACAAATAACCACTACAATTTACTAAAATTAGATAAATCAATATACAGTAAATATGATATAAAACCAAAGACAAAAAAACAATTAATTGCAAAATTTATATAAATTGCAAATTGAACATACTTACAACAAATAAAATACAACATTAGGAATTGACAGTTTAAGCGACTGCGTATGAAACCCAATTTTCTTAGTTATTCATTAAGAAATTCTTCTATTGAATAATATGGTCTTTTAGATAGATAGGCTTTGGTCATTTTACGGAACTTTGGGAAAGATGTTGCAGATTTAAGTTGTAAAGGGAGATGGTTGTAAAGTTTTTTTGCGGAATATAATATAGATTTCTTTACTAACTCAGTGGATGGGATCGGTAAATAAATATCAAAGATTGAATTTCTGGTAGAGTAAATATGATTGGGCCTTGCTGGAAAGACATGAAGGTGTTTACGAATTAAACAAACCGTTTCTAGAATATATAAAGATGGAAGTGTTAGAATTTCGTGATTTCTGAAGTAACTTCTGCAATGTGTAGATCTTCTGAGGCCAAACAGATATCTAATTGCTCTTTTTTGCAATTTAAAAATAACATCAAATTGAGCAGCTGTACTAGAATCCCAAAAAGGAAGACCATATCGGAGATGAGACTCGAACAACGAAAAATATGTTATTTTAGAAGATGCTAAATTGAGTTCCCTTGAGACAGATCTTATTGCATAGCAAGCTGAGGCGAATTTCTTCCTTAACGAATCGATATGAAGGGACCATTTGAGGTTGCTGTCTAAAAAAAAGAATGTGTGTGTACTTTGTACGCACATAAGAAGATATTCTTCTATTATATAGGTAATTTCAACGAAGTAAATATACTTAACAGGTTATTTGCATTTTATTTAAAAATTAAACTAACTGTCTTATCTACCACTTTCAAAAAATTTTTATTAAAACAACCAAAAATAAAAAACAAAATATGAATCGCCCAGGATTCGAACCCGCGTCATTCCAATCTCGGAACTAACGCCCTAGCAACTACACCAGCGAGGTCCTTCTAATTGACATGTAAGTTTCGGATATAATTACACAACACGGTGACAAATAGTGTAAATATTTTATTATTTTACTACAGAGAAACACAAATCCAAAAACACAAGAATTATAATAAATAATACTTTTACTAAAAACACTAATATATTATTTTAATGACTTATTTGCACGGATACAGATACATAAACACCTATCTTGAAAGATTAGCAAGGAACTACATACTGTCTGTGTGCGCAAGCGCGCAGATTTATGTACAATTTTACCCTCAATCGAATCGCGCCTAAAGAAGAATATCTTCAAAAATACCAAGAAATTTTACAGAATCAGCGGTACTGATCTGGCTGTTATTAAGAGGCAAAGGTTGAAGAGCTCCTTTATAGGATAATGCTACTGTTTTGTCTATATTAAAAGAGAGTAAATTAGAGTCAGACCAGGTCTTTATCGTCAGTAGATCCGAAGTTATAGTTTCATGAAGAGATGCAATAGTTGAGTTGCTCCAAGTGATACTGGTATCATCAGCAAAAGGAAAAATTTTCCCATCGATTTTTAAATTAGTGATGTTATTTTTAAAGATAAGGAACAGAAGAGGACCCAATACTGAACCTTGCGGTACTCCACATACAATGTTTTTGAGCCTAGAGTCAGTATCATTTGCTCTAACTAGTTGTTTCCTATTATTCAAGTAGGATTGGAACCAATTCAAAGAAATACCTCTAATTCCATAGAAATTTAGTTTTGTAATCAAGATGTCGTGATATACACAATCAAAAGCTTTGACATAGTAGCAGAAAACAGTGGCAGTGTGAAGATTATTGTTCAGTGCTTGGTAAACCTCATGTAGTACAGAAAACATGGCATCAGTGGTACATTTATTAGTTAAAAAGCCGAACTGATTTTGAGATAAAATGTTGTTATCAACGATAAAGGACATAAGTCGAGTTTTAATGAGTCAATAATTTTGGAGAATGCCGGTAGTAAGGCAATATGTCTATAGTTGCAGGCATTAGATTTTTCACCGCCCTTATGAAGAGGAATAATAATGGCTGTCTTTAGGCACTCTGGAAATTTACCTTTTTCGAAGGAATCATTAATTAGTGAGACGAGGATTTCCAACACATTTTCTGTGAGATTAGAGAAAATTTTTATAGATAGTCCATCAGTACTACAGGATGATTTGCTTTTGATACTATTGATTGTTTGTGTCAGTTCAGAGTTATCGACTGGTTTTAAAAATAATGAATTCGAGACCTTTCTTGAATTAGGGAGATAAGAAATGGGATCTTGTTGCGGCAAAATAGTTGATGTTATATTTTTACTCACATTAACGAAGTAATCGTTTAGACTTTCAGGATCTGGAAGGGAAAATGATTGAGCTGTATGAGTTTTATTTCGAAGATCGTTTATTATAGACCAGGTTTCTTTTGCAACACTTTTAGAGCTTCCCAGACGATTTTGATAATAGGCTTTTTTAGCTGATTTGACAAGTTTTAGATATGTTGTCCTGTACTTCGTGATATATTCAGTGACAGAAACATTGGTAGTAAATTTCTTGATGTATAGAAGTGAACGCATATTCTTGGCTGCGATGCGGATACCTTTCGTAACCCAAGGTTTCCGATGTTTTGGCTTAATAGGAATTAAAGGAAATGCCTTATTGAAGATGCGGAGAAGCTTATCTAGAAAAACACTGAAATTATAGTCCACGTCTATAGAAGGAAACTGCCACTCAGAAGTTAAGCATAAATTTTGGAATTTACGAAAATTCTGGGCGGAAAAAATCCTACCTAAACGTCGGGTTTTTGAGGAGGGTTTGCTGAAGATGTTAAACTTCGTATACACTGCTTCATGATCAGATAGTCCCGCATTAATAACTGTAGAGCAGACATCAAGGGGTGAGAAATCTGAGACAATATAATAGATTATGGTAGATGTAGTTTTTGTAATCCTTGTAGGAGAATTAACGTGCATTGAGAGACCACACGATTCAAATATGTTGACCAGGGACACTTGGGTAGCACAACCAGCAGCATAATTAATGTTAAAGTCACCGCATAGAATTTTTCTGCGAATGAAACTAGAGATGATATGTTGACAAGTCAAAGAAATATGGTATTGTTGTAACTATCTTCTTTTATTGTGTTTTTCTTTCCATGGTTGACAATCATTTTTATAATTTTCACCTTATACAGGGTGTTTCATTGGGAAACGGAAATACTTTAACGGTGAATAGAGGTCACCGAGGCGGTTCTAGATATACTACATTTTTTGCCCTCTTAGGGTGTTTTATCGATTTTGCCCATTTCTTTCCTAAGCCATAACTTTAGAACAACCCTGTATATTTTTTTGATATTCGGTACACATATGTCTCATTCAAATCCCAAACGACCGACATACTAACCATAAGAAAAATCCAGGTCCGGATTAACAAAAAATTATTGTAAAGTAATTGTGACCTTAAAACAACACCTTGTATATTCAAATTTTGAATATCTCTTTGCATATTTGAAAAGAGCACAAAAAAGTAAGTTTAATGGTTCGCTTCAATTTCTCGGCCAGACAATTTTATGACTTTAATTTTAAAATTATATTGAATTTTTTAAGAACTCTGGCATTAAAAAGCGTTTATTATTAACTTTTAGTTATAAATTATTAAAGTTAATGAATACATACTCATTTTAAAAATAATCAATACTTATTTACCACATTGGAACGACCCAATTACTAATCACAAGAAAAATCCAGGTCCGGATTAACAAAAAAATATAAAGTAATCGTGACCTTGAACCAACACCCTGTATATTGAAATTTTGAAAATTTGTCTTCGCATTTTAAAAGAGCATAAAAAACTGTGATTAAAGGTTCATTTTAATTTTTTCGACGTTGATTTAATTACATCAATTTTGAAATTATATTGAAATTTTAAAGAACTCTGAGATTAAAAACCAGGTATGTATTATTAACTTTTAATAATTTAATGTTAATTAATCAATACTTATTTTAAAAATACTTAATACTTATTTAATACGCTGGCTTCATGGATTCTCTGAATTTGTAGCTGTATGCACATCATTAAAAATTAGAATTGCGAGAATTGGGATATTTTAATGATTAAGTAAAGAATTAAAAAATCAGCTATATCTAATAAAAAAATTTGTTTAAACAATTCAACAATTTAACATAAATTAAAAATATTTGAACTATAACAGTTACCAAAATGTCCGCCATATTGTTCGATGCATTTCCTTGCTCGTTTTAAAAGATTTCGAATCGATTTTCTAATTACATTGCGATTGTTCATTTTTCTGGCAGCTTCTTGTGACCTTGACAGAATTAATCAATATGATTTCAAAATTGCCGTAATTAAATTATCTGCGCAAAAATTTGACATGCACCCTTTAACGCAGTTTTTGATGCTCTTAAAATACACAAACAAATTTTAAAAATTTCAATATACAGGGTGTTGTTGCAAGGTCACAATTACTTTATATTTTTTTGTTAATCCGGACCTGGATTTTTCTTGTCATTAGTAATTGGGTCGTTCGAATGTGGTAAATAGGTATTGATTATTTTTAAAATGAGTATTTATTCATTCTTTATTAATTTATAACTAAAAGTTAATAATATCTGCTTTTTAATATCAGAGTTCTTAAAAAATTCAATATAATTTCAAAATTAAAGTCATAAAATTGTCTGGCCAAAAAATTGAAGTAAACCATTAAACTTACTTTTTTGTGCTCTTTTCAAATATGCAAACAAATTTTCAAAATTTGAATATACAGGGTGTTGTTTTAAGGTCACAATTACTTTATAATTTTTTGTTAATCCGGACCTGGATTTTTCTTATGGTTAGTATGTCGGTCGTTTGGGTTTTGAATGAGACATATGTGTACCAAATATCAAGAAAATATACAGGGTGGTTCTAAAGTTATGGTTTAAGAAAGAAATGGGCAAAATCGATAAAACCCCCTGTAACTCAGTTATAAAAGTCGGTAGGGCAAAAATCTAGTATATCTAGAACCGGCTCGGTGACCTCTATTCACCATTAAAGTATTTCCGTTTCCCAATGAAACACCCTGTATATTACAGCTGAAACTTTTTTTGTGATTTTAGCAATATTTTTCGTGTAACAATATTTAATGTTGTAAATTAAATCTTACTTATTTCTCTTTGAAACGATTATATAAGTATCGCCAAATTTTGATAGTATTATATAGAATCGAAATGTTTGGACGTTTGGATTTTTTTTGAATCCGTTTTTGTTTTAAACTGGTCTTACTGTTGCCAATTGGCTTAGCGTACATCTTCCATCTATACATGATACCCACTGTATCTGTAACCTGAATTTCAGAATTCTGGTACCAGCTCATACTTACAGATCTAAATCTAGATCTAGTGCTTTAAATATCACTATACACTAAGACAGATATATACCAAAAGACAGATTCACATCCAATAATGTCACTAGAAAAATCACCAAATACATCTTCTTTTTTGGTTGATCATGTCGGGCTTCGACGGTAATTATTCATAAATATTGTATTATACTATAGTTTATTTTTTAACCAGGAGGACTAAACTGAAAAGACAGATTCACACCCAAGAAAGTCACTACAAAAATATCCAAATACATCTTCTTTTTCGGTTGATCATGTCAGCCCTCAACGGTAATCCATAAATATTATATTAGCCCAGTAAATGAACGGGAATACGGCGATACCGTGTAATTTTCAGGGGCAACTCCGAATTGCATGAAAATTTGGATTTAGGTTCTACTTACCCTCCACTTCAAAGTTGAAATTGTGCCATTGGTTGCTTTTACTTGGGGGGTGACAGTCACCCCTTCTCGGGGGTGAAAAAACATACGTTCAAGGTAAGACCGGAAATGGATAAATTTACTTATTTTAAGCAACTTTTGTTCTATAGAATTTTTTATGTAAGTCAATACTTTTCGAGTTATTTCTGATTAAAAGTGTTTATTTTTCAACAAAAAAAAATTCGTTTTTAGACGGTTTTTCGCAAATAACTCAAAAAGTAAGTATTTCATCGATAAAAATATCCTTAGCAAAAGTGTAGCTTATAAAAAACCGAAAAAAATGGTGTATCAGTAAAGTCTATCAATCGAGTAAAAACAAATTTGTAGCTTATGAAAAATACGTTCTTATTCGTCTAATTCCAAATCGAATATTTGAAGGTGAAATTACCGAAAAATTAAGCACTTTTCGGGAAAAACCCATTCAAACTTTTTTAAAGTGTTTATAAAAAGCTTTATTTTGATTGTTTATAAAAGTTTCTGCATTAAAAATAAGCGAGTTACGCTCAAAATAAAGTTGACCCAAAGTACGCCCAAAATAAAAGTTTTTTTGGGAAAAAAATCATGGAAATCTCCCCGTGTCTAGCCCCCCAAATGAAATTAATCGCTACCGCTTTACAAACTTATCTATTTTTTTATATGATATGTCAGTCTCACCGGTTTAAAGTGCTTATTTTTGAAAGGGTTATAGTTGAAAAAGCTTGAACGGGTCACTAATCACGAGTGTATGCAAATTTTGAACAGCCATATCTTAACCAATTTTTGTCTTACGGTAAAACAAAATGAAACTAGCATATTTATAATAGCAAAACCTACATTTTTTTACTCTAAGATTTTTCTTATTAATAATACTTTTTTAGTTATTTTGAAAAAAGGAAATTTTTAAAAAATTTTTAGAAAATTTTTTCTACTATAAAACCAAATTTTTTTAAAACTAAGCACTTCAAACCAATCAAACTTACAGATCGTTTAAACAATACACATACAGTTAAAATAAATGGTAAAGCGGTAACGATTAATGTTATTTAGGGTGCTAATTAGAGGAAGGTTTTCACGATTTTTTTACCAAAAAAAGGGGCCAACTTTTTTTTTAGTGTAACTCGTTTATTTGTGATGCTAGAAACTTTTGTAAAAAACAAATATAAAGCTTTCTTTAGATACTTTAAAAATGTTAATAAGCTTTTCCCGGAAAGTGCTTAATTTTTCGGTGATTTCGAGTTGAATTATTCGATTTGGAATCAGACGAATAAGAACGTATTTTTCATGAGCTACAACTTTGCTTTTACTCAATTTATAGACTTTACTGATACACCATTTGTTTTGTATTTTATTAGGCTACACTTTTGCTAAGAATATTTTTTTCGATAAAATATTTACTTTTTGAGTTATTTGCGAAAAACGGTCTGAAAACGTAGTTTTTTGTCGAAAAATCAACATTTTCAATCGCGAATAACTCGAAAAGTATTGACTCAGGTAAAAAACTTTATAGAACGAAAGTTACTTATAATCTGTCAGTTTATCCATTTCCGGGCTTATTTTAAACACGAGTTTTTCACCCCCCGAGAAGGGGTGACTGTCACCCCCCAAGTAAAAGCAACCAACGGCACCGTTTCAACTTTGAAGTTTAGGGTAAGTAGAACCTAAATCCAAATTTTCATGCAATTCGGAGTTGCCCCTGAAAATTACACTCCAAAATGGTCATTTATTGGGCTATATTATATTAATACGTCACTAAAGAGTTCTAAAAATAACTGCTTTTTATATAAAGGCAGACTAAAAATCTAAAAATTAAAGAAATAACACAGAAAACACAAAAAATCGCCAATATAACTTAATTAACCTATGAAATACAATGTATGTTTCATAGATATGGAAAAAACTTTCGACAGAATTAAAAGAGAAGATATTTGGAAAATACTAGAGAAGAGAAAGATTGAACAATATCTAATAGGATGCATCCAGAGTTTATACGAAAAAACGAAAAGCTATGTGAGGACAAGAAATGAAAAATCAAAAGTATTCGATAGCAACATTGGATTAAAACAGGGTTGTGTCCTGAGCCCACTACTCTTTAACCTAGTACTAGATGACGTAATAAAAGAATGCAAACACAAATGGAGAAAATATAATGTAGGATGTTGGAAGTTGAGAATGATACAAATAACAGAACTATGCTACGCAGACGACCTGGTGATCATTGGGGAGTTAGAAAAACAATTACAAGAAAATATAAACATATTGTATGAAGAGCTTAAAATCAGAAATATGAAAATAAACAAAGAAAAATCAAAAACAATGATAATTGGAAGACAAAAAGGAAAACATGAAATAGAAGTAGATGGCAAGCAACTTGAACAGGTAGACAGATATAAGTATTTGGGGGTAATCATAAGCCGGGATGGAAAATTAGAAGATGAGATAAATGAACGAATTGGAAAGACTGGTAAGCTGTACAATATTATTAAGAGTAACTTTTTAAGAAAGATAGAAATACCTAAGAATATAAAAACGGAAATAGTAAAAAAGATTGTGAAACCCACTCTAACCTATGCCTGTGAATCTTGGGCATTAACAAAAAGGCAAAAGAATAGACTAATAAGCACAAAAATGAGATTTTTGAGAACAATATAGGGGAAAACAAGGAAAGATAAAATTAGAAATCAAACCTTTAGAGAAAATCTGAAAATACATCCAGTTACAACAACAATCGAACAAGGACAACTTAGATGGCTCGGACATGTACTGAGAAGAGAAGAGAAAATAGTAAGACAAATATATGAAGCGAGAGATATGGGAAGAAAGAAGAGAGGAAGACCAAGAAAGACGTGGACAGAAGAAGTGAGGGAAGCGGCCGACAAAAGAGGAATAAAATGGGAGGAAACAAAAGCATTGGCCATGGATAGAAGGAAATGGAAGGAAATGTGGAAGAAAACGACGGAGAACCTAACTCCGTAATAACTCACACCGAAAGGTAGACGAGTTCTGGATTAAGTAAGTAAGTAAGTTAACCTATGAAATGTCAATCGTGTCAAAATGTGATAAATGCCATTAGTGTCAAAATTTTATATCAGTGGAGTAAACTTGCCTGCGGTTTGACCAATTACAAAAAAGCATTACAGCGCGGTAAATTTGAATCACTCTTGGTTTAAAAACAAACCATAATACGTTGCTAAAGAGTTCTAAAAACAACTGTTTTTTATATAAAAACAGACTAACAGTATAAAAATTAAAGGAATAACGCAGAAAACACAAAAAATCGCCGATATAACTTAGTTAACCTATGAAATGCCAATGGTGTCAAAATTTCATAGATTTCTACGACCAGCTTTGGACCTAAGTAATCTGTAGGTGTTCTTTTCATTTATTTTTCATTAAGGTCGATCTACTGGTTGTCTCTATGAGGTTGTCTCCAGTAGATCGAGTTTTTCTCAGGATTCCTTCTTCTTTAAGTGCCGTCTCCTAATCGGAGGTTGGATATCATCATCACTATCTTTACTCTATCTACCGCTGCTCTGAAGAGTTCTATCGAACTGCATGTAAACCAATCCTTTAAATCCTTTAATCATGACACTCTCCTTTCTATACTCCTTCCGCCTCTTATCTTTCCATGTACTATCATTTTTAGCATTTCATATCGCTGTCCCCTCATTACGTGTCCCAGATATTGTAACTTTTTTATTTTTATTGTGTTTATTATTTCGCATTCTTTACCCATTTCTCGCAATATTTCTGTGTTCGTTTTTTGTGTATCCATGCTATTCTAAACATCCTCCTTCTTCTTCTTTAAGTACCGTGCCCAAATTTTTAGGCGTGGGTAGCTTCCATAACAATTTGCCGATATCGTTCTCGATCTTGTGCGGCATGTAACAATTGATCTGCTGATAAGCCAGTCCATTGACGAAGGTTTCGGAGCCATGAATATTTCTTTCGACCAATTCCTCTTTTTCCGTCGATCTTTCCATTGAGTATTAACTGCAGCATCCTGTATCTGCTACCTCTCATTATATGCCCCAGATATTCAAGTTTTCTCTTTTTTATCATCTTCATTAAGTCACCTTCGCCTTGACCTACTCTGTTTAAGACTTCTCTGTTTGAAATGCGTTGAACCCAAGATATTCTGAGCATTCTACGATACGACCACATCTCAAAGGCTTCTAATTTGTTCATCATGTTAACCTTCATGATCCAGGTTTCACATCCATATAGTAATACAGGATACACATAACATTTTAGGAACTTGATTCTTAGTTGTAAGTTTAGCTGAGAGTTGCTCAGAATAGATCTAAGTTTCATAAATGCTCCTCTTGCAATTTCTATACGAGTTTTAATTTCTTCATCCGGATTTAGTGTCTCGTTTATCCAACATCCTAGGTATTTAAAATGGTTAACTTTTGTTATTGATTCATCATTGACAATTAGTTGCATAGGGCCGACGTCTTGTTTACTAACCACAAGTAACTTTGTCTTTGTTGCATTTATGTTAAGTCCGTTATTGGAGCATTCCCTAGTGACTCGATCTATGAGGAATTGAAGATCTTCGATATTTTCAGCCATGATCGCGGTGTCGTCTGCATATCTGATGTTGTTAATAGTTTCTCCCCCGATTCGAACTCCACATTGTCCTTCCAAGGCTTCATTAAAAATTATTTCTGAGTATACGTTAAACAAAGTTGGGGATAACACACAACCCTGTCTGACACCTCTTTGAATGCAAATTTTGTCTGTTTCTTTGCGTCTACCAGAATAGAAGCTTCTTGATACCAATATAGATGTTGTAAAAGTCTCAGATCTTTATCGTCTATTCCAATCATTTCTAGATATTCAAACAACCTATTATGTTGAACTCTATCAAACGCCTTCTCAAAATCTATAAAGCAGACGTAAATTGGTTTCTGTACTTCCCATGATCGTTGAAGTAATGTTAACATTGAGAACAAAGCTTCCCTTGTTCCCAATCCTTCTCTGAAACCGAATTGTTTGTTTCCCATTGTCTCTTCACATTTCTGCTTGACTCTATTAAGAATTATCTTAAGAAGTAGCTTGAGAGAGTGGCTCATGAGACTAATTAGTCTAAAGTCTTTACATGATGATGTATTAAGCTTTTTTGGGAGTGGAATAAATGTAGACTCTAACCATATCTGTGGCATCACGCCAGTCTCGTATACAGATTCGGCACTTTTTTAACTACCCTATGAGTTATTCAGTGTGTGGAATAAAGATAATATTTAATTATGTGAATACAAGTGAGATGCAGTCACGATCTCGAATGAGTGGGTTTGATCTTAAAACAGTGTTGCAACATTTCTGTTACATCTTTCCTTCTAAAATATTAGTGAGATACATAAGAGTAAAATAATATTTAATTTCACTAGAGTTCATTGTAAAATTAAAATTAATATTGTCACAAAAAAAACTTAAATAAAGTAGCAATGTAATAGTTATTTTCTAAGCGATTCTATTAATTACTTAATTAGTTAACAAAGAACATTGACTTAAGGAATTGATGCGTGGCAACTAGGCATTATTCCCCTTAATTCGTAGCAAAATAAGCCACGCCCGCCTGCCAAAATTAAACTTCAGTTCAGTCCGATATCCTCTGCCGGTGCGGTATGTGACTTAGGGTCTGCATCGCGCCAAGGGAACCGAATGAAACTAACTACTACTTGCACGATTGCAGCTTTCTATGCATATCTACGCGGTATTTACGAATGGATTATTATTTTTATAAGTTTATGGATACGTATTTAAAACATATTTCACCTAAAACATTGTTCTATTTCTTCTATTGTTCTATCTAATAAAAAGCTTCTATTTTTTGTGGCATTTACTTATGTAATTTATTATTCTAAATGGGAAATAAGCCACAATTTAACTTAAAAAACTCCTACTTCGAATGTCGTTGTCAAAATACAAAATATTATCTAATAAATTGAAAAAAAATGTTGTAGGTATCCTTCGCTTGATTTCTTCCGTCATGACGTTTTCTTTGGCGATCAGGGTGCCTATAAGTATGCGTGAATTTGTCCACCGCTTTAAAGGTAGAGTTATCAACAGTGAATTGGTGACCGATGTTTCTGGCTCTATTGTTGGGTGTTGATGCCATCGTCTTAGTTTTCTCCTCGTTTACTTGCAGCCCTATATTTTTTGAAGCATTTGAGAAGGTGACATTTCTTCTAGCTTGCGTGTTGTCGGGAAACTAGGTCCACGTCATCTACATATGCCAAAATTTGAGATGATTTATTAAAAATATTTCCTCTGTTGTCTATTCGGGCATTTGAACCGACTTTTCCAGAGCTATGTTGAAAATGAAACACACCAGCGCATCTCCCGGTCGCAGCCCAACATGCGTTTCAAACGCCATTGTTCGCCCTGTATTTCGACTTTACAACTTTACGCATTATAGCCTTAACCAATATTATCAGTTTATCAGGGATGTGGAATTCATCCATGGCTTCATACAATTTAATATTTGTCCTTATTTCGTTGCATATAGGTCGTCGTCGAGATTTCCGTCCAGCATTTTCAACTTTAGATTTCGTAACTATGGATTTTTACGGGGTTGGGTAGTTAACCCAACGCCAAACCCCCTTTTCGGAGGGCCATTTCACCCGCTCTCGTCAGTTCCCGACCCAACTTTCCACCCGGGTTTGGATACCGGATCTCTAGGTTGGGTTGCTCGGTTAAGAGGGGACACCAACGTGAAGGTGAGAGTCGGATTTGAGTAGAAGAGGCTAATTGGAGTAAACTGGAATCAACTCCATGTTTTCGCATTCTACCCCTTTATCCCCCAAAAATTTTTTAACCTAAATAACAAAATAAGTACTTTTTTTATAAAAATATAACCAACATAACAATAACAATTCTAAATAATTAAATTAAAATTAAAGTCATTTTAAAAAATATTTTTTTATAAGAAAACCAACTGAAAAATTTATTCTAAATAATGAAATTAAAATTAAAGTCATTTTAAAAAAATATTTTTTTTATAAGAAAACCAACTGAAACATTTATTCTAAATAATTAAATTAAAATTAAAGGCAAAAACAATTCTAAACAAGTAAATGTTCGAACAAACCACCCTCTTGCAGTGAACAAAAACCGAATCGATCATACAATGACGATCTCATTGCATTCAGCTGATCTGGCTCTACCTCACTGCAGAGCTGAACAATTTTTTGTTGTAATTCTGCTAAAGTGGTCGCTCGTTCAAATTCATGCTGATATATTTTGGATTTTAGCATACCCCAGAAATAAAAATCTAAAGGTGCTAAGTCTGGTGATCTAGGGGGCCATTCTATGGTCCCTTGAGTAGAAATTAATCGTCCCGGGGATGTTTGTTCCAAATAATTTCTGACTGCGGCTGAATTGTGTGCTGGGCAACCATCCTGTTGAAACCAGACATCGTCGAAGTTGGGCGCGACGTTTCGAATTGCGGGAATAATCTGATTTTGCAATAATTCTAGGTACTTACGTCCATTCAGATTTCCCATAATAAAAAATGGACCAATTATATGATCGCTATAAAGTCCAGTCCACACATTTAATTTTTTTGGGTATTGTGTTCGCACAGCAATACTCAATCGTTTATTTTTCCTAGACCAATAGCGGACGACAGATGGATTATGACGTCTGTGGATGGTGAATGAAGATTAATCGGTAAACACAATATTTTTTAAAAAGTTATTGTCGACATTCGACTTCTCAATCATAGCTTGACAAAATTGCATACGTTTAAAATGATCGTCTGGGAAAAGTTCTTGTGTGGTTTGCACTTTATAGCACTTGTATCCATTTCGCTTTAAAATGTTCCTCACAGTGCTCTCCTTTAGGTCAACTTCGTCGGCAATTTGTCTGCTCGAACAAGGCTTTTCTTCAGCAGCTAAGCAAACTTGCATTTCGCGAGCTTCGCGTTCGACAGAAATTACTTTCGGTCGTGGTTGATTCGCAGGACGACATTTTCTACAGTTATTTATGCAACCAAAATTTTCGCACACATCTTATGGAAAATATAATGTCACTCAAATTCAATAAAATTTATACGAATAGATTCGTTTTAAATTAACGGTCAAATCTTATCATTGCGCCAACTCCATATTTTCAATAATAAGAGCAGAAATTGATATAAATAAATCTGAAATCAAATGGATACGTAAGTTAGAGAGAGAAAAAATATTTTATAATACCCAAATTGTCGGTACTCCATAAATCAGCGGATTAGTTTTACTAATCCGCTTAGGCCCAGCGGGGTTTAAAGCTCTTTTGAATAGCACCCAGAGCAATAGTGATTGTAAACTGACACTTTTACTGACTAAAAAATTTGATTTCGATAAACTTTAATTGCAATTTGCGTCGTAATTAATCATAAATAAGAGTTGGCGCAATAATAAGATTTGACCGTTAATTTAAAACGAATCTATTAGTATAAATTTTATTGAATTTGAGTGACATTATATTTTCCATAAGATGTGTGCGATGTCCTTTTTAATTATTGACCGAACTGTTTTTTTTTGTTGGAATTGGGCGATTTTCAAAATCACCAATAAATAAATGTATTATTGTCAGAATAGAATGTCCCACATAATACCATTTTATCATTTGGATCTTTTCTTCTCGTTTATAAAAGTTTGGCATGTTAATTATTTTTTAATTTTCATTTCAACCTTATGTGACAACAGCTTGTAAATGTAAACAATAGAACCTGAAATCTGAAATTCGACCTGTTGAACGCGAAAATATGAAAAATAGAAGCAAATCATAAGCCCCGCCTAGCCTTTTAGGGAAATGAGGAGAATATTGCTGTCTGTCTAGTAAAGTTGCGCTGTTGTCACTCATCAATTTGTAAAGTCAGTGTTCTGTGTTAATTAATCAAGTAATTGATGGAATCGTTTAAAAAATAACAATTACATGACTACTTCATTTAAGTTTTGTTTGGACAATATTAATTTTCATTCGATAGTAAACTGTAACGGATTTAAATATTATTTTACATTCAATATCCGACTAATATTTTAGAAGGAATGATATAACAGAAATATAGCAACACTGTCGAATTGTCAGACTGGTTACTTGACTGGAGTGGGGAGACGATCCACAACATGAGTGGATTGTGTCTCACTCGCATTCAAACAATTAAGTATTATCTTTGTTCCACACACTGAATAACCCATAGGGTAGTTAAAAAAGTGCCGAATCTGTATATGGTTATAAATGTTTGTTAGTTGTGAGACATTGTCGTCATCCAGAAGTTTGAGCCAGTCTGATGGTATTTGGTCAGGGCCTGGAGATTTCCCATTTTTGCTCTGTTTGATGGCTTTCTCTACTTCCGCTTTTAAAATACTAGGACCAGTATTCGCATACTTTGTGGTGTTAAGTGGTGGCCTCGTATCCAGGAAGAGCTCTTTTATATAGTTAGTCCATTCTTCCTTTTTTTCATCCAAGTCGAGAATTATTTTACCTTTGGAGTTTCTCATAAAGTGAGGAGTTCTTTTTCTCTGAGTGTAGGTAATTCTCCTAACATCCTCCTGTAGCACCACATTTCAAATGACTGTAGCTTATTTATGTGTTCTTGCTTCAATGTCCAGCTTTCAAGTCCATATTGCAGTATCGAGAACACGTAGCATCGCAAAGCTTTTACTTTCAGTTCTAATCTAAGGTCTTTGTTGCAGAGAATTGATTTCATTTTTACAAACGCATTTCTTGCTATTTCTATCTTGGTCCTTATTTATGTTGTTTGATCATTTTTCTCTGAAATACAGGTTCCTAGGTATTTGTATTTATCAACTCTTTCTATCGGTACATTTCCCAAATGTATGCTTGTTGTATGTTCCTACACTAGTAGCCCAATAAATGACCGTTTTGGAGTGTAATTTTCAGGGGCAACTCCAAATTGCATGAAAATTTGGATTTAGGTTCTACTTACACTCCACTTCAAAGTTGAATTTGTGTCGTTGGTTGCTTTTACTTGGGGGGTGACAGTCACCCCTTCTCGGGGGGTGAAAAACGCGTGTTTAAAATAAGCCCGGAAATGGATAAATTGACAGATTATAAGCAACTTTCCTTCTATAAAATTTTTTACGTAAGTTAATACTTTTTGAGTTATTCGCGATTGAAAATATTGATATTTCGACAAAAAAACTACGTTTTCAGACAGTTTTTCGCCAATAACTCAAAAAGTAAATATTTTATCGAAAAAAGTATTCCTAGCAAAAGTGTAGCTCATAAATAAACGAAAAAAATGGTGTATCAGTAAATTCTATAAATTGAGTAAAAGCGAGTTGTAGCTCATAAAAATACGTTCTTATTCGTCTAATTCCAAATCGAATAATTTAACGCGTAATGACCGAATAATTAAGCACTGTTCGGGAAAAGCTTATTTATATTTTTAAAGTATCTAAAAAAAGCTTTTGTTTTTTACAAAAAATTTTATCGTCAAAAATAAACGAATTACACTGAAAAAAAAGTTGGCGCCTTTTTTTAGTAAAAAAAAATCGTGAAAACCTCCTTCTATTTAGCACCTTAAATAAAATTTATCGTTACCGCTTTACCCTTTATTTTAACTGTATGTGTATTGTTTATATGATCTGTAAGTTTGATTGGTTTAAAGTGCTTATTTTTGAAAAAATATGGTTTTATAGTAAAAAAAAATTTCTAAAAATTTTTTAAAAATTTTCTTTTTCCAAAATAACTTAAAAAGTATTAGCGATAAGAAAAATCTTAAAGAGTAAAAAAATGTAGTTGCTATTATAAATATGCTAGTTTCATTTTGTTTTTCCGTGAGGCAAAAATTGGTTAAGATATGGCTGTTAAAATTTTGCATACACTCGTGGATAGTGACCCGTTAAAGCTTTTTCAACATAACCCTTTCAAAAATAAGCACTTTAAACCGGCGAGACTGACAGATCATATAAAAGATAGATAAGTAAGTAAATTGTTTGTAAAGAAGTAGCGATTAATTTCATTTGGGGAGTTAACGACGTTCTACACCTTCGGCAAAGAATTAAGGATTTGCATGAAATTTTAGTATGTTATAGTTTATTTAAAAAAACTAAGATTTGATTTTTTAAAAATTGTTTTACCGTGCCGTTTAAATACTATTAAGGGTCAAAGTTAAGTTTTAACATGGGCTCTTATGGGAATTCTTAAAAAGTTAATAACTTTTGACCCAAATTTACGATTTTTAATTATTTGTGCTTAAATTAAAGGTTTTTTTATAAGGAATAACATATTAAAAATAAGGATTGTTTACCATACCATTTATTTTTAATTTATTTATTATAATTAATTCCGTAATTTATTCCGTAATTTCCGTAATTTATTATAATTTATTTTTATAAAATATTCAATACTGAAACATATGATTTGAGTATTCTGCTATAAATGCATTGTTACCAACTTTCGCTTGCATATAAGTTTCCCCCCCCCCCTTTCCTCTGAGAGGCATACCCCGCAACGAAGGTGTAGAACGTCGTTAAACACGGGGAGATTTTCATGATTTTTTTACCAAAAAAAAAAGTGGGCCAACTTTATTTTGAGCGTAACTCGCTTATTTTTAATGCTAGAGACTTTTGTGAACAATTAAAATAAAGCTTTTAATAAACACTTTAAAAAAGTTTAAATGGGGTTTTCTCGAAAAGTGCTTATTTTTTCGGTGATTTCATCTTGAAATATTCGATTTAGAGTTAGACGAATAAGAACGTATTTTTCATGAGTTACAACTTTGTTTTTACTCGATTGATAGACTTTACTAGTATACCATTTTTCGCTTTTTTATAAGCTACACTTTTGCTAAGAATATTTTTTTCGATCAGATATTTATTTTTGAGTTATTTGCGAAAAACCGTCTGAAAACGTAGTTTTTTTGTCGAAAAATAAAAATTTTCAATCGCAAATAACTCGAAAAGTATTGACTGATGTAAAAAAACTCTATAGAACAAAAAATGCTTAAAATCAGTCTTCATTTCCGGTCTTATCTTGAACCTATGGTTTTTTACCCCCGAGAAGGGGTGACTGTCACCCCTCCAAGTAAAAGCAACCAACGGCACAATTTCAACGTTGAAGTGGAGGGTAAGTAGAACCTAAATCCAAATTTTCATGCAATTCGGAGTTGCCCCTCAAAATTATACGGTCTCGCCGTATTTCCCGTTCATTTACTGGGCTATAGTCTTTTTTGCGAGAGGAAATCTTTTAAGGATCGGCCGGGTGAATCATACTTGGCGTGAGTTGGACTTAGAGTAGACGGAGTACATCCAAACGCAATTCCCCTTTTGGGGTCTTGCCCCCGAGTGCAACCATGGTACCCTGCCTACCAACTAAAACCACTCCCGACTTACGCACGTTCTCTTGCGCGCGCAGCAACTCTTTCCCTTCTTTTCATTTTCTCTCTTTTGCTTATGTTACCTATGTTTATCCCTGTTGTTCTCTTTTCTTTTAACGATTTTTGTCTCAGCGTCCAGTACTTCTTTAAACCGATTTTCCCCCTTCCCACTACGATTACAAAATTTCGTGCTCCTAACATGCCTACTCTTGCATATTGCTTCACTATTTTATCATTGAACTTACTGCATTCGAACAAACAGTATTCTGCTGTGTTGGTTATTCCGCTTTCCACACAACTACCATCTACTGCCTTGCCTTGCCCAGCCTCTCAAGTTATGGTCTAAATGACCCACCCATACCTCGTAAGAAATTGCATGAAAAGTTATTGCTTCTATATTTGCACTCATCCAGAATGAGAGTCCTTGTCCATGCAGCCCCCCACTCGTTTATCCACTCTTCCTGCCATTTTGTAATGGTTTCTGTTCTTTCTTCAATTTAGTCTTGTCTTGAGTATTCTTGCCATATACTTTGGCCTCTCTTTTACCTGCAGATGTGTTGCTGGTACCTCAGCTATAACTTGTAGGGCAAAGGGCTTAACATAATAAAAAATAATAAAGACATAGGTACAATGCAGAAACAAGATCTGATCCATCCAGAGCATAAAAGATCAGAATGCGAGAGAACAGAAATGCGAATACTAAGAAGAATCACGGGAAACACATTGAGGGATCGAAAAAGAAGTGACGAAATCAAGATCAGCATGCAAGGTGGAAAATATATTCGAATGGACACTGAATAGGAAGACAAAATGAAACAATCATATAAGCAAAATGACAGACGATAGTGTAGTCAAGATAGCAAGAGACAAATGGCCTTTAAGTATATTAAGTATGGGCCGACCATGCAAAGAAATGGAAAAGATTGAGTGACAATATAACATGAAGACACACTCCAAGAAAAAAGAACTAGGCATGATTGTCTAATAAGAAGATAGAAGAAGAAATTTCTTCATACCTTTTATGTCATAAACGCTCTCATTATTGCTGCTTTTATTTATTAGAAGAGGTTAATCACTTTTACTATGCAAATTTTTAATTGATTGATTAAAGAAATTATTACGTGCCTTTATACACGCTTTAATTTCTATAGTGTTATGATAACCGCGTATTTTTTGTCATAAATTGTGTTGTAACAAATCTTAGTTATTTATATACAGAATTCAAGTATACTATAGATAACACCTACATCTTAATTGACCTTAGCCGCAATACTTGTAAATTTTAAGGTTTACTAAGAAAATAGATAGTGATGTTGTTGTGATATCGTTATAAACAAGAAAATATTAGTATTGGAGGTCACAGATGCGTTAAAAATATTGAAAGACCTTTCAAAATCATCCCGTGTATCAAAAGGTCGAGGATGGATTAATAACTGATAATAATATAAATAAATATACACACAAAATCGTTTTGTGTTTTGAGTTCATTTTTGGGTCAAATGAAATATTACTTGATTTATATCAAAAACACGTCTCGCCATTTTCGTTGTCAAAACACAAAAACACTATTTTTAATCACAAGTAATAGTATGACAAGCTTATTAGGATATAGTTAATTTGGGAGTTAGTTTGGGAGTATCGCTAAAGAAGGTAACAGGTTTCAAGAAGATTTCTCCGAATGATCAAAATCCCAAGAACAGGCTATGCGGGATTCAATAAATATCTACACTTCTTATAGTCTAAGATTCGAATATAGCGCTGGTATCTATGATTAATGTTATTCCTAATACATTTCCAATGATAATAATACATTCGCCAGTGTTGGCGATACAATTTTTTTTATATACGTTTTCGCGAAGATTATAACTCCCAAAATATTTGTAACGAAAAGATTTAGTTCATAATAGATGCCGACGAAAACAATTATTTCCCTTTCTGTTTCTGTTTCTGCCAACGAAAACAATTATTTCTGAGAACTTTTTAGTAATTATAATTTTCGTGGACCCACAAACAGAAATGATGTTTTTTGCTGATACTCCTCAAAAAATAAATTTCTTGGCTAAAACTTTATTAGAAATTATAATTTACACAATCATAAAATCGAAAATAATATTTTTCGCGGCGTTCATTGAAAGTTCTACTCTTCACGGCATTTTTCAGCGGCGATAGGTCGACCTGCACCCATCTGCTTTCCGGATGAAACATTTTTTTATTAAATTTCATGCATAGATAAATACGACTTGCATGGGTATGTCATAGCTATCCTTAAGGGGGGCCGTAGGGGCTGAAATCAATATTTTAAGCACTTTTTTTTTGAAAGTATGGCGGAAAATTTTTTATTTTTAAATTAAATAAACATATTCAGTACAATTCATAGATTATTCAAGAAAAAGTTCAAGGAAAAATATTGAAAAATAAGCCAACGGTGGCAAATTTTTAAGTACACCTCAAAAAACAAAGAATTTTGCGGTGGACATCAGAACTCATCATTGGATCATGGTAAATAAAAAATTCAAAAAGATTTTATTATCTAATTAGTTTCTCGAGGTAACGGTGTCGAGTTTTTTAGTTTTATCGACTTTTGACTTTTTGATATCACTCAGAAGTCAAAACAACGAATTTTTTTGCAACAGCTACAATCTGAGTGAGCTCCATTCCCCACCTAACCACTAATTTTTCCCTTTTTAAAAAAATATAACAATACCAGTATAAAACTTATCTCGTGAGTTAAATTTTATGTAATATATTAATAAATATTTTACTCTTTATAGCCAAGGAAAAAGAAGAAAAGGAGGAATTGCGAAAGAGTTACAGCGATTTCAACGCCCAGTAAGGAATCCCAATAAATTTTTATATAAATATTTTATTTATTGTTATAAGTTTGTTGAAATACTCTTTCTCTCTAATAAACAAAAAAGAGTGCAGGTTATTGTTATTATTGTTTAACAACACGGAAGATGAGGTCGGTTAAAGTTAAACCAACCAGTTCTGAAGTGAATTTAATTCAAAGTATTTATCGTAAAGTTGGTACAAGTTAAGAACACCAAAGAAATTTGAAATTTCATAGTTTTATAGACAGATTTTACCTCACTATCTCTCTCACTCTATCTCGCTTCTCTTACTGTCGGTTAATTTTTTAGCATTTGAATCTCGTACATTCTGCAATGATTTTTCTCTATTTATCTGATTGTTCGTTTCAGTAAATCATCCTTGATTTCCCAACATTAAATGAATATCGTCTTTGATCAATATGGAGCACAATTACCCGTTGACTTTTATACCACGCTCAGAGCCTTCAAGTTCCTGTGAAAAACATTCTCTCCATAGAGTTTGAACAACACAGGCGACAAAATACACCAATGTCGTACCCCTCTTAAAATTTGAAATTCCTCTGTGTTGCCTGACTTGATCCGTCTCACTCGTGCTTTTTGTTTCAAATTTTTTTATGGATAACTCTTATATTTTTTTCGTCAATGTTAGCGTTTTGTAGCATTTTTATCATAATCAAGGATTGTGATAAGTAGGTATTCGCGGTGTGCAAGTACTTGGAAGGGATACGCGAAACGATTGTGCGCGAATAGCGGAGAAATATTGCAACTTTCTTAAATAATTCATATTGTCAACTGAAATTGTCAAATTGACGTACATTTCATACTTATTGTCATTTAAGAAGGCAAATTATATATTGCTTCACAATATTGATATGATATGCAATTATTATATAAAGGTAAATTTAATTAATTGTATTTTGCTTGCAATACTGCATTTTAATAACTAATTTTATTTACTACATACAATTGTTTAAGTTTGAATAACACAACCTAAATCTTATTTTTTCTTCTTATTATTTTTTTTGGACTATGGCCTTGACAATTATCCAGTAACCAGGACCATATGATTGGCCAATATAATTAAAAGTGCGAATAAAAGTTCAGAGCGTAGAAATAGGTGTCGCTTTTCCGAACTTGCACGGTCCCAATATCCTTTCATTGGCCCATCTAAGATTTTAAAGGCGCATTCAAGCAGAAAACTGCTTCACGTGTACCCATTCCGCTCTTGAAACCAAATTGTGTCTCGCCGTTTAGCTCTTCCGGTTTTCTGAACATTCTTGTATGGAGGATGCAAAGGAATCCTTTAAGCAGATAGCTCGTAAAGCTGATCAATTAGTGCCGTTCTTTGTGACTTAAAGATCATTATAAATGTTAAATAAAGCCAATCCATTAGAATATGGCCGGTGTTGCGTTGAGAATTGTTACCAACATGTCGATGTTGCCATCTTTCAATAGTTTATGGCCTCGGTAGTAATTTCATCCAGCCCAGCCTTGCTGCTTTTATAGCATACTCCACCTCGGCACGAATAAAGGGAAGACGGATAAAGTTTCCGCGGCTAAGATACTAGTTAAGAGATTCGGTCTATTATCCTTTTAGAGGGACGAAGCATAGTCTGTCCAGATTGTAGGTAGTTCTTCCTGGGTATGTACGTTGTCTCCTTGATCATTCTTCAAGCGAATGTCATGGTGTTAGCGAAATCTTATTCGGCATCAATCACAGTTCTAATCATACCTGTTTATTAGTAATTATCATCTTCAATATATACATATATTTTACGTCGATAGAAATAACTAGACTAAAAATGCACACTTTTGTTTAATCGTTAAAGGCAATCAATTATTTTAATTTTTTTTTTATTTCTGAAATTTCTCTATCTGCATTCCACTATCTCTCTATCCCGCTCTTTCTCCCTATTTTTCTTTTATATCTACCACTCTTACCCCTAAATCTCCTATCTCTCTAAGCCTTCCTTTGTCTATCCATTTCTCCCTCTTCTCTATTTCCCTACCTCCTTTTTTCTCGCAATAGATTAGTCAATAATACCTCTACCTAATAATACCTAAACTCTACCTTTAAGTTTTACTAATTTATATTTAAAATTATAGTATAGTTAATTTATTCTGCTTTGTGGTTGAAGGTGTTACATGTTAAAGAAATACGTGGTTCTATCATTTTAGAACTGGTTGGTAAGATGTGCAATGACGTAAGGTTAAAAATACTATTAAGAAGTTAACTTCGGTCAGGTTTTCGATCTGTAACAACTACTCGCTTCTTGTTGATCTTGGAAATTATGTATTTATCTTAAATAAACGAAAGACTTATTAATAATAACAATATTATAAATTGCTTTGTAATCCCTATAGTTTATTTTAAAAGATGTATATTGTAAAATGAATCAATGAATTATATTGTTTAATATAAATGTTGTTTTATCATCTCTTTCATAATAGACCCTCTTCTAATCCTTATACAGCCTTAGAATTCGAAGAACTCCAGGTTCTTCGAATCCCAATCGAGAGACGGAAAGGTGGTACATAAATTTGAATATTATTTGAAATAGTATTCAATAGTATTCAACGTCGAGACGTTAATCACCCAATAAAAAGAATTGCTGAACTGAGAGTCCTTGGAAGAAGCAGAAGAGGAAGACCAAAGGAGACCTGGGGGAGACGCTGAGGCAGGACATGTCGGTAAAGGGGATTGATGTTGATACGGCCCAAGATAGAAACTTATGGAGAAATGCAATTAGGGAAGCCGACCCTGCATAGGGATAATGGCAAAAAAATGATGATGAGTATTCAATAGAATGAAAATAAAAAAGCCTAATAATTTTATATGATCTAAACTTTTTATTCTGGTCGAAAATGGCTTTTTGTGCATAAACCAAATTTTTTATTATTACATAATAATTCATTTCTTCTCTGCCCGTCAAGCGGAAGGGATCGAGCTCCTAACGTTAAATTCCCTGCGGTGTTCTCAAGTATTTAAATATTTTTTGAACAGGAGCGGATGCTTTTGTAATTAAATGGAAATTTCGTGGAAAAATAAATGTTGAGGATACCAAGCACGAGAAGTTATTTTTAATATGTTCCAAGTTTACTACAAAAAAAGCTAATTTACATAGACTTTTAGTAGTTCTCTACTCTGGCTGAAAAAAAAAAGAAAGATCCCAAACTAAAGATGAATCAATTTCGCCAAGGATTGTAACCTCGGTCTCTTATAAATTTTCATCTTGAAAAAATGCTTTAGACAGTAAAACGATTATGTACATACAAAATTTGTAGAAGAAATGGGTTACACTGGAACTACAGAATCTCTCCAAAAAGAGTTTCATAATGTAGGTTTTCGTTGAAAAAATGACAAAAATAATAGACACGCCATAATGGAAAGGTACTATATGCGCAAGTGAAGATTCAATTATCTCAGAAAAATTAAACAATTTGGTAGGGAAAACCGAATGATTGTTTTCACAGATAGGAACTTTCACGTACTTGCATTCGTATTGCTTAAAGAAATACAATTGGGGTGATAACAGTTTTGGCGATCTAAGGAGGCCAGTTTCCATAGAACAAAGGTTAATTATTATTGTTGCTTCTGGTAAAGAGAATTTGTATTTGTGGTGGAAATCACAATCTACATCTGGTGAATATCACGACGATAAAAATTACCAGAAGATGATTATGGATACACATCATGGAAGCAATTACAAAACAGCTTATCTTAAGGTACTAGTACACTTTAGAAGACCAAAAATAAGCATTTTTTCAAGATTTTTTTTCTCAGAACCTTTATTAAAAATGACCATAAAAGTTTTTACATATTAATATCTAAAGTAAATTACTTTTAATGGGAAATAAGCCACCATTTTACCAAAAAAATGTTTTTATTAACGTTTCGAAGTTTATTAATTTTATTTTTTTCATAAATATTGGCGATATCATTTTAAAGTCTTCTACTTTAAAATGTATAATATACGTCTGAATTGCCAATATAAATGAGTCAGATTAAATAAATTATTAGAAGAATTTTTTTACTTAGCAACAACATTTTTATTTATTTTAGTAGTACATATTTTGTATTTTGACAACGAAACCCGATTTGGGCTTCGAAACGTTAATAAAATCATTTTTTTGGTAAAATTGTGGCTTATTTCCCATTAAAAGTAATTTATTATAAAAATGCCACAAGGAAATAGCTTCAGAACAACATTAATATCTAACTCTTGCGAGAATACAAAAAAAATATCTTTTTTCATTTATGCATGTACACTAATATCATTCTAATATTGTAGAGGGTGCCAAAGTCGAGGCCTCGAAAAAAAGTAGTTCCGATGGCGGACAGGTAATCTCAGGATTGGGATCTCTAAAGCAAAAAAATTGTACGGCAGTTGAAGAAGGAAGGTTTCTTACGTGACAATTTACCACCATTAGTGAAAAATTCTGCAAAAGAAAGATTTTACTGAAATTTGAAAAAATTTTTTGAAAAAATCGCCCGTTTTTCTTCAGTTTTTCATGGTTAAAAATATTTATTTTTTATTTTTTGGTCAAATTGTGGTAAATTGTCACGTAAGAAACCTTCCTCTTTCAAATGCAGTACGATTTTTTTGTTTCAGAGATCCCAATCCTGAGATTAACTGTCCGCCATCATTTTTCGAGCCATCACTTTTGCGCCCTCTACAATATTAGTGTACGTGCATAAATGAAAAAAGATATATTTTTTGTACTCTCTAAGAGTTAGATAATAATATGTAAAAAGTTTTATGTTCATTGTTAATAAAGGTTCTGAGAAAGAAATGATTATTTTTGGTCTTCTAAAGTGTACTAGTACCTTAAACACATAACATAGAAATAATACATGTTTTAATTAATATTTGGAGCATCCGACAGTATGGCTATCTGGAAGTATAGCAGGTACAGAATATTCGTAATAGTAGCGATCAAAAACTTATAGGTGTACGGACAAAAAATCCCCACAAATTATTCCTGGACAAATAATCCCCGAACAAAAAATCCCCACAAAAAAATCCGGTCAAATAATCCTCACAAAAAGTTCCGGAAAAACAATCCCCAAGAAATATTTGTTGTCGAATAGTTCTCAAAAGTTTTCCCGTGAACGCAATCGACGCAAATGTCTTTCCTCAGTCCATGAGAGTATAGCAATCGTCATGAAACTGCTTTTTGGCACGAAAATAATGATTAGCAATTAAGATTAAGCATGAATCATAATTTCGAATTCCAATTTCCTATTCTAACTCATTTTCCCCACTACAGATTCATTCCGAAAACTTCAAATTTTACATGACAAGAGTGTTGAGTTTTTTCAAAAATCGTAGAAAATATCGGAAATGAGCTAAGGCTGCGGGAATCATGTAATTATTCGCTTAAATCTTTTTTTCAATCTTTGAATAACTCTGTTCAAAACATTACCTATTCGTGATGATGACTGTTGGTCCTGAAAACTATAATTTTGATGGTAATGCAAAAAAACCTGTCCTTTTTTTTTGTAAATTTTACGTCAAAAATATTTTAGTCGTCAGTTTTAATTCATTGCAAGCAACATTCGCTCCCACTCTGAAGATACCAGTAACCAGTATACCAGTAAGTAACTTGGAACTCCAAAAAAAAGGGATCGTGTTAGTATAATGAAACTTTGTCCAACTTATACTTATTCTACTGAAACGTAGAAAACCTCGAAATGAAGTAACTTCCTACAGACTCATAAGCCTGATATCAGTTCTTGTGAAACTGCTATAATCGATTGCATCCTATAATAAGGATTGGTGAAAAAATTTGGCTTCAGCCAGAGGCATAGCACTGTAGAGTGGATGCATAGAATGTGGACAAAATAAATGAAACATGAGCAGAAAAGTTACTTCATGACTGCTTTTTTAGATGTGAGTCAAACCTTCAAGATACGAACAAATAACACCAGAAAATACATTGATAAGAGTATGAGTAACACAGGTCAGCGTCCTTGGTCCACTTTTTTTATCTTATGTACATAGCTGACCTTCCATCAAGCAACCCAACAAGAGCTTGATAAAGCAATTATGGCCAAACATAAAGATTTGATAGTATGTGACAGTGGATTAACCTGGAGACCATATATCCTCAACTAAAGAAGACAAATATACCTGAAATTCAGCAAACATATTAACTCCTCGGAAGACAGCCAAACTTTAGTTTAAAAAACAAATTCTGGTATATAAAGTATTCTTCAAACCAATATGGATGTACGGGGTATAACTATGAGGTATACTCTCAAATTAAAATATAGATAATTACTTAAACGGGTCCAGTTGAAGGTTCTAAGTTCTATCTATTATAACAAATACACTTTGGTTCATTCTAAATAGTGAAATCCGCGACGATTGTTAAGTTGATTTAATAAAAAAAGTAATTACTAAATACAGCAACCGATACTTCGATAAATTGAAAGTCCATCCAAATGATCTTGCATTCCAGATAATAGTGAGCAGACCGGAGCAAACGGTAACAAACCATTAGAGGTGCCATTTATTCCCCTTTGATTGCATATTGTGGGTTCGATCTCCACTAGCACAGTGGCTAAAATCAACATTTGTAACATTACCAAAAAAATCCAATTCTCACAATGCGATGATTAACGAATATTAAGCCTGATGTTTCATGTTCTTAACATTTTTCAGAATCATTCGTACACGAATTTACAAGAAGTGTGAGCTCCAGATGAGTGACACTCAATTCGGATTTCGAAACGGATTGTGAACACAATAAGCTCTTTTTGCCTTAAACGTATTAACATAACGATGCAGGGACATGAATGTATATGTGTATGCATGTTTTGATTATCGAAAAGCAGTTGACTGCATTAACCATCAAAATATGATCGAAATTGGAATTGACGAAAAAGATTTGCGAATTATCTCAAAATTATATTGGCACCAAACTACAAAACAGCAACAATTGAAATAGATCACACAACTTCCGAAGATATACAAATCCGACGAGGAGTGCGACAGGGATGCGTCTTATCACCGCTATTATTTAATGTATATTCGGAGTCTATATTCAGATAAGCATTGGACGAGGTCCAAGGTGGAATCAAGATTAACGGAACCATAGACAACATCAGGTACGCTGATGATACCGTCCTAATAGCAAGCAACACACAAGAACTGCAAAATATAATTAATGCGGTTGTTCGGCCAAGAATAATAGCGAAGGTAACTTCCATAAAATATTTGAGAGTAAATGTCAATAGTCAGTGTAATCCAAAAAAGAAATCCTATGATGCTGGGAATTTCATGGGTACAAAAAGTTACTAACAATGAGGTACTTCGACGCAGCATCAGTAAACAAAAAGAATTACTAAGAATAATCAAAGAAAGGAAAATTTAATACTTGGGTCATGTATGAAGAGGTGAAAGATATGAATTACTTCAAATAATATTGGAAGGTAAAGTACAGGGCAAAAGATCAGTAAGAAGACGTCAGAACTCGTGACTGAAAGACCTGAGAAGATGGTTTGATCGCTCATCTTCAGAAATCATTCGTTCAGCAGTTTCCAAAGCTACAATTGCAATTTGGATCGTCAACCTTTGACAGGAGACGGTGCGACAGAAAGAAGAAGGTGCCATCTATAAAAATCAAAAAGTATTGTCTTCACTTAGAAGGCTGTGCTGACAAACCACGAACTAGTACAACTCCTCTACACTTAGCTGTTCTTATCCGAAGATAAACTGTAGGTCTTCTATATCTGTGTTTACAGTATAGGATGATACATACCATATAATATGCAGAGGTGTTGCTAACTCTCAAATTTGGATATGGTACAGTAAGAAGAAGGCCCTTTACTCTTCGGTACTTTCATGGAATATCTCTATGTATGAGTAAGGAATTTGAAATTATTTTATGTATGACAATAAGTACCTATTTGTCAAGAAAGCTGAAATATACTATGACTGGTGTGAAATAAAGGAAAAGAGAAAAACAAATATTAGGAAGATGCAAAAAACCAACTCAGTAACGTAAGGAAATATAGGATTGCATGTCACTGTAGCTCTTTAAAAACGAAGTTTTATCAAATTAAAAAGTAGTTATATAAATAATATAGCTCTCTAATTTCTTTAGAACATGAACTAGAAAAAAATGAGATTACTCTTAAAAATATTAAAATATATTTATTACTTACAATACAAGACACAAACTAAACTTAAAATGAGTATTTCACAAACTAAGGACACACTGGATTGCCAACCCTGCCAGGAAACGCCAAAGAGTCTACAGCATGTATCCTGCAAATGTCTCTGTACCTAGTACCACCTCCAGCATCGTTACTTCTGCCGTAATTTCGGCGTTGAGGGTAATAGTACCCGGCATTTCCATTCTGATATTGGTATCCGTTGTTTCCACTGTTACTGTTATACCCAAAGAGCTTCCATGCAGATTGTGGAGCCGCTACGCTAGTTTCGAGAAATATCACTAGTACGGCGAGTGCAAGCAGCATTAAGACCTTCATTTTGATTTAAAGAGTACTTGTATGCGAGATACGTTTTGAACAATGAAGATAATTTGTTAATATATGTGTATTATATGTACATAAGAAAACATAGGCGGGTGCAAACAAAAAAGGGAAATAAATCAATATTTTTATTACTGTTGATGCTCCGCGATGAAAAAAATGGAAATAATTATAGATTCTTCTTCTTATACTTGTAGATCTGTCGATCTCTTAATTCCGACGTTGAAGTATTTCTTGAGAGGTAGACTGTCAGCTATCTCTCCATCTTTTTGGTGGTCTCCCCGGTGGAAGCTTGCCTGCTGGTTTTCCTTCTAAATAATTATAGATAATAGTTATAAATAAAATATATGATGGTATGAGTACTTTGTCAAACAAAGAACACCAGAGGAGAGACAGAGGATGCAGTATCCCAAATGAGAATGTAATACCGGTGATATCGAAAGATGAGGTTGTCGAGACCTGATGGAATATCTGTGGAGGTTTCGAAGGCTCTAGGAGATGAGGGGTTGATATTTTCGGGCAAATGATGAATATGAGGAAAAAATGATGCCCAATGCATGGAGAGAGTGTGTAATGGTATCATTGTGTAAAGATAAAGGGGACATTCAGTAGTGTAAGAACTATAGATTGATAGAGTTGCAACACACAATGAAAATTTAGAAGAGAACTGTGGAGCGAAGGTGAAGGAGAGAGACATCGATGGCAGAAGAACAGCTTACCTTTATGCCAGGAAAGAGGACAACAGACGCCTTGTTTACTTTAAGACAGTTGGTAGAGAAAGACGGCGAGAAGAAAAGAGAGCTACATCTGGTATTTATAGATATTGAGAAGGTGTACAACATAGTTCTGACCAAAATGAACGACGGACGGTAGACCCAAAAAATGACAGTGTGGAGACCACGAGCTGATAGAAGTAGATGTGGATTACCTACACGGTGGACAGATGACGTCAAAAGGGTCGCTGGGAATTCATCATCATCATCATCATTTGGCTCTACAACTCTATGTGATTCTTGGTCGCGTTTACTATTTCCCTCCATTGTTGTCGGTCCTGAGCAGCTATTTCCCATTGTTGTACTCCCATTTTGCGTAGATCACTAGCTACTGCGTCTTTCCATCTCTTTCTTGGGCGACCAACTGACCTTTTTCCATCGGGCCTTTCCCAGAATGTGGCGTTCAAAAGTCTTTCGTCACTTGATCTTAGCACGTGACCCGCCCATCGTGTTCTGTTTGCTTTAATGCAGCGTACTATGTTTTCCTCTCCATATATTGTCTGGAGTTCATCGTTGTGTCTTCTTCTCCATTCACCTGTTGTCTCTTCTCTGCAAGGCCCATAGATAGTCCGCAGTATCTTTCTTTCAAGTACCAGTAATTTTGTCGTTTCCCGCTGATTCAGAGTCCATGTTTCGCTTCCATATGTTATTGTGGGACGAATTATTGTCTTCTTCTTCTTCAGCCTGTGTTCGTCCACTGCTGGACATGGGCCTCTTCCATTTGCTTCCATCGATTTCTACTCTTGGCAATTCTCATCCACTGCTTGCCCGCGACTTGTTTGATATCATCTGCCCACCTCTTCTGCGGTCTGCCTACTAATCGCCTGTTCTCTCTTGGTCTCCAGTTTGTTAGTCTCTGTGTCCATTTTTCGGGATTAAAAAAAATTATTGTCTTATATACTCTTATTTTTGCTGGTCTTGAGAGTATTTTTGATTTAAGTAAGTAAGGTCCTTAATGAGTAATATGACCTGTTTCATGCAATGATCCTGGCTGCCACGTCCTTTTCATATTTATTTTCAGATGTTATGATCGCTCCCAGGTACTTAAATTCTTTGACGACTTCAAAATTGTATTCATTAATTGTTACGTTTTGTCTAACACTTGGTCTTGGGTTCTTCGTAACCACCATGTACTTGGTCTTGTCCTCGTTGACCTTAAGACCAACTTCCTTGGCTCCGTTCTCGAATAGGGTGAAAACTTCTTTTGCATCTCTGGTGGATTGTGCAATTGTGTCCACGTCATCCACAAAGGCCAATAATATTTTTGATCCTTGGGCGGCAAATCCGTTTGTCAGTTGTGGCTGAGCTTTCCTTACTGCATGTTTCAGTGCGAAGTTAAACAGCAGGGAGGCGAGAGGATCTCCTTGTCTAAGCCCGGTGTCAATGAGGAATTCCTCCGACGTGGTGCTGCCAATTCTGATTCGTGCGGAAGCGTTCTCCGTGCTCACCTTCGCTAATCGTACCAGCTTTCCAGGTACTCCCATTTCTACCATAGTCTCCCACAATGCTTCTCTGCTAACAGAATCGTAAGCTTGTTTGAAGTCCACGAAGATTTGGTGTACATCGCGGTTGAATTCCCAGTTTTTTTCCAACACCTGGCGTAGGACGAAGCTCTGGTCTATGGTCGACCTTCCCGGTCTGAATCCGCTTTGGTAGGCGCCTATTATTTCCTCTGCGTATGGAGTTAGTCTTCTAAACAGTATTATGGATATAATCTTGTATGTTGTATTAATTAACGATATTCCTCTGTAGTTCCGACATATTTGTTTGTCTCTTTTCTTGTGAATAGGTATTATATGGCTTTCATGCCAGTGTTTCGGTATTTCTTCTCTTTACCAGACTTCTCTTATAAGATGATATATCTCAAGATGTAGTTTGTCTCCCCCTTTTTTTTAGTAGTTCCGCCTGTATGCCGTCTGGGCCTGGGGCTTTATGGTTTTTTAGGGACGAAATTGCGGACTTTACTTCAGCTAGTTTGGGCCCTGGTATTTCAAGTTCGGCTAACTGGTACTGTCTTTGTTGCCCTGTCGTTGTGGGGTTTTCTGTATTTAAGAGTTGCTCAAAATACTTTCTCCATTGGCGGCTTATCTCTTCGTCGTCTGTGAGCAATTCGCTGGGAATTGGTTGCAGGAATCTCAAGACCGACAGAACTGGAATAAAATAGGGGAGGCCTATATTAAATTTTAGATGCAGAAGGCTGGAAGATGATGATGAAGACGACACAGTTCCTAGACAGGATTTAGGGAAATGTATGAGAGAGAAATGGGTTCCTGAGAAGTACATAAGCCTCGTAAAGGACATATATGAGAGAATGTACGCCAAAGTAAGGACTAAAGCGTCGGATTGACTGAAAGTTTTCCGGTGATGATGCAGTAAGGCTCTTCACTGAGTGCCTATCTGTTTAATATTGTTATTGTTATGTATGTACTGACAGAGAATGTAAGGAAGGACGGAAGCCTTGGTCAATGCTTATTGCTGATGAAATCGTGTTAGTAGAGAAGAGCAAAGAAATGTTGAAGGAGAAGAGGGAGGACGTAAGATTAGTAGGTCGAAAACAGAAGGAACAGGAATGGTTGGAATAGGACGAGTAGGAGAATTTAAATACCTTTTGACTCCTATATAACGGAAAATGGGATACTAGATCGAGAAATTCCCCACAGGATACACATAGATTGGTTGGTTTACCTAAAAGAGAATGAACGGGGTACTTTGTGATAAAAAAATCGGGGAAGGCCTGAAAGATATACAAGAATGTGGTGAGACCTGCGTTGGTGTACGGCTGTGAAGTGTGGGCTATAAAGAAGATTCAGAAAAAGAAGATATGGAGGTAGGCGAAATTAAAATTACGGTGGATGCGGGGTAACAATAGAATTAAGGGACAGGATGAGAAACGAGTTAATTAGGGAAAGAGCCGAGGTGACTATACAGTCTCAAGAGTCAAGAACAAAGACTGCAATGGTTTGGTCACATTACACGTAGAAATAAGAACTAGGTATGTGGGATGAAGGAGAGAATTGTTAGAAGGTGACGGAAGGAGGGATAGAGGAAAACCGAGGAGAAGAACGAAGGACTGTGTGTGGTCTAGGAGTTGAGGGAGAAAGGTTTAGGTGAAGAAGACACGAGGGACAGAAAAGAGTGGCGAAGAAGAATAAGGAGCAACGACCTCTAACAATGAAAACTGACGAAGAAGAAGATTAGAAAATTATAACAGGCACCGGTTATTCAGTAAGAAGAACATTGTTTTTGTATTTTTGACTGCTCTAATACCTTCAAGTTGAAGCCTTAAGGTATGTATTATTAAAGAAATGTTCCTTTTCGTACCTACTTATGGGAAGATTTCATCTAATTAGAATGTCACCATAAAATATTTCATTTACTATTCTCAAATATTCGTGTAAAGCCCATCCCTTAGTACACACATGAACTATTCAAAAAGACGTAGTAAACATCGGTTGTTTACAGATATAATTTTAACCGGTCTTTTACATCTTAACAAAACACGTGGACGGCTTGTTGATATTGATATTCAGTTCTTGTAAGGTTGGAACCTTGAAAGGAGATCGTCGGTATGAGTGTCTTCCTGTATGCTGATTTTTCTTGTTTTGAGTGAGTAATTGGAAATTGTAATTGACTACTTATTTTGCGTCTTTAATGACGCAAAAGAATTAAATTATTTATCTATTAATAGGTATTAACAAAAGTTGGCTGACCCTTACTGTAGTCAGAGTCTGTATAAGCCAGGCGCCAAATATAGGCAACTTATTATTATTGCAGTTGCGTTCTCAATCTAAATTATTTCAATATTATTTACTATGTTACTAACATCTATAATTAAAAATTAGGAACACGAATTTTTAAAGTATATATTATGTACTTGAAAGCAAATATAACGATAAAAATTAAGTTAATAAATATATTATAAGTATCTAATATTAAAACAAACGAAAGCTAAAAAATAATAGAAAACAAAGCGAATCTGTTAAAATCATTTGACATTATATACGTACTAGCCAGGGATCCCAGGCCTATTTTCACCGTTTACTACTAACAAGCTAATTTTTCCTGAGTAGCTTCATTTTGAGACGCCGAACTTTTTTTCTTACAACAATTTCCTTATGTGGTAGATAA